>NC_139628.1:48691408-48993908 GCF_964638095.1 Poromitra crassiceps | reverse complement strand
ATTATTCAGTCACCTTTTCTCACTCACCTCCATGTCACCACTTGCTCCCACTGCTGTGTCGGAATCCTCATTCTCTCCCACCCTTTTTGGACTTTTAGCCATATTTAGAGGAACAACATTAGGATTAGGATTATACTGTTGTGATGTCATTATTCAGTGTCTTCTCCTCTTCTCTGCAGCATTACTCAATTTACCCTCAGGAATCAGGGACAGTGATAGCCTACCTGCTATTCCTCCCATATATCCAGGGCCGGATTAATAGTACCACGGGCCCCCGGGGCTATTCATTTTCTAAGCTATTCATTTAGCCTTTTAGTCATAAAGATTATATCTTCCAGACTGAAATGTTATAACAGAAGTGGAGTATTGGCCAGAATTACATGAACATTTGGACACTTATTCAGCGGGTATTTTGCATGTTGCATTCAGGTGCACTGCAAAAAAAAAAAAAAAAAAAACATCTCTTGCCACCAGGGGGTGCTGCAGCACCCACAGCACCCAGCTTCCCGTGCCCTTGGCCGACTGGAAAACGCCATGTAGATAATCAAGTGGAGGGTTGCGCCTGACAACAACTTGGCCGTAACATGCGGTGCGCTTGCGCCGTTCCAAAAAGTTGAGATGTTTTTATTCTTAGTGTGCCTTGGTCGTGGTAAAAAAAGAGACGACCCCCATTGACATGATGTATATATTTGAGCATGCAAAAGAAGTTGGGGATGTAGGCCTACATTTTCTCCAGGTTGCGCTCCACCAGCTTTGCATTGGTGGATTTGAACCGGGAACCCTTCTTGGGTTTTGCTCGTTTTCAGTGACAAGTTATTGTCAAATGCTCTTTCAGAGGTTTTATACAGTAGATAGATAGTTTTTTGGGGGGTATGAAAATGGTCAAATTCAAAGAAACGTGGACATCGACATGAAATATCAGTATCAATCCATATCAGTCATCATCGTCATTCGATCTTCCAGATTTACTATTTGTAGGCTACAAAACAGAAGAGGTCACGACTGACGTCAGACTGTCATGACTTCAGAAACTGACTGGGTTTACTGAAAACAATATACTGAAGAATAAAGGTTTTGGGGAATCAGTGAATCTTTGTACTGTTTCGTTTTTGTTACCAAACATCAAATAAAATCAATCAATCAATCAACCATTTGGCAAGAGGAGGGTAACGCTCTGGTTTTCACCCGCCCTGCAGGTGTGTGTGGTTTCCTGTTACGGTTGGCTTGTTGCACTAGCAGCTATTCTTGTGTGGTGACAGTGTTATTTATTTTTCATGCCGTTGCCATGGCCGGAGTGTACTAGTGGACTCACTGGTTAGTGCCGCTGCTTCACAGCAAGAAGGTCCCGGGTTCGAACCCCGGTCCATCTCAAGTCCTTTCTGTGTGGATTTTGCATGTTCTCCCCGTGTTTGTGCGGGTTTCCTCCCACCATCAAAGACATGTATGTTAGGGTTTATTCTAATAACATCTATACGCTTGTGGACTAGCCTGATATTCAAACTGCATCGTCAATTCATAAACTCATTATCACAACTGTGGAGTGGGCGTGGCTTCGAAGGTCTGGACAGGAGCATTAACCCTAACATACATGTCTTCGATGGTGGGAAACCGGAGCACCAGGAGAAAACCCACACAAACACGGGGAGAACATGCAAAATCCACACAGAAAGGACTTATGTCTTATAACAGGAATCATATGCCGTGAACACATGGTGCCCCACTGTGTCGCTGATTGACTGGTGTGAGACGTTGGTAGTGCTCCGTCCTGTGTTATACAGGGTGGTGTCATCGTATTGGCTATAGCAGCTCACGTGAATGCAAATTTTCTGTGTCAATCCCCGAGCTTGGATTGGTTGGGGCTAAAACGGAGCCCCCCAGAGGGCTCCCCCAGTGGTCATATAACTCCGGTTATAAAACATAACCAATGTTGGGACGGTTACTTTGAAAATGTATTCCACTACAGATTACTGAATACATGCCCTAAAATGTAATTTGTAATATATTCCATTAGATTACTTAAGTTAAGTAACATATTATTCTTAATACTTTGGATTACTGTTGGGATACTGTACTTCAAAATCATGCGCTGAGCACATTTGTCTGGGTCACTCTATGTAAACGCGAGGGCGATGCGGTCATGATGCGCACTGATGTCAAGTTGAGACCTTCTTCAGCATAGTAAAATGTTCTTTACCATGTCCATGTCAAAAACACACTCAGAGTGTCCTGGCTGTCTCTCCAACGACATTGCCATTGTCTTGTGGTGTGTGGCTGGTGCACTGCACATGCACAAATTGTTGCACAATTAGGCAATTTTTTTAAATAAAAATTGTATTGAGTCTGTTTGTTGTCAGTTTTTTTTACAAGAAAGAAAAATACAAAAGACAAAACAAAAAACTTGTCTCTTCCATTCCTCTGTCCAGTTTTAAACATGCTCTATCTGAAGTCCTTACTTCAAGCTGCTCCTGCAGTAATGTCTAGTTTTACTTTGCCTTTCTTGACCTGTAAATTTGTTTTCAGGCCATATGTTTTTACGCTCTTGATCCTGTGTTATTTATTACCCTTGGATGTGATATTTTATGATTTGGTTGTCCTTGCTTTTTTGAAATGTTTCAGCTCTATAGCCCTGTTTTTATGTTTCCTTTATATGTACTGTAATTATGTTGATTGTAACTTGGCTTGTAACTGCTGCCTTCTTGGCCAGATCACATTAGCAAAAGAGATCTTGTATCTCAAATGTCTTATCTGGTTAAATAAAGGTTAAAAAACAACAACAACAACAACAACAACAACAACATTTACATAAAACCTATACAAACACATACACAAGACAGCCAGGTCCACCGCTGAAAAAGCCCATTGTTCAACAGGCAGAGGATTGTTTTAAAATCTATTAATAGAAAATGTGTGCCTCATATGAATTTTAGACCAAATAAAACAAAACAAACAAATAAAGTAATCGATTAAAGTAATCTATTTTTAAAGACAGTAACTGTATTCAGAATACAACAAATCTAAACTGTAACTGTAATGAAATACAGTTACTCATATTTTGTATTTTAAATACTGTATTTTAAATACATGCATTCCGTTACTCCCCAACCCTGGACATAACGTCGTTCTCAAGTTTGCCAGTTAGCTAACGATCAAAAATAAACTCAAGCACTGAGATTATGTCTGCCTCCAGGAAATGTTTGCAGAACTGAAACTCTGCTACTTTAGTTCTGAACAAAACAGGATATGCCGTTTCTTTTGCTACCTCCCCTCCCCCCAACTTCCTCTACTGTTCTGAAGAATTGCTGATGGGGCATCCTGGTATAGCTCAGGATTGGGGCGCCAGTTAGTTGTTAAATTGTTGTGTGTTTAACTTATTTTAGTTTGGCTTATGCCTTTTGTCACACATCCTCTTATAGAGCTGGGCGATATGATGTAGTGAAAACCCCCCCAAAAAATATTGTCTAAAAAAGATGTAAGTCAAAGCCACATGTGAGATGTTACAGGCACTTTTATTAAAACAATACTGTCATCAAAATAAAATGCAAAGACTATTGGTGCTTTCACAAAATATTTACACAATGAGATTTTTCATAAGTAATCATCAGTAATGTGGATATAATGACTAAGTGGATAAAGGCAAATAATAGAGCAGTTAGAACAGTCTGGTGAGTTCAGAAAATGACATCACTTTACTGTAATGCAGCCTTTCAAACCAGGAAGTCAATACTTATGCCATAGCTCGCTATTACAATACATCCTACATACAGTACATCCTACATACATCCTTTCCCTATCCAATGTCTCCTGCACTCTCAAGTATACTATATATACTAACACAAAAAAAGGAAATCCAAATTCAGCTCGATTTGACCCATTTCTCTGTGCACAAAAGCTGAAAATACACAACTGCCATTTTTATACTTGATTAGTCATTTATGTGTCGAGTCGCTTTTGAGGTTCCTGGACCCGTGAAAATTGTTATGACACCTTTGTATAATTGAGACACAGTGGGTATTGATGGAATGATGAAAACTGCCATTTTAAGGTGGTGACCCTCCAAGCCCCGACGTTTACTTATTTCTCTATCTCTTTGCATTTGCAATTTTTTGTTCGGAGTGTCTATTCATACCCGGGTATGACTATTCTGCTAGAATACGTGCTCAGTGTGCATTCAGCAGCTTTACATATAGTCCAGATTTAACGATTTTTGCTACATAAAAAAAGTATGACCACATGCGGGATTTGAACCCAGAATGATAGTGCGCTAACGTATCCACTGTGCCATCGAATAGTACAGTTCAATGTGCACTTTGAACATATAACGTTTACACTTCCCAATGTTGGCTGCTGTTTAGCAAGCCAGTGTCATGATTCCAACAACGATGAGACAGGTACGATAATGTAACAGACTATTACATCTTGACATCACATGTAATTTTTTTTTATCCCATTTTCTCCCCCATTAGTGCTCATTTTAATTTGTTTATCCTGGTTGCTGCTCCACCCTCTGCCGATCTGGGCAGAGCCGAAACTGGCTGCTTCCTCCGAGACATGGGCAGTAACCAGCCACTTCTTTTTTTCGTCTGACAGGGGAAGTTCACCGGTAGGACATAGCACGTGTGAGGATCACGCTATTCCAACGAGTTCCCCTCCCTCCGAACAAGCGCCCCGAACGACCAGAGGAGGCACCACATCAGCGACCAGGATATTGCTTGTTTTTGGTGAGGGGTTCCTATATGAAGGAAACCCCCAGGGGGCACGGGGAGAACATGCAAACTCCACACAGAAAGGCCCTTTTGACGACCCCACCCGGGCGGTGGGCACTCGACGACATGCGGACGGGCACGCACTCCTTCAGTGCTCACAGTGTCCCAGGTGGGAATCGAACCCAGGACCTTCTAGCTGTGAGGCGACAGCGCTTACCACTGCGGCACCGTGCCCCCCTCTCTCTCTTCCTCTGTGCATACCAGCTGCTCATCTCTTTTCTCTTGGAGTGAACAGTGGCGGTGTACTTGTAAATAGGGGGTACAAATAGCAGCTGCCGCGCGGCACGGCTATAGACACTCCGTTATTTCTATGGAGGACTGTAACCACTTTTTTTTCAGCTATTTTGCCCCCGACATTCCCGTAATCCAACAATCTAAATATTCAACGGCAAAAAAACACGGCATCTGAGTTGGAAATGGAACCCCATTCCACAAATGGTGCCCTGCCAATGCATTATTCATCCCTGGCCTAATTTTCATAACTGAATTTATGCAAATTGCTGTGTAATAATTCATAGGCATTAGAAGAGTGGGGGGGGGGGGACCGCTCTATAGGTTCTTTTGACATCCAGCCGCCCACCAGACCCATCGTACCATCTCCCCTTTAAACGAGATACACCTTCCAACAGTGTTCTCTCTCTCTGCTGCTGCGTACGGCCTTCAGCACAGATGGATTTGCATATTTGGAATTAGAATAAAGCTGCCGCTGCTATATCAGTCCGCTAAGAGATGAATTATGATCTTGTTTGGCTTTAAGGGTTTGACTGATATGGGGTTTTTGAAGCCTGATGCTGATATTTTGTGCTGATATTCAGTGTCTTTAATGCTAAAAGAATTCCAAGCCTTCAGTTGTTTCCCCCCCAAGAATGGGTGGAAACGCCTCTGAAACAGCATTTAGATCAGGTGTGTCAAACTCATCGGGTCACATGATGCGACCAAATTTGGTTTCAAGTGGGCCAGACAAACAAAATCAATAATAACCTATAAATGACAAAACCTCAACATTTTCCTCTTTGTTTTAGTGTAAAGAATTTTACATGTACATTTTAAGAATACGTTTTCATGTAGGGTTATCTCAGCTACCATCAAACAAATGATCAAATCTACTGTCTGTAACTGTGCATTACAATTGACGGCAACTGTGCAATTCTCTATAGTCAAGGGTACTGAAAACAGTTGACCGTTTAGTGATGAATGTACTTAATATTTAACTTGCGCCTGAAACCTGGTACCTCTTAGCCTTAGCATCAAATTGGATGGAAATGCAGGATGATACAATATAAGATACAAATATGTAATTTAAAGAAATATTAAATCATGTTTCATCTCATTTTGAGAGACTTGATTCTACTGAAAGACAATGATAATATTGAATTATTGCCCAGGCCAATGTTTTTTTTTTGTAATATTTTTTTTTATTGTTTCATTTCAGACTTCATTTCATTTTACTCCCATCAACAATTGGGTGTACACAGTACACCCAGGTAAAAAGCAAAACAAAACAGCAGCAAACAAACGTGACATAATCCACAACAAATGTTCTTCAAATGAGTTGCATGCACAAATGCAATGCGATGCGATCTGAAAAGAAACCGTTTTCTCCCACCCCGTAAACTTAGTCCCACATCAAGTCGATTGTACAAGTTTTGAATGATTAAAAACAAACAAACAAACAGAAATGTAGTTATCGAACAAGTGTAGTAGTGTAGAAATCAGGTGCCTGGAATGGGGGGGACTCAACAAGACCTCAGAAAAAGTGTGTTCTTCTGGGAGGACTTCAAAATCTCGAAATTTAGACCGTACATAATCTCTAACTTGTAGGTATCTAAACCAATGCGTATTGGGTAACTCAAATATCCTCCTCAATAATTCCAGCCCAATATTAAGTGACCTCTACTGTGTGGAATCTCATGTGTCTATTCAGGGATCCTTTAAGACAAAAATGGTTACCACAGACTGAGCATTTAAATGGTTTCTCTCTTGTGTGGACTACCATGTGTCTTTTCAAGTTTTCTTTATGTCCAAAACCTTTACGACAAACTGAGCAAAAAAATGGTTTCTCTCCTGTGTGGACTATCATGTGTCTATTCAGGGGTGTTTTAAGACGAAAACCTATACCACAGACTGAACATTTAAATGGTTTCTCTCTTGTGTGGATACGCATGTGTCCCTTCAGGTTTCCATTTTTACTAAAACATTTACCACAGACTGAGCATTTAAAATGTTTCTCTCCTGTGTGCACTCTCATGTGTGTCGTCAAGGTTCCCTTTTCACCAAAACGTGTGCCACAAAGTGAGCAATGAAATGGCTTCTCTCTTGTGTGGACTATCATGTGTGCCTTCAAGTGTTCATTTCGACTGAAACTTTTACGACAGACTGAGCATGTAAATGGTTTCTCTCCTGTGTGGGCTCTCATGTGTACTGTCAAGTTTCCTTTAACAGCATAACTTTTACCACAGACTGAGCAATTAAATTCTTTCTCTCCAGTGTGGGTTCTCATGTGTCTCTTCAAAGCTCCTTTTTGACCAAAACTGTCGCCACATACTGAGCATTTAAATGGTTTCTGTCCTGTGTGGACTATCATGTGTTTCTTCAAGTCTGCTTTTTGACCAAAACTTTTACCACAGAGTGGGCAATTAAATGGTTTATCTCCTGTGTGGACTATCATGTGTCTCTTCAAAAGTCCTTTTGTACCAAATATTTTACCACAAAGTGAGCAACTCAATTGTTTCTTCACAAAAACATTGCGGTTTTTCTGTGAGTCTAAACCTGACTGAGGTTCTCTAGTCTCATTCCAGTCATCACTGTCTTCAGTCTCAGATTCAGAAGTCTTTTTCCCATCATCACTGTTTTCAGTCTCAGGTTCAGAAGAGTGTGAAGTCTTGCCAGCACTAGTTGGTTGTAAATGACTAGCTGGATCTAAGTTCCTGGCTGGTTCTGATACTCCACAGTCTGCTCCATCAGCTTCTGTTTTCATCTGTTCAGTTGAGCTGCTGGCTAGAGGCTCTGCCTCTCTGTTTTCCTCAGTTTGGCTTTGATGAAGCTGTGAGGACTGAGGTTTCTCTTCATCATCTTCACTCTTCACAGGGACAGGAGTAAATGGGTACTGGGTGATATGGGCCTCCTCTGGCCCTTGAAGCTGCTCTCCCTCCTGACTGGTCCAGAGTTCCTCCTGTTCCTCTTTAATGTGTGGGGGCTCTGGGTCCTCCTGAAGCTGCTCTCCCTCCTGACTGATGCAGAGTTCCTCCTGTTCCTCTTTAATGTGTGGGGGCTCTGGGTCCTCCTGGTCCAGACTGGGGCTCCACTTCTGCTCCTCAGGGGGAACCTCTTCTTTACAGACCAATAGCTGCTGAAGGTCTGGAGGTACAAATGAAATACAGACATATTCACATTAAGGAAAACTAACTGTAAGTCAAACTAAACTTGTCACTATTACTTCCACAAATTTTCAGGGCGTCTGGGTAGTGTAGAGGTAAAATCACTCCACCCGGGTTCAATCCCCAGCAGCGGTACGTCAGACATTCCTACAGACACAATTGGCTGGGTCTGCGGGTGGGAAGCCGGTGGGGTATGAGTCCTGGTCGCTGACCTAGCGCCTCCTCCGGTCGGTTGGGGCGCCTGTTCGGGGAGGGAGGGGGGGGGGGGGATATTGTGATCCTCCCACGCACTACGTACGTCCTGTCAGTGAAACTCCTCACTGTCAGGTGAAAAGAAGCGACTGGGAACTGCTCATGTATCGGAGGGAGCGAGGAAGCATACTGTCGTCTAACGGTTCTCCCCAGATTGGCAGAGGGGGTAGAACAACACCCGGGGCCGCGTGTATACTTTTGGAAACCTTCTTTAGATGGGAGATCGGAGTAATGGTGTACTTCCTTCTCACTCTGCCAAAACATTTCCTCGACATTCACCCGTTCTTCTGACCAGTCAACTGCTACTGATGTCCCCGGGGTGATAGCGCCAGAGATGAGGACGCGAGTCTGCGAGCGGGACTCGGGTCGCACTTACTGTACGTCGCACACACAGAGACTTGACTTGAGACTTGTCCTCAAAAGACTTGAGACTCGACTCGGACTCTATGGGACTCATTACTCTGACTCACTGGAAGCAGTCAGAGCGAAGGGAAATCGCTCGAAGATTTGGATTGCGCAATAAAGCAGGCCTGCTTGGTACTTTCGGCGGATGCTTGTAAAGATAACAGAGCCTTTTTTCCTGCAAGACCAGAGTGAGAGTAAGTAACTCTCCCCTGCGCTGGTAGGCTACAGCGTGAAACGGAGATAGTCTCGCAAGCGAGACTATTAGGACTCATGAACAATATTTATTTATATCTAGGCCTATCCACCTTATTTCTAGCGGCCATGATGCCTATGCGTTTTTCTTCCGGTGTGATCCTCCCAGCCTTGTTGCTGACAGCTTGACACCCGTCTGGGCGAACGGAGCAAATCACTAATCAGGTCCAGCTTGGCAGAAATCTCATCGATAAATAGCCCTTTAAGAGCGCAGTGCGCAGCCTACTGTGGCTAATGTTAGCGGCTAGCTAGCTATGTTACATGGCAGTAAAACGCCACTAAATGACCAAATTGATTTAACTTTTAACCATTTCGAGTAACACTGTTTCCATACGGACCCCCAGCGTTGGTTAGTTGTTTATAACGTGACTATATTTTATAACTTTTATAACGTACTCCAGTTTCCGCTTTATAATTCGGGTCTGCAGCCGAGTATAACAAAGGAAATGGCAAGCTGCAACAATAAGTCACGTTAAACCGGAACTTGTACCCACAATTATTTGTACAGTGGGGCATTCAAAAATAAGGTGGATATATGGATATATTTTTGCCATTCCATCCAGGAGAGAGATGAGACACGAGAGCCTTTCAAGCACCATAATGGTCTTATTATTTATCAAAATATCTCAGGAATCTGACTGACAATATAACATTATGACATTTACTACAGCTTCATCTTCAACATATTCCTTCTTTTCACTTTAAAGGAACACTCCAGCAATGTTCAACCAGTTTTGTATCATTACATGAGAAGTTTATCAGAAAACTAAAGTTTTGCAGGTATTCATTTAGTTTGACAGTTATTGAGAGTTGATTTGAGTTCAGGTGTGGACCAGTGATTTAATTAATGCACAAATGACATGACTGGTCCACTCCATACCTTAACTCAAATCAACTCTCAATAACTGTCAAACTAAATGAATGCCTGCAAAACGGTTTACAGTTTTCTGATAAACTACTCATGTTGTTGTAGCCTAATGATATAAAGCTGGTTGAAAATCGCCGGAGTGTTCCTTTAAATGCCCAAAAGATATTGCAAACATATTTTCGTCGGTAGGGGTTTACTTTGAACGCTGTAAGTCATCTCTTCTTATTGCGTGTAACTTGACTTAGCTTGGCGCTGCTTCTAGCAGTCTGTCTGGACCGGACTAACCTGCTCTGTGCAGCTTCACTTGGGGTTCCAACAGGACATGGAGCAGCTTCCTCTGGCGGCGGATCTCCTGCTCTGACCGCTGAACTTTGTCTTCGTACTCCGCCACGGTTTTCTCAAACAGCCCGAAAATCTCCTGCGCAGCCGCAGTTAGCCGCTCGGTGAGCAGCGCTCTCAGCTCCTCCGACGGGATTTCAGTCCTTTCTTTTCCTTTTTCCAGCAGCAGCAGCATAAAGTCTTCAGCAGCACAGCTGATCCGCTCCTGTACACCCAGCATCAGCTGCTGACTGGACCCGCTGCTGCGCTCCTGTACACCCAGCATCAGCTGCTGACTGGACCCGCTGCTGCTGCGCATTTTACCTTTCTGCTGCAGCACGTCAGCCGTTACACTTCAAACTGCGAGCGGTCGTCTTCTTCTTCTTCTACTTTAAGATTTATTGGCGTTTGGCAAACAACGAATTGGTGCATTACCGCCACCAACTTGTATGGAGTGTGGATCAGACTCTAGCAGCCTACTGTCTAGTATTTACAAAATGAAAAGAAAAGGGGAAAAAAACATCCTCATATCCTCTCAATCAAATTCGTTGTTCTAGATACTGTTCTAGATATTTGAGATCTTAGATACTCAAATATGTCAGAATCGATAACACTTATCTCCTGAGTTCTTTTGCAAAATATCTACCAACTCAAAGTTTACTTTTACCTATCTGAGGTGGTCCTGAACCTGCTGCTGCCTTCGTTCTGCCTCGTATCTCTGACAGTGTCTCATCATTAGCCTGGGTAAACCTACCCAGCCTTCAACGTGACGTCACAGGCTATGCCTACAGCGTTTAGTTTCTGTTTTGCTGATGTTAACTGCCAAGTCAATGTGTTTTTTATAGCCTCCTTTGCAATCTTATCTACCATCTCATTTCCTCTGACAGCCATATGTGCTGCAGTGCTTCCTGTTCGTTATTCTGTGGTGTGGACCATCTGCAGATGGGCTCGGGCACGCCCCGCTGGGAGAGCTTCTCGTGCAGCAGGCCCGGGATGCTCGTGTGGAAGGCCGAGCTAAAGTCCATAATCAGGCCCCGCATAGGTAGCCTACCTGTGGTGTCCATGTGTGCGAGAATGCAGTGGTGGAGGGCCATGTTTATATACTACAGAGTCTGTAGTATTATTTAGGTCAGTAGTAGTCTGTAGTACAGACCTGTTGGCTCCGTACAGGGGGTCAACAGGGGGTCAAGGAGTGGAAACCATGTTGTTGGATTGTTGTCTGAGAAAGCCTGCAGCCCAGCCCCCCATGCTGGTTTTGTTTTGGTTGTGCTCATTGGCCGAAACCCGAGGACAATAGACCCTTCTCATGCCGGGCGCCATTTTTTGTGTCGAAAAGGCAGAATAAACACAGGTGCAAGCAAAACACTAATGAGGGTTTCAAACTTCCATGATTGGAATTTGGAAACCCTACCACGTGCTCGATTTCTAGGGTGGAGACTCTGGAGACAATGCGCCATGGGCGCAACATGTTGGGATTTCACTGATGATGCCACGATTTGCCTCACAAATCACTGATGAGGTCACTGATGATGTCACGATTTGCTAGCAAAATCAGGACTAACACCACCCGCAAAATTGTGACTAACACACACACCGCCCAACCCGCAATTTCACTGATCGATGATCTCACTGATGATGTCATGATTTGCTAGCAAAATCATGACTAACACCGCCAGCAAAATCGTGACTACAACCCACAATTTTATGATGATGATGATGATGATGGTGATGATGATGATTGCTAGGTAGTAGGCTATATTCACTTTCAGCTTAGCAGTAAGACAAAGTTCATCACTTACAGATGCAACTTCCTCAAACCTAATGCGTGACCATGGATCATGAAGATGTGCGGACAGAGCTGGACCAGATAGCTGTGCACCTGCAGGAAGATGGCCTGGCTCTGGGGGCCAGTGCTGAGGAGCAGCAGCGCCACTTGTGGCAGCAGCTGCTCTGTAAGGAGGCAAAGCTTCACTCGGCCACCCAGGAGTTGCAGACTCTACGCACCCAGCATGCCAATGAGATGAAGGAGGTGGAGAGCTATGTGGAGCATATCCGTGGGCTGCAGGAGAAGCAAGAGTGTCTCACTGCAGAGTATGAGAGGTACAATGAGCAGTTGCGTATCCAAAACATCAGACTCCAGCAAGAGAACCAGAGCAAGGCAGAGATGTTGGCCCAGAAGGACAGAGGGGAGATGGGACTGAGCAGCTCCAGTGAGCAGGTGGCCTACCTGCTTGTGGAGAAGGGCACACTGTTGGAGAGGCTGGAGTGCACTGAGAGGAGGCTGGACACCCAGAACCATATGAATGAGGAGCTGGAGGCCCTGTTGGAGGAGGCCCAGAATGCCAGCAAGGAGGAGAGGCAGCGCCATGAGGGAGAGCTGGAGGGAATGCACGGGAGGATTACAAGCCTGGAGTCAGAGCTACTGAAGAATGGAGAAGGTGGCAAAGATACAGAGTCCAACTTACAGCAGCTGAGGGACAGCAGCCAGGAGAGAGTAGCTCTGCTACAGGCACGTCTGACTGAGGAGAAGGACTGGAGGAAACAGCTGGAGGTTGACCTTGGCGCAACCCAGGTTGCCCTCAAAAAGGACAAGGCTTTGCAGATAGGTGAGAGAGAGCTGAAGAAGCTGAGAATGGAGGAGCTGCAAGCTGAGAGGGCGCAGCTCACTGCCGCAGACAAGAAGGTGTTGGAGCTTCAGCAGCAGCTTCAGAGTGCCCAGCACCAGCTGCGTGTGGAAGAGGCTCGGGCCGGAGAGCGCAGCAGCCGCCTGGAGAGGGACAACGGGGACCTGTCTGCCACCCTGTCAGCCCTGAGAGCCCAGCAGCAGCAGGAGCACATCACCAGGAAGCTGCTGGAGCAGCGCGAGGATGAGCTGCAGCAGCGTGTGTGTTTTCTGAGGTTGGAGGAGGCTTCACTGATGAGGACAAACTCCAAGCTCAGCCACCGTGCCCAGCAGCTGGACACCCGCTTGGCTTTACTGGAGGCTGAACACAGCAAGACCAGAGAGGAGATGGTGGCCAGTCAGCAGGAGTGTGACACTGTGCAGGGGGAGCTGCAGCAGGTGCTCCTCCAACTGGACGCACACATCAGGAAGTACAATGAGAAGCAGTGTCAGCACAAGACCAAGCTGCGTCAGGCCAAGCAGATCTTCCTGAAGGCCACGACGCAGAGAGACTGCATTATCCAGGAACTGGAAAATGACCTGGCACTGGCCTCTAACCTCTCACACAAGGAGACGGAGTGCATGCAGACAGTGATGGAAGAAAACAATAAGCTATTGGCGGAGAAGAGAGAGCTCCTGAGGAAGATGAGCGAGGCAGAGGAGATGGGCAGCAACGGCCTGAGGACCGCCTCCACTGTCCAACACAGGGTCAACGTCTTGGAGGTGGAGAACAGACAGCTGCAGGACCGAACCCTGAAGCTTTCCAATCAAGTCAGTTCTCTGGAGCGCGCCCTGAGGAATGTCCAGTCATTCTACAGCCTTGAGAATGTCAAGAGATCGTTCCCTCCTAACAGTCTTGATGACAGTAGTATATGCCGTGTGATGGTGGGCGAGCGTATGGCGGACGGCACCCGAGCCTTTTTCTCCATCCCCCAGTCCCAACCATCGGAGCTGGGCTACCTGAACATCCCCTCTGGCTCCTCCAGACAATAAAGACCTAGAGGACAGTCCCAGTAGGAGTGATAAGGTATGACGGGGGGGGGGGGGGGGTAGCGGGGCTAGTTCAGATGACCATTGCTCTGTTTACAAAGTGTGAGACAAAGAAGAAAGACATCACGTACGACAGTACGGCCCTTCTGAATCACAAAACTCCCACTCTTCTGTCCGAGGTTTTTAGTTGGAGGACCTGACATTAGTTGTGTTTCCATTACCCTCAGAAATGCGCAAAATCTAAATATCGCAATAGAAATTGGGTAATGGAAACACGTGAATTTCGAAAAACCTCCCAAATATCGCAAAAAGTTTTTTCGCTCTCATGAGGTGGTTTTTCAGACGTGTCGATATAGAAGTTTATCGCAAAAGTGTAATGGAAACACATTTTTCGCATTTGCACGTCATGTGACCCATATTATCCCTTGGAAAAGGAGCGGAAAATAAGTTTGGTAAGTAAGGTTCGATAGCCGTGTCAAAACCTCCGCAGCAAGTGGAAAACTTTGAAGCAACGCTACCTAGCAGAAAGACGAGTGTTATGCAAAAGCGTAGCCGGGCAAATTAGATAATGTTTAATGGCAGAAATCGATCCATGGTGACAGCAGGCTGCCTGTGTGCGCGCATTTGGCACAGCGGCGAGATGAGAGGATGAAAAGCACACACTGGTGCGGTGGTGCTGTCTGAAGTGAATACAGTGACTGTGAGTAGGCTAATACATTGCACACGTTTCAGGTGCAATTATAGAACCAAATCAGCCTTTTCCCCCCTCCATCTCTAAATCGGACCAGTTGTAGGCTATTAGGCTACCTTTTTTCCTCTGCCTGTCGCGCTGACTGCATTCACGCAGCCAGCAACATTTTGCGACTCATTTTCTTTTGAATTGATAATCAGGCTCGTTTATATGCATTGTAACTTCATGTTGGGATTTGCATTGACCATTGGTTGGATTTGAGCATGCAGGGGACGGGATATGGGGCAGATCCCCGTGCGTAATCACTGTGGCAGCTGCTGCAACGGGGAATCACTCAAACGCAACTTCAATGGAAACGCCTACAAGTCGCAATTGTACATTGTCGAAGTTGTAGAAATATCGCAATTCTTTTGCGAAAAACTGTAATGGAAACACAGCTATTGTCTGTCTTTCATGCTGACATTTTCATCTCCCCCCTGCTGCTTTGCATGGAATGTATGCATGCAAGGAGCAGGCCCGTAGCCAGGGTTTGAGAAATAACCAAGGTCATTTTAGCGTGGCGTGGAGGGTCCGGGGGGGGCTATGCCCCACCAGTTAGAAAATTGTGTCCATTTTAAAGTAAAATGCTTCAATCTGGTGCACTTTGAGAGCAGAATTAAGAGGCTAGATCTATAAAGAACTACAGACATCATATTAGATTAATATCCTCTTTACTGTGCTGTTGCTTTATAATGATACAAAAAATAAATGTCTCCCCATATAATATAATTTATATTCTGCATACAGGTCACATGGCAGAATACTGCTCAATTAAATACAATGGCCCATCTACACAAACATCACTTACAGGGGAGTTACTTACCCATTCACTTCAATAGAACTGTCCCCAAAGTCTAGCCCCAATCTAGCCCCAATGCAAAATTTGAACGTTGTGGCGAGTTATGTCTCTTCCTTCTATATAGCACACAGAGAGGAAGCAAATTGTTGCATTTCTGATCAACTGTCACATATCATGTTATTTATGAGGGCTTTAAAACATCAATGACAGATGAATAGATCTGGGGGCCGGGGCTATTTTTCTTTTATATACCGAGGTCATGACCTCGGTGTCCTCAATGGTAGCTACGGGCCTGGCAAGGAGGCTAACCAATCAGAGGCAGAGGAACAGGCTTCACAACTGCAAATGAGTGTGAAATAGGGAATCTGGTAAGGCACTTCAACATTTCTACAAAGCAAGCGCGAATTCACAATAGCTGCCTGCGATGTCACTCAGATTGTGCCAGAGATAGCACGCGTGCCATAGGTTGCCAACCCCTTCTTCTTCTATGGTGTTTTATGGCAGTTGGCATTATCCATCAATTGTTTCCCTACATTCTGTGAGTCTATCAGAAGCGTTGCCAAGCCCTGGAGTAACCTAACACTTATGCATAGATATTACATCATTGGCTAAACAGTGACATCATAGGCGGCGTAGCATAACACTTACGCATAGATATTACATCATTGACTAAACAGTGACATCACCAGTGATTTTATGATGTCATAATGGCTCTGTGTGTGTGTAATTAGAGAAGGATTTATGATATCACTGATGATGTCACACAATGTATCTGATGTCATAGACCAGTGATTCCAAAATGATTCCAAAATGGTGGTTCCCGCATTGCTAAAAAATAAAATAAACATTTATTTTTTACATAAACACATTTCAATCACGAGAGAGCAATTATTTTGTGAACAATAATTTATTTGCATGAGAACAAAGATTTCATTCAATGATTATGAAATTGTAGTCTTTGGCGATTAGACTCCATCATGACGTCAGGAACCTTAGCCTCCTTGGGTCGGGTCGCTCTTCATCTCCTCCACGTTCAGAGGCACGTCGTCAAACTTAATGGGCCTGTTTCCGAGGATCTTCTGTACGGGTTCAGAGTCATCAAACACCACAAAGCCAAAGTTTGGCAGCTTCCGTCTGCTTTTGAGCCTCAGCTCCAGGACGGTACCATACTGTTCAAAGAACTCCTTGAGCTCGGCCTTGTTCATGTCGTGCGGGATGTTTCCCACGAACAGCTGGTGGGCGTTGGGGTACCGGGCGACCCTGTGCACCTCCGACTCCCCCTGCTCGCCCTCCCGCACTGGCCTGGTCCCTCGGATGTCCCGCCGATCGCTCTGCCTGGCCGAGCTGGTCTTCATCTCCTCCACGTTCAGACGCACGTTGACTCTGAACTTGATGGGCCTGTTTCTGAGGATCTTCTGTACAGGTTCAGAATGATCAAACACCACGAAACCAAAGTTTGGCAGCTTTCCTCCACTTTTGACCCTCAGGTCCAGGACTGTACCGTACTGTTGAAAGAACTCTTTGAGCTCGGCCTTGTCCACGTCATGCGGGATGTTTCCCACGAACAGCTGGTGGGCTTTGGGGTAGCGGATGACCCTGCGCACGTCCGACTCGCCCTGCTCACCCTCTCGTACTGACCTGGGCCCTCGGATGTCCGACCTGTCGCCCTCCCTGGGAGCAGGCGTCTGTCCATACAAAGCAGCAGGCGTCTGTCCATACAAAGCAGCAGGCGCCTGTCCACAGAAGGCAGCAGGCATCTGTCCGTACAAGGCAGTAGGTGCCTGTCCATAGAAGGCAGCAGTCGCGTGTCCGTACAAGGCAGCAGGCACCTGTCCACAGAAGGCAGCAGGCACCTGTCCACAGAAGGCAGCAGGCACCTGTCCACAGAAGGCAGCAGGCACCTGTCCACAGAAGGCAGCAGGCACCTGTCCATACAAGGCAGCAGGCACCTGTCCATACAAGGCAGCAGACACCTGTCCATACAAGGCAGCAGGCACCTGTCCATAGAAGGCTGCAGGTGCCTGTCTGTAAAAGGCAGCGGGCACCTGTCCGTAAAAGGCAGTGGGCGCAGGTGTCTGTCCGTGCAAGGAAGCAGGTGTCTGTCCATACAAGGAAGCAGGTGTCTGTCCATACAAGGAAGCAGGCATCTGTCCATACAAGGGAGCAGGCGTCTGTCTGTAGAAGGCAGCAGACTCTTCTTGAGCCACGTCAGGAGAGGTAACCCTTTCTTCTTGTCTCTCTGGATGCTCCATCACCATTCCCTTTGGTCAATTGGACTCACTCTACCAGTCCTACTTATAGCATCTGCAGGGAAGGATTTATGACATCACTGATGATGTTAAAATGTCTATGACATCAGCAGTGATGTCATAAATCCTCATCGCCGATGTCACTGTCGCAATGTCGATGCAGATAATGTGACGGTGATCAGTGATTTATGAAATCACGGATAATGTCGCAATGGTTCTATGCATAAGTAGAGAAGGACTTGTGCATATAGTGATTTACAGACACTGATGATGTCAGACATTGTGACATCATGAGTGATGCCATAAATCATAAAAGCATGAAACTTGGTGTACTTGTACAGTTTGGGGCTCTGAACATTTTCAGAAAGGGACCCATGTGGCCAACACATGGCAGCCGACTTTCCGCCATAACCGAATTATGCATTTTGCATCATATCTCCTGAACCACACATGATAACACAAAAACCATGATGTCTACCCCTGTTTTATAGCATCATAAACTATTCAGGTAAATAGTTCATGCTGAATTCAATGACATTGTTGGAAGGAAATCACAGTATCTGAGAATAGCCTATTTGCCAGCCTATAGAGCCCTATTGTGAACCTGGAAATGTTGAGTAGCCTTCATGTTTATGTTAGAAATGTACAGTAGGGGCGAGGGCAGTCTGCTGCTTAGGGCACCCAAATGGCCAGCAGCGGTGCTGACAGAAGGGAGACGTTAGGGTTTCTTGTTATAACTGGTTAGTCAACACCTCCATCCTGTGGTTAAATCTGGTATGTCAGTTAGTAACCTGTAGACTCTGCTGTGTATCAGTCATCCAGGAATTTTTACCACAACAGGGTCAACCTCTCACTAATTACAACAAAACTCAATGGAGTTTGTGTCCTCAATATGTTCTAAATGAGAGAGAAAAAAGTCTCAAGATTAGCTATTAGGAAACGTTTGGCTATTTGTACTCGGTTCTATGACTTGAACAGACGGCATTTAATTACCAGGTTTGTTTAAAACGCCTCAGAGGTGTGAACTGACACAGATAGGTTTGTGTAGAGGCAATGGCCTTGCTAACTGATTGAGGATGTGGATTGTGCCCGTGCTCCCTGTGATCATCATGGGTGTCACACTGATGAGAGCAAAGAAGCAAATCTTTCCAGAAATGCATGTGGAACCATATCAATGAAAAAATACATTGATCAGGAAATCATTCAAGGCCAATATATTCCATATTAACTGTGTGACTCCCCAGAATTTTGGTCTATATTTATGAATGGGATTGGGAATGTTTGTGTAGGCTACCGTGATATCAGGTAATTTGATATCAAATGGAAGGATCTTGCCATATAGCTTTAGTCAAGTATGGCAGATTTGGCCTCGTAGCAGCATAGCCTAATTGAGAGCAAAGAATGATAAGCAGCATGTATTAATTTAGAGGTCATGCTATGTTCAAATTAAATAAATAAATAAATAAATAACTAAAGTAAAGTAGGTTTTCACCAGGGGACAGGACCAATATTCCTACCATACATTAATAGTTTGGTGACCTTACTGACCTACATGCACAATGGTGCACGAGCCCCCCCCCCCCCTTCTGTCAGGACGGCCCAATCACTGCCCATCTTTCAGCGGAGACTAAAAACACCTTTTCAGGCTCCACCTGGGCCCTTCTTGAACTAACATACTACTACTTCTTCTTCTTCTTCTTCTTCTTCTTCTTCTTCTTCTTCTTCTTCTTCTTCTTCTTCTTAAAATAATTCCAACAATGCTACTCATTCCTTCCTCCTTTTACAAAATGCTCTATAAAAGACTTAACTGACAGACTGCAAAAGTCTGCTAAATGGCGCAATGCAAAATCTAAAATAAAGATATACACAATTGACCATCTATATGAATACTTGTTCAATTTTATCTCTAGAAATTCAGTTTAGATGTAAGCAGTTTTTGAGGTGTTTTTTTCTTTATTTTCTCTCTCTTTTAAGTCAAAGCTGGTGCCCATATGGTGATAACAAGGTGATAATTGGAGCCTATTTGATAAAGACTAAATAGCTATACTGTTAGTTACTCTAAAAGACCAAATTTGCCACATGCAGATGTCATGTCCCGCCTTGTTGGTGTGTCGTTAATTGATTTGATGTGATTGGCCGCTTGGGACGTCTCTGTGACGTCAGTCTGAGCACAGCTGATTCTCATTTGAAACGCGGGGCGGGGAGGTGAAGGCGTTAAAAGAGTCCCACACGGCTTGTTGGTCTAGCTGTGCCGCCATAACAGAGCAGGGCTGTGTGAGGGGCCACGCCGTGTTCACACTCAGCAGCACATCCACTCATCTCACCTTTAGAACAGGAGGTCTGGGTTCATTTATCTCACCTTTTAAACAGAAGTTCTGGGCTCTTTTCCGCCAACACACTGACACACAGAAGCAACTCCATCTGTGCAGCCATGTTTGAGGTGAGTGTTTTTGATGACTTCAGCTTGGTGTTCGTGCTCTGTTTTTGTTTTTCCTAAAATCAGGGACGCAAACTAGTCACGTTTAGGTGAGTCACTTTTTTTTATTCCAAAATAGGGCATTTTTAATTTCTAAGTGGTTTTGTGTAAGCCTATCTGTCACCGTTTTCGCTCTGCATGAGTTTGCATCCCTGTATCGTGGTTGATCTTCTCAGTAGTAGGCTAGTTGCTATGTCTCCTATGTTTGGCTATTTGTCTGTTTTTCTACTCTAGGCTGAGGGCTCCTATGTTTTATCTCTAGCAGACAATTTGGCCTCCCACAATTATGAAAACAAGATAACCGAGATAAAACAATTATTTGATATAAAAAAAATATATAAAATATAAAATTAAATGGGCTAAAACAAATAATTTTAGTTGCCCGTTGATTTTTTTTTTTACTTTTTTCTTTTTTCAGTCAAATTGTAAATAAATCCAGTGTTAAAGACGTTTTTTTCAAGGTGGTTCAGGTAGCCTAATTGCTCCTCCCACAGCATTCAGAGGTGATTGAGGACACCTGTGATAGAACACCGTCCTATTCCCTAGGCCAGTGGTTCCCAATCTTTTGTTTTCTGTAGGCCTACCCTACCAAGCCTACTTGAGCTGTTTTGCCATGCCAAGAGGATCTCCTCACTCCTGTTGATCATTCTCATAAATTTGTTTTATAAACTCCTATACCGTATTACACTTTTAGTATCAAACAACTGATTATTGAAATACAAAGACAGCCTACGCTTATTTATGAGTAAGAAAATATATATTCAGACTCGCCCACTATAGCAGTTTGCACTCTTTTTCATCAGTCACTTGAGCGGTTAATAAGCTTTGATAGTTCTGGGTGCGGTGCGACAGCAACTGGATGTGACCGCTTCATGGACCATATTGTGTCAAAAAGGCAGGGTTAACACAGGTGCAAGCAAAACACTAATGCGGGTTTCAAACTTCCATGATTGGAATTTGGAAACCCTCATTAGTGTCTTGCTTGCACCTGTTTATTCTGCCTTTTCAACACAAAAAGGGTGTCTTGTTGCATTCATGCCAATAAAGCAAATTAACACTTGCCATGTGGGCAGGTGTCAATGAGGTGAGTTCAGAGGACATGAAACATTTGATCATGTGACTCAGGTTCATTTGCATTTCACTTCAGAGAAGACAGGACACTGCTTTAAAGTCTGAAATGTACATAGATTTGCTAGAAAGATCAACATTAAAGCTTTTTGCTAACTAGGGCCCATTGACTGTACAGTAGGCTAGTAAGGATTTTTCAGGTGAGCTGTCAGAGGCGCCTGAGGGTAAGCTGTGCGTCCTCCTCTCATGCTCCTCTTACCTGTTCTGAACTTTGATTTCATGTTTTTCAGACCAGTAGTGACGACCTGTTCCTGCCTCCCTACCAAGACGAAGAGCTGGTGGACAAGCTGCTGTCCACTGAGCAGCCAGCTGGAGACGGTCTGTCCCTGTCTGAGGCGCTGCTCCCCCTGGTGGACTCCTCCTCTCCACCGCCGTCCCTCATCCCCTGGGTCCTGTCCACTCGCTACAAGACGGAGCTCTGCACCAGCTATGCCACACAGGGTTTCTGCCCATACGCAGAGCGCTGCCAGTTTGCCCACGGCCTGCAGGTAGGCCTGAGTAGAGGATGCGTCGGCGTGACAACAAAAAAGCACTTCCAGGTGCCACTGCAGCAGTTAAACTAGTATGAAATATGTGAAGCTGCGTGAACTGTCATAGTTTTATGTGAATTTAGTAAAAAGTATGCTACAGCCTGCTATAGTCTTGATTTATAAAGGCTGAAAAAAGTATAAAACATAAACTGATTTCTCAAACGGTGATGGTCCTAAATGTAGCAACCTGTTTAAAATTTAAATTGAGTGTCTAGCTTATCGTATGACTTATCAGTTTTGAGTTCAAAGAGGGCATGGTTTCACCATGAACTTCTGTTTAAAACGACGGCAGTTGCAGCCGGAAGTCTGTTGAAGCAGTTTGTTTACCAACATCCTGTTCCCTCATGTTGGCATAAAAAAAGTCGTGACATCGAGTCAAATGGCTGAAGATAAAACACTAGTTTTTTTTAACACTAGTAGTTTAAACGCAACACCAAATGAACCACTGCCACAAATCTTTGATTGTAAACGAAATTGAAACTTAAAAATTGATTTTGTTTTTCCCTCCAGGAGCTCCACGTGCCCTTCCGCCACCCCAAGTACAAGACGGAGCTGTGCCGCAGCTACCACACGGCCGGCTACTGCTACTACGGCCCCCGCTGCCTGTTCGTCCACAGCCCCACCGAACGGCGCTCCACCGACCGCTGGCCCCGCAGGAAGAGCGTCGCCTGCCGCACCTACCGCTCCTTCGGCGTGTGTCCGTTCGGCACGCGCTGCAACTTCCTGCACCTGGAGGAGGGCCAAGGCAGCGTGGACTCGACCGGCAGCGAGGACGACAAGGACCAAGGGCCCGCTGCCAGCCAGAGGTGGGTGTAGTTTTGCATTTTTCATGACCCCCGTTTACACCGGCATTAAAATCCGTTTTGGTGATCAGATTGCAATGGGATAGTTCTTAGACACACGTGAAGGTAGGCTACAGGTTGTCAGTGCACCCAAGACACTTGACGACGGATTGTGATCGGATCGGTGAAACCGTGCACCTCCCGGAGGTGGTCAGGGACGCATTGTGACCACATTGAACACAATTGCAAAAAGGAAATGTACATCCTTGTACATGAAAATATATCATGTACAGTACATCCGTTTCATTTTCCTCTGGCACAGTTGGCCTGAGAGCATTCATATTTGGCACGGGTACCGGCAGACGTCCCAAGCAGACCGGGGCAGATTTTTGTTTTATTGGGTTGCTTAAATGGCCCAAAACAGCCAATTGGTGATAACACTACCCACATCAGCCAGCAGATGACACATAGACTGCACACTCAAACTGATATCAGCAATTAGTGATAGCACTACCCATAACATCCAGCAGGTATGAGAACTAAAGAAATGTTTTCTACAATGTAATTGCAGTCACACTTAAAGTTAATCTTCTCTTCTGTTGCAGCCCCCAGCTCCGCCCCCAGGCTAAAGAGTGGAAGCCGCGGGGAGCTCTGTGCCGCACCTTCAGCGCCTTTGGCTTCTGCCTGTACGGCACGCGATGCCTCTTCCAGCACGGCCTGCCCAACAAGACCCAGAGCCCCGAGAGCCTCTCTCTCTCCCTCTCCCCGCTGCTGTTCCCGGGCTCGGACGCCCTCTCTCTCTCCTCCCCCTCCTGGTCGCAGACTTCTTCGGGCTCGCCCTCCCCTCCGTCGTCCGTGTCGCCCTCCCCGCCCGCGGAGTCCGCCACGGCCCACAACGCCTTCACCTTCTCCAGCCGCCACCTCAGCGACCTGCTGCTGCCTCTGGCCCTCCAGCTCAAGCAGCTGGAGAGCAGCCAGGTCTCGGATGTCTGGGACAACAGGGCACTGTAGCTGGGACTGCAGTCACTGTTGGAACCACCACCGGACTGAATTATTATTATTGATTGTGTAGTTTTGTTTTTTTTCTTTCCTTTTCCCCAGAGGACATAAGCACCAGACTTTTTTTTTTTTTCTTTTTTCCCCCACCTCAATTGGAGGTTGGTTGGCTGAGTGCTTGTGATTTACAAGCCAATATGCTACCTCGCCTTTAGCTGTTGATACCTCGTCTTTAGCGGTTGATACCTCGCCTTTAGCTGTTGTCACAACTTGTTCCCAGATTACATGAACTGTCGTTCAGTGGTAGTTGGCTGACTATCTGGAAGACTGAATTTGTGCCGCTCATCCAGCAGAAACTGCATCTTATCGGTATAATGTAACTTTTAACTGTTGTACATAGTTGTTGGTATTTATTTTGAGTTATTCTAATGTCTGACTTCAGCGTCATGAATAAACTAAACATTTTTAATCCCGGCCTTTGCATTTGTAAACTGTGTTTTTAACCAGGTTAGTCCCATTTTGAGATAAAGGATCTCTTTTACAAGGGAGACTTGGCCAAGACAGCTGCATGAAAAGTGACAGACAAAACGGTAAATAACAAAATGGAGCAGGAAATACAATAAAGTGCTGAAATATATATATTTTAAATAGCCTACCTATGGATAGACCATTGGTGAATGTTCCAGTTTCAAATGGATGTACAAATGCCAAGACGCAGGAATCATGCTATAAATGAAAAATAGCCTACCCAAGGACACAGACCAGTACCAAGTGATTCATTCACTGTTGTACTTGGATGCGCTTTACAAACGGCCAAATAGGTCAAGTCCCTCAACTTTATTTTGTAGGCTATCCAAAGGAGGGGAGCAGAGCAAACAAATGGTATTTCCCAGTTCAGTCTGAACACTTGCTCTGGGTGAGTAAACCATACTGATGATGGGGGTGGGGGGGGGGGAATCTTAAATATATCCCAGGGACATGGAACTGCCCGAAATCAAATAACCTCGATAGGGAATATTGGCCTTAAATGATTCCCTGATGTATTTTATTTATTTGGCATCCAAATGCATTACTGGAAAGATTAGCCTCTACTTCGCTCTCAATCAGCATGATATACATCTTCGATGTCAAAATTTGCTACACCCAACGGACCCATATTTTTATTTTATTAGTATCCTGTTATTGCATTTGTATTATTCGTCATGTAACGTGTATTGTCTTGGACCCCAGGAAGACTAGCTGTCGTCTAGGCGTCGGCTAATGGGGATAATTTTAAATCAACAGGGAGCACAATCCACATCAATTATGTGTGTGACACTCAATTATAAGGCCAGTGCCTCTACATAAACCTGTGTCAATTCACACCTCTGAGGCGTTTAAACAAACCTGCTAATCAAATGTCTGTTGAAGTAGGAAAGAGTACAAATAGACAAACATTTTAGTTAATCTTAAATCATTCTTATGGTTTTAACTTTACAACAAACATCCTAAATTGCCCTGGCCCCAGCTTACTTCCTTATTGCAGTGTTTGCGAATACAATAGCCGACAGTTAATACGGTATAGGTTTCAAGCTGTTCCCTAAACAATGCTGTGAAAACAGTATTTCTCTGATTGGGATAATTTCTGAATTTATTCTACTCCTGTTTTTGCTGGGGAGACCCTGTGGTGTCCTCTGATTCCATATAGATAGTAAACAATAAAGCCCCCCCAAATAAATAGCGAGAGACAGTGTGCGACCACGAAGAAAAAAAATCTTTATTTCTTTTCTTATCAAGATACATTAAAGGATACAGAGACATTGGAATAAAAAACACTTGAGAAGAAAAGTTTTTAACTGTAGCATGTTTGTCTCCAACATACAAAATTCAAGCCCCTCTCCCTTTTTGAATGCCCCCCCCCCCACCACCCCCCACTTCAAATCACAAGCCCTCCCCCACCCGACCCGATGGAGAGCAATGTTGCACACGTACAGTCCGTCAACCCTCTCCACAATAAGGGAGTAGGAATTACACACTTTAGATTCGATGTAAAAAAACACGTTTCCAATATGACAGTTTTTCCACTTCTTTTGACTGATTAGTTTTTTTGCTACGAATTTAGCACTTTGATTTCTTTTCTCTCTTCTTTTAGAATCCTTACAAAAGCCCACATTGGGACCAAACTTGCTTATAGATCCATTGCAGCCCCCCCTGGTGGTCATGAGGATTCACAGGCAGGGGGATACAGAGGAACTATAATTATCCAATTAACCACTGATTTTATGCACTCTCCCTTTCATAAGGGTAACAAAGGGGGGAAACAATAACGAATCAAAGCAAATGAACCCACAAGTTGAGACATAGCTGGAGATTCCTTTCGCATCATCATCATCATCACCACCACAATCAAAAAACATGACTTCTGAACCTACGTCAGACATTACATATTGCTGCTTTATTTAACAGAATCTGTCAACCGACCAGTAACATCATTTCACCAGTTTCATTCAAACCAAGAGCCAAACAGTACATTGTCATAAATGCTGTGGCCTAAAGTTAGGGACAATCCAACCTGGGAACCCAGAGTCTATCAGACTGACTAATATGACTCTGACCTGTGAACCCAGAGTCTATCAGTATGATGCCTAATATGACTCTGACCTGGGAACCCAGAGTATATCAGACTGACTAATATGACTCTGACCTGTGAACCCAGAGTATCAGTATGATGCCTAATATGACTCTGACCTGGAAACCCAGAGTCTATCAGTCTGATGACTAATATGACTCTGACCTGGGAACCGAGTCTATCAGACTGACTAATATGACTCTGACCTGGGAACCCAGAGTCTATCAGACTGACTAATATGACTCTGACCTACGAACCCAGAGTATATCAGTCTGATGACTAATATGACTCTGACCTATGAACCCAGAGTCTATCAGACTGACTAATATGACTCTGACCTGTGAACCCAGTCTATCAGACTGACTAATATGACTCTGACCTGTGAACCCAGAGTCTATCAGTATGATGCCTAATATGACTCTGACCTGGAAACCCAGAGTCTATCAGTCTGACTAATATGACTCTGACTTGGGAACCCAGAGTCTATCAGTCTGACGACTAAATATGACTCTAGGACAGACGGGCGATATTTCGGGGTTGCCGCTGTAGAGCAGACGTCCTGCCCCTTCTGTCATTGCTTACAGTCCGACGACGTCTCAGATGCAGCTATTTATTATTATTTTTAGCCCAAATAATGTCTTGACCTAAAACACCTAAAACACCTCCAACCCATCAGCTCCAACTCCATTCTCGTGTCATTTGGACTGTAAACCATAACCGCGGCGCACGGAAGCGGACGTCTTGACGCGGTCATCCACTCACTATACAGCGGAAACGCAGAAATATCGCCCGTCTGTCCCGGTCTCGTTCGTCGTCACGTCAGACTGACTCGTGGTGCCCAGATTGGGGACAATCTAGCATGACCTCACAGGTAAAGGTGTCCACACAGAATGGAGTTTTACACTTCTACATTATGGCTTGATTTGGACTCCCGCAGTCTCGCTCACAAAAATAGTACCTCAAAGCCAAAATGTATTCACTCTGCATGTCAAGTCACACGCCGTAACGCATGCATATTAGATCCATGTTAAGGGTTAGGGTTACCCCAGTAACCCCACAACTGGTTTGGGGGGAAAGGGAGGGGGGGGGGGTAAATACACAATGATCCTTCCTACTGGTAAACTACAGACCATTTCAGCAAAACCAAGGACCGTCTTCCCCCTTTGATTCGAGTCCGTTGTAGTCGAGCTGCGACTAGAACACAAACTCGAGGAGCCGGAGCGCTTTCTCTCTCCAAAACGGGGGTGGGGGGGGGGGGGGGGGGGAGTCTTAAAATGGCTGTAAAAACCACGTGGCAAATCAAGTGACAGGGAGACAAGAGAAGGAGACTCGGCCCGATTGAGACAACAACCGACTAGTAAACAAGAGTTAGACAAACACTTCTGTGACACCTGGGGGGAAGTGGGGGGGAGGAGGGACAAAGTGGAAAAACCGCAGATGGGATAAACTCCAGGGGACGACTCGACCCGTTAGCAAAGCCTCTCTTGTTGTTTCTGATAGGCTTGTGTTTGAGTGTGGGCTGGGAGGGAGGGGCCGCCGGGATAAAGAGACCCGTCGACCAAGTCGCTCGCAGTGTGAACGCGTCAGAGTCACTTCCTGCTTCAGCGACGACCCAGCGTCTTAACAAAGGTGGTGGTGAACGGCGGTGAACGGTGGTGAACGGCGAGACAATACTTTTTTTGATCCCGTTTGAATTGTGCCACGAAGTCCATGTGATTTGTCCTCAATTTAAAGGTTAACTTTGCAACTCAAGGAAGGCGCAGTTTGTCGTAAAACTGATACGTAACGTTTAGTTTGGTATGAAACCGCTCAATCGACCACATCTCTCGTCTCGCACTATACGTCACACCCACGTGGCCTGGCGCGAGACGTCACTTATGCGACTGGTTCTGTGTAGTCTGTGTGATTTATGACTTGTAGTGCAACAGTTTTACGACAAACTGCAACTTTCTTGACTTGGAAAGTTATCTTTTAAATTAACTAATTTTCTAATTTAATTATGTGTGTACCTCATGACACAATTCAAATGGGATCTAAATATGATTGTCTCTTGCGGTTCCCCACCATTCCGATTTTTTCAGAAGCTGATTGGCATAGGGGCCCTACCGGAAGGGGAGGGACTTTGGACTCTATAAAGACACGTGTTAAAAAGATGTCCCGCACTGTCCGTCCCCTCCCCTCGCCCTAACTCATCAAACAGGTGTCCTCCCCTCAGAGGATGCTCATATTTACACAAAGAGAGACTTGGAGGAAAAATAAAGTGTGCTTTATCACCATTGTTTCAGGATGAGAAATATCTCGACTTTAAATTACACATTTAAAAATAGACTTGTTAAAAAGGGGAGCAAAAAATAATTAAGGGTCCGGAATAAAATACTACAAAGCCCCAAAGTCTTGTGTGTGAGTGAGTGAGTGTAGGTGTGTGAGTGTAGGTAGGTGTGTGTGTGTGTGTGAGTGTAGGTAGGTGTGTGTGTATGTGTGTGTGTGAGTGTACTGTAGGTGTGTGAGTGTAGGTAGGTGTGTGTGTGTAGGTAGGTAGGTGTGTGTGTGTGTGTGTGTGTGTGTGTGAGTGTAGGTAGGTGTGTGTGTATGTGTGTGTGTGTGAGTGTACTGTAGGTGTGTGAGTGTAGGTAGGTGTGTGTGTGTGAGTGTAGGTAGGTAGGTGTGTGTGTGTGTAGGTAGGTGTGTGTGTATGTGTGTGTGTGAGTGTAGGTAGGTGTGTGTGTGCGTGAAAGTGTAGGTAGGTGTGTGTGTGTGTGTGTGTGCTACTTTATTCAATGTGATGCTGTCTAAGTGCTTGTAGTATGTGTGTGTCGTGGCCCGTGTGTGTGTGTGTGTGTGTGTGTGTGTGTGTGTGTGTCGTGGCCCGTGTGTGTGTGTGTGTGTGTTGGACACATCAACTTTTGGGAAATAACAGAAGACAAAAGAAAAAATGACAGCGGGAAAAAAAATCAGAAAAGACTAATGGTATGGCGTGCTGCGCTGCCTGGTAAGTGATGCCCCTCCCCCTGACCCCCATGTCCTGTTACAAGACCCCTCCTGGCGCCTTTGAGGGGCCCCTCAGTTCCCCTCCCCTCCACTCCATCAGTCCTCCAGGACAATGGGCTCGCTGGTGCTGGAGGGCAGCAGAGGCATGGCCAGGGCGCGGGGAGGCGGAGGCAGCTTGATCCGCACCGGGAGATGAGGTTTCCTAGCCGCCCGACGCATCTCCGACTGGGTCAGGTGTTTCCTCAGAGCCCTGGTTGGAGAGAGATGTCGGGTTAGAGCCCAAACAAATCAGAGCAACACAACACAACGACATCGTGTAGCTTCATAATGTGGACACCAATAAAAGCATGAAGACAAGCTAAACTGTAGACGGCACCTGGTGTCTTTGGTGGCTACAAACACCACAGGGTTGGGCGCGTCTCCCTGGTTGACCTTCTGCCGCTTGATGACGGACTGGGAGGTGGTCCTCAAGCCAGATGCAAATGGCCTCCCATTGGCTGAGAAGGGCAGCCCTGCAGCCTGTGAACCAATGAGACACCGAGGATTAGTGATGAGCAAGGTGAGATGTTCAAAGTGTTGAAAGGGGCTCCTGGCCTCAGTGGCCTGACTATCATGCTGCTTCACTCAGCTGAGCTCACGCTAAGAAGCGTGCTAGAAAGGCCTCTTCAGTCCATGTTGGCTCGGTTCAACTTTTTTCAAACCTCAAGCACCTTTTTGACATTAAATTCAAAGGCAAGTGGCTGCAAGGTGGATGGAAAGTGGTCCCTTTGGAAGAAGTGCTGTGACTACCTTCTTTTTAGGCAGAGGGGAGAGGAAAGTTCAACGTTTTAGAGGAGACCACGTGACCCGTCAAGCCTCCAGTATTCCTGTTTAGAACTGCATCTGGTAACAGAACAAAAGTAGGACTAAGTAGAACTATAATAGCCAATTGACTTTGGCTATTATAGTTCCCCAGAACTGGCCGATATGGGGAGGCACTAGATTATTGGAGGCTGTCCGTCAACCTGGGGGGGGGGGGGGGGGGGGGGGGGGCGAAGTAAAAAAACAGGAAATAGCCCAGGTCCAGTAGATGGCGGTAAAGGGCTTGCTGCTGGTTTAGCTTAGACTCTTGTGTGTATTCCCCAAACGGTCTTGCTGCCTTCAGCCTCTTCTGAAATAAAATCGCTGTCCTTGCTCAGCCTCAACAGACGGCCATTTTCAGCTGTTTGTGAGAGAAATGAAAGGCTCGCCTTGAACTCCTCGGCTAGCCAATCTTCTGGCTGATGGTCTCATTTGCTGATGTAGGTCATCATTATTGACCAAAATCATCTTATGACATCAGTGATGATGTCATAGGCACTGATAATGTTATAGGCATTGTGGCATCATCAGTGGGACACAAATTGAAACAGAGAAAGACCACTTGCTCACTTTTTATATAAAAAGGAACGATAATGATGTCACTGATGACATCACAGATGTCATAAACATTGTGACAGTTGGACAAAACCAAACAGACAAACAAACAGAGCCCACTTTCTCCCTTTTATATATGATATGATGATAAACCAACAGTGAAGTAAACGGGTCAAATACTTGTGTTTATTAATGATAAACCAAACAGTGAAGTAAATAGGGGATACTAACGCTGTCAAAGGGCCTCTTCCCCAGCAGGCCTGAGCCCCCACGAGGCTGGGTAGCCTGGTTACGGTTGATGGGTGTGGGGGTTCCCCGGGGTGCCTTTAGCTTCAGAGGGGCCGAGATGGCTGGGGAGAGCACAGGACCGACAATCGTCACCATCCAGTGGCACTCGACAATGCATTGATCAAGCGTAAATCACAGAAATGTAGAGAAGAATTATTATGGGTTGCATGAAAACATGGCCACCCACGTGTCTTTCCGGTTGCATTCTTACCTAAATCCTTCACTATGGTGGCCAGTGATTGCCGAGGCACCGACCTGTTCTTTACAGGAGTCTTTGTGGCTTTAGGCAGCCTGATCATACCTGAACAAGTAGAAGGAGAAATGTCAAATCAAACTTCTGAACCCATATATAACATACCCATTATAGTAATAGACCCATATATTTTCAATATCGGCCTTTTATGTAAAAACTTTGATATGGTTCAGTCACTGTGGCTCACCTAGGGAACATGATGGAAATAATGCAGTTTGATTGATTACATATTTATTATATGAATGATTCATGCTGGGTTATAACATGTTACGAGCACAATCCCCCCCTCATACACATGTAGGTGAGACCCTTAGCTAAGGCTGCGTGTGTATTCTGTTGTCACTGCCATCTCTGGACATGTGCATGCCATATTGCGATATATATCAATATCGATACCAACATAAATGTTGTGATTATTGCGATATCGATTTCAACTATATCGCCCAGCCCTATGTGTGTGTTTGATGTCACGTGATGTGTCTTGCAGAGCGTTTGTGTGTACATACACTCCGCCTTGACGGCGTTGGCATTGATGGAGGCGTAGGGGCGTCGTGCGGCACGGCGCGGCTGTAGGATGTCTGTGCACACCCGCCGGGCGATGCGGGTCAGCTGGGTGGTCTGCAGGATGAAGGTCTGCCGGTTCTTGGCCAGCAGCTTGGCGCGGCCCTCGCTGCGGGTGAAGGGCGACAGGCCCTGGGTCTCCTGACGAGACATGTGACTCCGGGGGCCTGCCTCCTGGACAAACAGGGAGACGGAAGGAACACCGTGTAGAGCAGCAGGGTTTTTACACTTCACTTCATCTACTTTGACCTTTTTCAACAGCACAATATTTAGCTGTCCACAACCCCCCCTCCTGTAACAGTGGATAGACTACTTGCACAACTCCACTACTTCCTGAAATGAGTAGGGCATCTTGGTTTCCTGTCCTACACTATTGGATGAACTGATTAATGTCAGGTGTGCCTGATCACTGTTGTTGTGACTGCAGCAGTTGTATTTTGTTGTGCCTGATCACTGTTGTTGTGACTGCTGCAGTCACAACAACAGTGATCAGGCACACCTGACATTAATCAGTTCATCCAATAGAGGGAATGCACCGACGCCACGCCCCCTCCCGAACACGCCCCCTCAGCCGGACTGAGCAGCACTGAGTGTCAAATTTCCAAAACAAACGTGGCTTCAGACAGGGGTAGTAGCGAAACCACGGCTAATATAAACGATTATCTGCTTAAATTAAAGGCAGTTGGACTCGAATGTGACCTGTACAGCTTGCCAAAGAACCAGTGGTCCATGGACGTAGACATGTGGCCAGGAATAGGGTTTCCTGACATTTATATGTACTTAATATCGACGCCGGGGAAATACACAAACCAAAGCATGAAAGCATGAAAGCATACAAGAGCCTGGACGCGTGGTCGTACTTCAAGGCTGGATTTGTTGGCGACATTAAAGTAACGAGGACAGCAATGGATATTCTGGTTGTATGTGGAGAGGTAAATATTTATTTTATTACAACTTTTATTAAGAAAAATATAGCATACGCTGTCACTAACACACGCTAGCTTTGTTCATAGTGAACACTGTCACTCATGTAACGTTATATCTGTGCAGGTAAAACACAGCCAGAGAATGAATGAGCCCTCATTGAAACCCTGGATAGCTGCAGAGAATACCGGGACCGTTTCATTAGCTTTCGGCAGCCTGTAAAAAGATACCTCCGACGCCTTGTTGAATCTATTTTTACAGTCAATGGCACAACAGCACTTTCCCATTTTCGTTGTTTTCTCGCGGAAGCTGAACGCTAAACACCGTGTCCCGGCGGCGCCACCTGGCTTGTTTAGACGTTTTGACACTCACGGCAGCTGAGTGGGCGTACCCGCACTGACTGTCGCGTCCGTGACGTCACGTGCATTCCCTCTATAGTGTAGGACAGGAAACCAAGATGCCCTACTCATTTCAGGAAGTAGTGGAGTTGTGCAAGTAGTCTATTGGACTTTGTACACACACCGTCATCATAATAGCGTCTGGGTAGTGTCGAGGTAAAAGCACTTGCCTACTACCACGGAGACCCGGGTTCAATCCCCGGCAGTGGGACTAGGCTAACAGTGTCACATTCAAATAAATGTGGACATTTTATCTGGTATTTTCAGTTTATTCAGGATTATATATACATATCTAGATATATATATCCATCTATCTATCTATTTATACACAAGTCACACACACACACACACACACACACACACACACACACACACACACACACACACACACACACACACACACACACACACACACACACACAGTATATATAGGGAGAGAGAGAGATTAGACTGGTGTAGGGAATCAGACGTACGGAGCCAGGTCTAGCGGCGCCCTCTAGCTGCGTGGGGGTCTTCAGGCCTCCATACTTCTTCCAGTAGATCCAGCAGGAGGCGCACAGTCTGCACTGCATGTTGGGAGGTCCCCAGGCGTACCACTGGGGCGACTGGGCCGCTGGGTGGAGGAGGGGGACCAGTGTTAGAGGGGACATCTGAAGGAGCTCATATTTGGCCGGTAAATAAACATCACAAATCATGTACTATGATCGAAATGTAATCGTTGCTTCCCCCACCAAAAGCATCCTGTTCACACCACATATTTATACAACCAAATCATACCCTTTTATTTTGAAGGCCGAAGCTCCTTATTAGAACCGTCTCTGGCTGTGGTTTAAGGGAGCTGCTTCTCCTCTCCTCCACTCTTGGCACTGCCAGACATGTTAAGCTTGGCACAGCAGGCTCTTTCAATCAGCACGCTGATAGACGGTTTTCCTCCCACCGGAAAAGTATTTTGTTGCGCCAAAGCGCAGCTCGTTAAAGTATCCATATCGGGTATATATTTGCCACTCCAAGTTTAAGTATAAGGTCGTGGATTGGAAGAATCTCTTGTGTCAGATTCTGCCATTCTTCCTCTCAGACTGAATCTATCAACTACAACTCAAAAAAAGTTTTGGCTGAACTCAATGGGAAAAAACATCCAAAATAGTACTGCAACGATTAAAGGCCGGCTTTACCGTGAATATATATGAATATATATTAATTCTTAAAAAATCTTAAATTTCGAATCCGTTGAAATTTTTTAAATTGCTTGTTCACAGCCAGAGAAAAAAAAAAATGAAAAAAAAAAAAAAAAAAAAAAAAAAAAAAAAAATGGGCCAGGTGACGCGTTTCGACGCGAAACGCGTCACCTGGCCCAATTTTTTTTTTTTTTTTTTTTTTTTTTCATTTTTTTTTTTCTCTGGCTGTGAACAAGCAATTTAAAAAATTTCAACGGATTCGAAATTTAAGATTTTTTAAGAATTAATATATATTCATATATATTCACGGTAAAGCCGGCCTTTAATCAATGAATCATTAATTCGATCGACAGAAAATCAATCGTCAACTTATTTTTATAATTGATAATGGTTTAAGACAAATTCGTAAGATGTTTTTTTTTTTTTTCCCCCTGGCTTCTTTAGTCTTCTATGACGGTAAATTGTGGACTGTAGGTCAGGACAAAAGAAAACATTTGGGGGCTTTGGGGTAGCTACCAGATCCCAGCACAGAGTCTGGCTGCTGTGTCGTTATCTGTTGTTTCGTTTTATTCCATTTTTTACTCGGTCGTGTTTCGACCTCCGGAGTCTACCGCTTCTGCTAACGTTATGTTGCGTTTTCAGCCTGAACCGCAACCGCGTAATCCTACTCGATTAATCGTTGGACTAATCAGTAAAATACTCGATTAATAAAATAATGGATAGCTGCAGCCCTGGTCCAAAAATGCAGAAAATCAAAGAGAAGGCGAATACACTTTCAGAGCACCATAGAGACAGTCCGCATGTCTGGGAACGCCCACAAAATGTTCAACGGCTGGCGCGCGAGTGGGGTAAAACCGCCCTATATATCTCATGGGCTGACTCACCAAAAGACAGTGCTGCGGCGCTAAACTACAGGTTTGGGGGTTCTAGAGCAGAACACAAGACGTCTGCTCAGATGTGCGTTTACTGCGGTGGTTAAATCGCCGATCGTGTCTGCCTGGGCTGGGCTAGGCTATCAGCTAAATTCTAACTTTGCTGAATGGATAGAACGGGGGTTTTTACCCCACCCTGACCACGCCCCCAGCCAGGCTGAGCCAGCTAAACCGGCGTCTATGACGAGACGTGGCCTCAACCTATACACTTATAATGCAGTCCAATGAAGAAGCGATGTGTGATTTGAAGCGTCTACTTACTATGGCAGCTCTCACAGCTGAGTCCTTTCTGGAAGCCCGCGGCCCCGTTCATACCGGGCTTGCTACCCGGTGCCATGATCTGATTGGGGTTGGGTTTGGTGCTGGGAAAAAGAGGAGGGGTGCAGAGACCAAGGTATTAACTTTAACAGCAATGCTCTGACAAGCCACTCCATCTTGCAGTTCACAGTAGTACTCACTAGGTGGGGATGTACACTTGCTTGAGCTTGCTGTCTGCCTCTGCTGCCTTTAGTCGTTTCTGAGGGGCAAAATGTTGAACAGAATTGTTTTTTGAGGAACTTGCTAGAAATGAGGGCTGTACCGGATATCGTTTCTTCACATTTCAATATTCTATTGAGGTTTACCATGAATATTCAAATGTCTGCCGTGCTGTCATTACATACAAAATAAATCCAATCCAATCCTCAATTTGAATAAAGCAATTCATCTGATTAAATATGAGCTGGTGTTTTTGTTAAATCAACTTTCTATAATGAATATAACTCTACAGTGAAAATTGCACAGTACAAATCTTGTAGTGGGATTATCTCTGGTTTTCTCAATCAACCATTCATGTACATTAAGCTCTCCTTAGTAGTTTGTTCATTCAATCACCACCAGTCACAATATGCAGGCTATGGGAACAATTCAAGATAAACACAATCACACACAGTGTTGTAGTCGAGTCACTTTTATATCTCGAGTCCGAGCCGAGTCTCCAGTCGCCAGTGTTCAAGTCTGAGTCCAAGTAACCAAAGAAGTCCCAGTCCAAGTCCGAGTGTGTGGAGTTACTGAACATGAGTGTGACTCCACATGTAGGTGGAACACACATGCCTGCCCTTGCACAAAATTGAATCATGTCACGGTATTAATATAGCCATCAATATATTATGACAAATTATTAGGGCCTATTGCAAAAATTTATCATTTAACAAGTCCGAGTCCGAGTCTCCAACTTCAGAGTCTGAATGCATGAATGCTTGAGTCACAAGTCCAAGTCGAGTCACGAGTCCTGAAAATGTGTCCAGGACTTGGAGTCGGACTCGACTACAACACTGAGGACACGAGCCTCACACTAACAGAAGCATGCTGCAAACTGCACTGAACTTAGCACTGCCAATCATCTTAGTATTCATAGCTTTCAAGGGGCGTTACGTGCTGCCGGGAACGCCCACCTGGCGGTCAAAAAAAAACTTGTTCATTCCGTTGCCTGCGAGTCGACTCACGCTGTTTGTTCAGCCAAAGTGCCGGATAGCCTACCTGTTGTGCTATCGGTTGCACTAAACCGACGAGGAGACACGCCTGGCTTGTGTTTTACAGAATCCCGTCGGAGAAAGAAAGGAGGAGGTTGTGGATTTGTGCGACGTGGTTCAGTCGCTGGGGAGGGCAAAAAAAATTGCTTTTTTTTCTACCATCAAAGTACACACGTCTTTGCTCTTTGCGGCCAACATTTCATCAAAGGTAAGCTCAAGTAACGTTACAATAATGATTAATACCCCGTTAACGTTACTTGAGCTTACCTTCTGTAAAACACAAGCCAGGCGTGTCTCCTCGTCGGTTTAGTGCAACCGATAGCACAACAGGTAGGCTATCCGGCACTTTGGCTGAACAAACAGCGTGAGTCGACTCGCAGGCAACGGAATGAACAAGTTTTTTTTTGACCGCCAGGTGGGCGTTCCCGGCAGCACGTAACGCCCCTTGAAAGCTATGAATAGCAGACATAATAAACGCTCTTGCACTCGGGCTCACTGTAATGGTCTGTCTGCAACGACGAGCATAGTAAGTGACTTTTGAAAGCTGAATTAAACCAAAAATATGCTAAAATTATTCGAATGTCCAAAGTATTGGGTAGAGATTGGGCCCTAATAGAAATGAATCATCAAAAGCTAAGTTGAGTGTGGCTTGCTGTGTGCTAGCTAGCCTACCTGCTGGATGTAGCGGTCGGTGGTCTTCCACATGTAGTAGAACTGGACCACGCTGGCTAGAGACTTCCAGGGCAGCTGGAGGAGAGCAAGCAGCAATATCACGGACCACAATTACACACGACGACATAGCTACTGTACATACAAGATAGGACAAGTGATATTATATCAGGGATGCAAACTTATCAGGGGTGGAAAAAGGTGACAAAGATGCGAACCACTGACCCCCTAGGTGGGTGTAGTGGCATAGTGCTCCACCGGGAAGATTTTTTAAATAAATATCAGGTTTGAAAGGTGGATTTACATTGATTTTAGAATGAGGATATAGAGAAAAACTCACCCTAGAATTAATGTTGTTTTTACTGCTACAGTACCTCAGTTCAGGGCACTTAAATAAATAAAACGGTCAAGATGTAGTCGACATTGAAAAATGTCATTAAAAGTCTGTCTCGCATAAACACAGTGATTCCTGCCTGCAGACTTTAGTGTGCAACACGTCTCCACCAGCCTACACCACGACCTTCACACAAAGTGTGTGCAAGATGATCTTTGGTCATTGAGGCAATGATCTGAACACACCTGATGCAACACACACACACACACACACACATGGCAACAGGTAGAACAGAAGGCCAGCTTACAAAGTCCTGGCGGATGTCGTTGAAGTCTTTGCCATATTTCTCCAGGGCCTCCTCGAACAGCATGGCCTCCGAGGCGCTCCACTCCTCCATCTCGTCGCGGCAGAGCACAGGGCCCCCCTGAGGCACCAACGTGGACATGGCTTTGGCCAGGTCATAGCTGTTCTTCTGCAACGTGTCCATAGCGTGGAACTGGGAGAGAGAGAGAGAGAGAGAGGATGAGGGAGAGAAGCGCTGGTGCGTTAGATAAGTGGTACCCAACCTTTTTCGTCTCATGTACCCCTTGAGCTGTTTTGCCCAACCCGACCGCATGAAATGCGTATATATGACACGAGGGGGTTAAGTCGTGGAATAGATACGCGGAAATGCGATTTGGCGTGCAGTTCAGACGCACCTCGCCTCGTCCACTTACATTATAAATCTAATATGCATAATACATTTACGTGGAAGTTATGGGGGTTAGGTTTAGGGTTAAGGTTAGGGTTAGGTTAAGAGTTAGGATTAGTGTTTGGTTAAGGGTTAGGATTAGTGGTTGCGAGTATGTTATCGTAGTTTGCCGCCATTGTTCGGCGTGCGTCTAAACTGCACGCCAAATCGTCTGGAAAACAGTATGGCGTCAGATGCCTTTGACGAGGAGCCGGGAGCGGTCGCAGGAGCTGGGCCTCCGTTTGTGCTGTTGGGCTTCGTTTGCCGAACCAGGCGGTGCGCTACGTTAAATCCGCGTGGCCAGGTGTCATCTTATCTAACACCAGCGGACCCGAATCTTCAGAGACTCTCCAAGTGTACTCCTCTTCTATTGGCAAATGTGAGTCGGCCAAAATGGCATGCTGATCCCTTTTGACAAGACTAATTTATTTGACTGGTTGCTTCATTTTGTGGTGTTTGTATTTTGTCTTCAACTGCTGGCTTAGTATTTCCGTGTTTGTTCATGCAGGGAGCCGGGAAATCCCGTAGTGGACTCAGTTTCATGTGGACTGGGATTCCAATGAAAACGGTGTCTGGGAAAGCCCGGCTTGGATTTATGTGCTTGTGATGAGGAACGTGGAACGGACTGAACTGAACTGAACTGAACTATTGATCACATGGGTTTTTTTCCTTCTAAAAAATACACTTTATTGCATTTGAGCTGCCTGGTGTTGTGTGTATTATTTGTCTTTGTGTCTCATGCTGGTTGAATGATTAATTAAGGGTTCGTTCCTTTGTGGGGTGTTGACTAGACTTAACAACATACAGTACAAGACTGGTCAAACCGCTACAGTGTGTCTCACCAGTGTGATGTCTCTGGAGGCAGCAGCGGCGCTCATATGGAGGCTGGGCTGGCGGATAGAGCTGCTGCAGTCCAAGGCCCGGGCGAACGTCCCCACAGCTCTGCAACACACACACACACACACACACACACACACACATTGGGTAAGTAAAAGTTTAAAAAAGTACAGGCTTTGAAATGTAATAAAGTATAAAAGTAAAAAGTATTTATACCGACTGTTTCTGTGCAAAGCTAACTGAAACACATCATATTAGTATAATTCGAAGACTATTAAAGACAATTAAAGGATCCCCTTGAAACATGTTTGTAGATGTATAAAAACGAAATACTTTGATTAATAATTTGTGTGATAAGGTTTTTCCCACACAAAAACTGCACATAAAGCGTGAAAGGTGGGAGAGCGGGAGACGAGAGAGAGAAACGTTACATGTTTTTTGTCTGTCGTGCAAAGAAACTAAAGTAACTAGCCTGTTTTGAACATGTAAGGAGTCGAAAGTACAGATATTTGTCTTAAAATGTAGGGAGTAAAAGTAAAAAGTTGTCAGATCCAACTAAAGTACAGTCACAAAGTATATGTACTTAGTTACTGTCCCATCTCTGGTTACCATCACTGATCAATCTCTGACCAACAGTCTTACAAAGCACACAACATTTGCAATAGTGACATTTTAACCAATAGAAGTGTTTGTGCAAAAGGCCCTGAGGTTTCATTAAACGGCCACTAGATGGAGTGTTTGGTTGACGTTACCAACAAAGGACCAATTCACTGCCAACAGGATGATTCCCTCCAAAAACAGACTTGAGGCAAAACGGCTGTTAGATTGACTTGGATGTCATAACGCTACACTTTGCAAGAGTTTAACTTGGAAATGATAAACTAACTGATCATTTGATCTCGATAACACTTTTACTTGAAAGGTGCAGTATGATGACTGACATGACACTGTCATAACCATGACATGACACTGTCATAACATGACATGACACTCATAACCATGACATGACAGCTGTCATGCACATGACATGACACTCATAACCATGCCATGACACCTGACATGAACATGAAGGAGGCTTTATGAGTGTTTATGACTGTTGCCATTAAGTGTCATTCGGTAAATTACGTCATTGTTAATGCAATGTTGACATTGTTTGAGATGTCTTCGTTATGACAACTTGACAGTAACCAAGACAACATAACATGTCAATGTCTTTGTTATGGCAACTTGACATGAACCAAGTTTTGTCATAACGAAGACGTCTCAAACAATTTCAACATTGCTGCATTAACAATGACATAATTTACCAAATGACACTTAATGACAACAGTCATAAACGCTCATAAAGATTCCTTCATGTTCATTTCATGTGTCATGTCATGTCATGTCATGTATATGTCAGTCCTCTCTCATACTGCACCCTCAAGTCAAAGTGTTACCTCGATCTCTTATGCAAATCAGGGGGGAAATCAAACCCACTCCTCCATATGGGAGGTTATCAAACTGGGTGCCAGTTCACGCCTCTCCTCTAGGAGAAGCGTCCTGTCGGGGGGGTAGAGTCAGCGGTCGCCATGGCAACAGGACCTAGTGATTAAGGCATGTGGGGTAACAGATGGCAGGGCCTTACCGTGCCACCACCAGGAACTGGTCGATCTGCGGGTCTTTGAGCTGGTTGTCGGGGTCCCACACCTTGGTCTCCAGCTTCTCCTGGACACGCGTGTCTGATTCAACTGAGACAGAGAGGGGACGAGGACAGACGGGGGGGTTAAGACTAAAAGAGGGACAGGTTATGTCTTCACCTGGAAACTTTGGGAAGTGTCACGTCCAGGAAGGTTTTTTTTTATGGATTATTTCCATCTATTTCGCCAGTCGAAAAGGCTCTCGAAACACATTTCCTGCTCTGTCAAGCTTGTATGTTTTCTCATGTGTCACCAAAGAATGACTGGAAAGTTGAGCTTGATTGATTTGGCTGTTTGAACTCAACTCAATTCAATATCTGTTGTGTTTCCTCCAGAATTGCTTTCTTGTCAGGTGGAAAAGCCTCCATCATGGGAGTAACAACACCTGCTGCTAGCTCACTAACCAGCTGGTTAGCACTAACATCACCTGCTGCTAGCTCACTAACCAGCTGGTTAGCACTAACATCACCTGCTGCTAGCTCACTAACCAGCTGGTTAGCACTAACATCCCCTGCTGCTAGCTCACTAACCAGCTGGTTAGCACTAACATCACCTGCTGCTAGCTCACTAACCAGCTGGTTAGCACTAACATCACCTGCTGCTAGCTCACTAACCAGCTGGTTAGCACTAACATCACCTGCTGCTAGCTCACTAACCAGCTGGTTAGCACTAACATCACCTGCTGCTAGCTCACTAACCAGCTGGTTAGCACTAACATCACCTGCAGCTAGCTCACTAACCAGCTGGTTAGCAGCACTAACATCACCTGCTGCTAGCTCACTAACCAGCTGGTTAGCACTAACATCACCTGCTGCTAGCTCACTAACCAGCTGGTTAACACTAACATCACCTGCAGCTAGCTCACTAACCAGCTGGTTAGCACTAACATCACCTGCTGCTAGCTCACTAACCAGCTGGTTAGCACTATCACCACCTGCTGCTAGCTCACTAACCAGCTGGTTAGCACTAACATCACCTGCTGCTAGCTCACTAACCAGCTGGTTAGCACTATCACCACCTGCTGCTAGCTCACTAACCAGCTGGTTAACACTAACATCACCTGCTGCTAGCTCACTAACCAGCTGTTAGCACTAACATCACCTGCTGCTAGCTCACTAACCAGCTGGTTAGCACTAACATCACCTGCTGCTAGCTCACTAACCAGCTGGTTAGCACTAACATCACCTGCTGCTAGCTCACTAACCAGCTGGTTAGCACTAACATCACCTGCTGCTAGCTCACTAACCAGCTGGTTAGCACTAACATCACCTGCAGCTAGCTCACTAACCAGCTGGTTAGCAGCACTAACATCACCTGCTGCTAGCTCACTAACCAGCTGGTTAGCACTAACATCACCTGCTGCTAGCTCACTAACCAGCTGGTTAACACTAACATCACCTGCAGCTAGCTCACTAACCAGCTGGTTAGCACTAACATCACCTGCTGCTAGCTCACTAACCAGCTGGTTAGCACTATCACCACCTGCTGCTAGCTCACTAACCAGCTGGTTAGCACTAACATCACCTGCTGCTAGCTCACTAACCAGCTGGTTAGCACTATCACCACCTGCTGCTAGCTCACTAACCAGCTGGTTAACACTAACATCACCTGCTGCTAGCTCACTAACCAGCTGTTAGCACTAACATCACCTGCTGCTAGCTCACTAACCAGCTGGTTAGCACTAACATCACCTGCTGCTAGCTCACTAACCAGCTGGTTAGCACTAACATCACCTGCTGCTAGCTCACTAACCAGCTGGTTAGCACTATCACCACCTGCTGCTAGCTCACTAACCAGCTGTTAGCACTATCACCACCTGCTGCTAGCTCACTAACCAGCTGGTTAGCACTATCACCACCTGCTGCTAGCTCACTAACCAGCTGGTTAGCACTTCCAGGAGACGCTACAGTGTTGTGGAACGAGCAAAGGCTTACCAGATATTTCCAATATACAGTACATGTCTGTTATCCATACTGCGATTAAGATCGCTGTTGCAGTAACATAAATTCACTGATTACAATTTGGTTGCTCAGCTCAGTGGTCAACTCAGCACAACACATCACCAGGTCTGAGGTCACAGCCACAGACCGTTTACGCTGCTGATGTGTGGATACTCTGTGTGTCTTGTATGATTGATTGCTGTGCAATTGGGGGTATACTTATTGCCAAGTATGTTTTTACCTGATTTTAATACTCTTTGCTTCTTATTGATAGTTCTTTTTATGTTTTTTTTACTACAGTGAAGTGAGAGGGCTCAGAGTACAAGAATTTAATTGCAGGTGACAGATGTTTGCATAGTTGCCGGTATATGACAATAAACTTGATAGGTATGGAAAACGGCCTCATCATTGCAATTGGTCGGCTGGGAAATAGCAGTTCAAGATCATGAGAATACCCCCACACCCACTCACCGCTCAAGACATATTTGTGCAGTCCACCATTCGGCAGGCTAACAAGATTTTGTCTGACTCCTCCCATGTGTTAAACCCTGAGTATGTGCTGAATGATGAACTCTGGTCGGAGATACAGGGTCCCATTATGTAAGCACAATAGATACAATAATTAATTTGTTGTTTGCAGTTTGTTTTCTTTTTATTGTGGTTTTCATTTTTGCAGTATCTAACAATCAGCAAATCAGCATAATGTCATCTTCAATGACATCACTTTCTTTTCAAGTAATGCGTTGTCTGAATGCACATAACGTATATAATTGTTATTTTCTTCTTTCGAGTCGGCAGCGATCTCAAATGTCGTTCTGCCAATATCGGGCACAGCTGATGGAGTCGGTTAAGCCAGGTCCTTTGGGCTGCACTGGGGGGCATCGGCACTGATCCACAGCTGGATGTGTGTCTTCTGTTGTGTACTTCCAGGCTTTCATCAGTGGTTGCTCCACAAAGACTTCCAGCTTGCCGACGCAAGGTCATTACCACTAGCAAGGCATTGGGGTAGATGCCATTCCTCTGTCCAGCTTATTCAATGGCTCAGGTGTCGAGTTTATTCAATTCATCTTTCCAGATGTTGGTCCTTGCTTCTTGTTTGGTCATCTGGAGAGGCAGGAGCGTCTGCACAAAGTGCAGGGTAGGCCGGCCGGCTGGGGCAGAGATACAGGGGGCAGGTGTTGTTTGAATGTATCCTGTGATGCGTCGAGGTCACCAGTCATGCACAGTAGTTTTAGTTATGTGATTTTTGTCTTGGACCCTCAGGAAGACTAGCTGATGATCAACTGATCAACTAAAAAATAAATAAATAATATAAATAGATAAATAAAATAATAATAATAAACGGAGAAACTGAGAACCTGTTTTCCTCTGGAGTGGAGGCGGTGGATTTGGCAGGTGCGGCATCAGGCTCTGCGGTGCGCGTTGTGGCCTCAGCGGTGGTTTTCTCTGTCTGCTCGTCGGCTGTGTGTGTGTCTGCCTGTGTCTCCAGCATTACCGTCTCAGGCTTCAGACCCACCATGGCGCCCTCAGCCTCCTTCTCACCCCTGGGGCTCAAAGCCGCTCCTTCCTCGTCCTCACCAGGAATCGCTGACTCCGGACAGGGCGTCCGTTCGTAGAAGGCAGCAGACTCTTCCTTAGGAGTCTCGGGGACCCTGGGTCCCCTGGGACGGATGTCCCGGCCGTCAGCCTCCTTGGCCGACTGGGTCTTCAGTTCCTCCACTTTCAGACACATGTCGACTCTGAACTTGATGGGCCTGTTTCTGAGGATGTTCTCTACGGGTTCAGAGTCATCGAACTCCACAAAAGCAAAGTTTGGCAGCTTTCCTCCGTTTTTGAGCCTCAGCTCCAGGACTGTACCATACTGTTCAAAGAACTCCTTGAGCTGGTCCTTGTCGATGTCATGTTGGATGTTTCCCACAAACAGCTGGCGGGCCGTGTTGGGGTACCGGACGACCCTGCGCACCTCCAAATCGCTCTCTCGCACTGGCCTGAGCCCTCGGATGACCCGCCTATCGCCCTCCCTGGCCAACCAGGTCTTCATCTCCTCCACGTTCAGATGGACGTCAACTCTGAACTTGATGGGTCTGTTTCTGAGGATCTTCTGTACGGGTTCAGGGTCATCAAACACCACAAAGCCAAAGTTTGGCAGCTTCCGTCTGCTTTTGATCCTCAGGTCCAGGACGGTACCATACTGTTCAAAGAACTCCTTGAGCTTGGCCTTGTCCACATCATGCGGGACATTTCCCACGAATAGCTGGTGGGCGTTGGGGTGGTGGGCATTGGGGTACCGGACTTCCCCGCACAACTCTTCAGCCTGCTCGCCCTCTTGCACTGGTCTGGGTCCTCGGCTGTCCCACCCGTCGCCTTGCATAGAAGCAGGCGTCTGTCCGTAGCAGACAGCAAGCATCTGTCCATAGCAGACAGCAGGTGCCTGTCCATACAAGGCAGCAGGTGTCTGTTCCCACAAGGCAGCAGGCATCTCTCCGTACATGGGAGGAGGCGCCTGTCCGTAGAAGGCAGCAGGTGTCTGTCCATACAAAGCAGCAAGCGCCCGTCCGTAGAAGGCAGCAGGTGTCTGTCCCCACAAGGCAGCAGGCATCTCTCCATACATGGGAGGAGGCGCCTGTCCGTAGAAGGCAGCAGGTGTCTGTCCCCACAAGGCAGCAGGCATCTCTCCATACATGGGAGGAGGCGCCTGTCCATAGAAGGCAGCAGGCACCTGTCTGTAGAAGGCAGCAGGCACCTGTCTGTAGAAGGCAGCAGGCACCTGTCTGTAGAAGGCAGCAGGCACCTGTCCATAGAAGGCAGCAGGCACCTGTCTGTAGAAGGCAGCAGGCACCTGTCCGCACAAGGCGGCAGGCACCTGTCCGCACAAGGCAGCAGGCACCTGTCCATAGAAGGCAGCAGGCACCTGTCCGCACAAGGCAGCAGGCACCTGTCCGTACATGGGAGCAGGCGACTGTCCGTAGGGAGGCCTGCTCCCATGGGAGGCCTGCGCCTGTCCGTACAAGGCAGCAGGTGTCTGTCCGTTCAAGGCAGGAGGCGTCGCTCCGTTGAAGGCAACAGGCGTCTGTCCGTACATGGGAGCAGGCGTTTGTCCGTACATGGGAGCAGGCGTTTGTCCGTACATGGGAGCAGGCATTTGTCTGTACATGGGAGCAGGCGCCTGTCCGTACAAGGCATCAAGTGTCTTTCTGTTCAAGGCAGCAGACACTTCTTGAGCCACGTCAGGAGAGGTAAGCCTTTCTTGTTGTCTCTCTGGATGCTCATTCACCATTTCTTTGGCCACTTGGACTGAGTGCAGTTTAATCTACCAGTCCTACTTATAGCCTCTGCATGGAAGGATTTATGACATCACTGATGTTGTCACAATGGCTACCATGATGTCATAAATCCTTATCACCGATGATGTCACTGGTGTCGCAATGTCTATGCATTATATGACATTATCAGTGATTTATGACATCGCCAATGTCATCACTGATGATATCACGATTAGGGATGGGCATCGAATTTCGAATTTTCGAATAATCGTTGTTATTATCAAGGTCGACTTTTATTATTGAAATTCGAAATTCGAAAAAAAAAAAAAAAAAAAAAATTAGTGAAATGTTGCATTGTCTCCCCTGATTCTAAGTATAGTCAAATCGCTTGGTTTGAGCAAGTAAAACAATTTTTATAAGCATTTTAAGCAAGGTTTATGGAAAAATGAATGGCGGATGAAATCCCATGAAGAGGGAGAGGGGGTGACTTTGGCACCCCTTTGGCACTCAGACCTGAGCCTACTAAATATTTAATGAACCACTCATGATTGTCAAAACTGTTTTTTATTTTCGAAAATGTCAATGTCATGTAACATGTTCTTTACTTCAGTGGTGCAATGCTTGTTTGAGCTAAAAATCCACAGCAGAAGCTTTTTATATTAATTAATAAAGCCGTAGACTTAGAATCAGGGGAGACAATGCAACATTTCACTCACAAAAAAAAAAAAAAAAAAAAAAAATCATTTTTAATTTTTTTTACATTTTTATTTTTATTTTCGAATTTCGAATTAAATTCGAATTTGGCCAGCGAATTTCGAATAGTGTTTTTGCTAGAAATGCCCATCCCTAATCACGATAGCTCTGTGGGTAAGTGATTTGTGACAGACACCTGACATCATCAGTGTCACGCATATCTATTGCGAATTCGCGCTTGGAGAGAATGTAGGGAAACAGTGGATGGATAAATCCAGAAGGAGGCGGTAATGCAACATAAAGGATGCCAACTGCCATAAAACACCACAGAAGAAGAATCTGCACTTGTTTTACAGCAGTGGTAGCCAACCAGTCGCCCGCGGGGTGGCGCTGTGGCGCCCGCAAGCCACGTTCAGAAAAATGTAAAAAAAAAAAAAAAAAAAAAAAAAAAAAAAAAAATCGAAAATGTCAATGTCATGTAACATGTTCTTTACTTCAGTGGTGCAATGCTTGTTTGAGCTAAAAATCCACAGCAGAAGCTTTTTATATTAATTAATAAAGCCGTAGACTTAGAATCAGGGGAGACAATGCAACATTTCACTCACAAAAAAAAAAAAAAAAAAAAAAAATCATTTTTAATTTTTTTTACATTTTTATTTTTATTTTCGAATTTCGAATTAAATTCGAATTTGCAATGCAACATTTCACTCACACAAAAAAGAAAAAAAAAGAAAATCATTTTTAATTTTTTTTACATTTTTATTTTTATTTTCGAATTTCGAATTAAATTCGAATTTGGCCAGCGAATTTCGAATAGTGTTTTTGCTAGAAATGCCCATCCCTAATCACGATAGCTCTGTGGGTAAGTGATTTGTGACAGACACCTGACATCATCAGTGTCACGCATATCTATTGCGAATTCGCGCTTGGAGAGAATGTAGGGAAACAGTGGATGGATAAATCCAGAAGGAGGCGGTAATGCAACATAAAGGATGCCAACTGCCATAAAACACCACAGAAGAAGAATCTGCACTTGTTTTACAGCAGTGGTAGCCAACCAGTCGCCCGCGGGCGACCAGTCGCCCGCGGGGTGGCGCTGTGGCGCCCGCAAGCCACGTTCAGAAAAATGTTAAAAAAAAAAAAAAAAAAAAAAAAAAAAAAAAAAAAATTTTTACACAAACAAGACAAAACAGACAAACAGGCTCAGCCACATGGGAAAGAAAGAAAAAAAAAAAAAAGAAAAAAAAAAATATAATCAGAAAAATTAATTTTTTATTTGTTTTTCTCCTCCCTTCCCACAATAACACACAAATGTAGAAAATAATTTGTTTAACAATGCATACGTTTTAAAAACGTTTATTGTCTGTGTATAATTTATTGTCTGTGTATAATTAATTATTGATTAACTATTTTGATCCGCCTGGGCTGGGGTCAAAGTTTAGTTTTACGTTACGTCACTACGTCATTCACTCTGCGACAGTGCGACTGCCAGCTGCCAATGATTATATCAGTCGGCTAAGCTAAATGATGGAACGCAAGAACAATGGCAGAAAAGTGAAAGAAAAAACATTACCAATTTCAAGAGGAGTGGGAGGAAGAGTTCTTCTTCACAACAGTGAAAGAAAAGAGTGTATGTCTCGATTAAATGCATAATACTCATTTAAAGGTAAATCGAGCAAATTTCAACAGGTAGCCCCCGACATGACTCTCTACCCTTCAGGTAGCCCTCGACCTCAAAAAGGTTGGTGACCCCTGTTTTACAGTGTGACCAAACTCGCCTTTTTTTCTGTGATTTTATTTTACGGGTTAGGGTTAGAGCTGCCGAAAATAATCGATTCAGAGATGCATCGCGATGCGGACGTGGACGATTCTGCATCGATTAACAAATATCAAAAATCGATTATTAAAAAAAATAAAAAAATAAAATCTTTTTTTATTTTTTATAATCAAATAAAATAGAATGTAAGTACATGCAGTTGTTTATTTTAATTATGGATCATAATACAATGCAATTCCAAATGCACTTTTATTTTAAAAGTAGCCACACAGTGAGAAAAAAGAAAGTGAGAAAAAATAAATCATGTATTGCGGAAAAAGTGATGCATCGATTTAAGATGCATCGTATAATCGAATCGAATCGTAGACTTGTATAATCGAATCGTATCGAATCGTGAGATCAGTGAAGATGCACAGCTCTAGTTAGGGTTACAGGTTTTTCCACATTTGAAAGTGGCCCAGGTCAGATAAAAAAAGTCACATTCGATGTGACTTGTACTGTTCACACAGTCATGGAAAAAAACTGACCTGAGTCACTTAGGGGGGGGTCAGATTCAGGCCACTTTTGCCTGCTGTGAACATAGCACATTTGTTCTGGTCTGGGTTTTGCCTTGGACTGGCCTGGTTGATGTTAGCCTGCGGCTCACCTTCAGCTAGTTTGTCAGGGATCTCAGCCTGGTACTTTGATCCAACGCGGATCTCGCCCTGGTCAGCCAGGAGCGTCTTCTGGACGGGGTCAAACACCAACGAGTAGAAGAAACAGTCCTGGACAGAGCCCACAGCAAAACATTTAAACTCAGGCTTAAACAGCAACAAGTAGAAGAAACAGTCCTGAACAGAGCCCACAGCAAAACATTTAAACTCAGGCTTAAACAGCAACAAGTAGAAGAAACAGTCCTGAACAGAGCCCACAGCAAAACATTTAAACTCAGGCTTAAACAGCAACAAGTAGAAGAAACAGTCCTGGACAGAGCCCACAGCAAAACATTTAAACTCAGGCTTAAACAGCAACAAGTAGAAGAAACAGTCCTGAACAGAGCCCACAGCAAAACATTTAAACTCAGGCTTAAACAGCAACAAGTAAAAGAAACAGTCCTGAACAGAGCCCACAGCAAAACATTTAAACTCAGGCTTAAACAGTAACAAGTAGAAGAAACAGTCCTGAAACATTTAAACTCAGGCTTCACACATCAAACGTCAACGAGTAGAAGAAACAGTCCTGGACAGAGCCCACAGCAAAAACATTTAAACTAGGAATGGGCAATGAATTTAGGATTTTTGAATAATCGTTTTTATTATCAAGATCGACTTTTATTATTGAAAGTCGAAAATCGTTTTTTTTATTATTATTTATAATTTTTTTTATTTTTTACCTGCTGTAGGAGCTGCGCACCAGAGCTGCGTAGTGCGCACTGGAGCAGAACGGCTCTAGGCTCAGCTGACAGCAGTGCAGCACCCAGTAGCTCTAACCCTAACCCTAGAAATGTAGTAGAAATGGTCTTAAACTGTCTATATCATCTTGGCGCTACGCTAATGCTAACGTTGCTAACGGCTAACGTAGGTCTGGCTGCCTAATTGTGCCAAAGTCACACCCTCTCCCTGTCCATGGGATTTCATCCGCCATTCATTTTCCCATAGACCTTGCGTAAAATGCTTGTAAAAATTGTTTTACTTGGTCAAACCAAGGGATTCAACTATACTTAGAATCAGGGGAGACCATGTCAAATTTGCCATCACACTAGACATGGATACGCTCAGGATGCACTGGTGGCAGGTGAATGCGTGGGAGGAGCTTACCTCTTTCTCCAGGTAGCCAGCCAGGACGTCTGTTTCATTGAGGAGGGTGACGTTGCATTTCCCCCTGTGGAGACAAGAGACCCAGCGTGCTTAAAGGAACATTCCACCCATTTTACACCAGCTTTGTGTCATTACAAAACCAGTAGTATATCCAAAAACTGTCGACCGTTTTGCAGTCATTCATTTGGTTTGCCAGTTATTTAGCGTTGATTTGACTTAAGTTGTGACACTGATCCGCACTAACCAGCACGTTAGCAGGATTTAGCAGACGCCTGGCCATTCACACCAGAAGCGCTCGGTTTTGCTCCGCGCTGGTCACAACTTGTACTGACTTCATGCCTGGCTGCACGTGGCTCGCGTCAAAAATAGACCGGACGCAGAAACGATCGCTGCATCACATGAAACTTCCTCCGCGACGGAGACGCTTCTGGTTCACAGTAGCATCACAATGGATTGAAGGACTTCTCAGCAAAGCGCAAAGTCCCCCTGTGGGCCGGATTGGACCCTCTGCTGGGGTGGTTATGGCCCCCGGGCCGTATGTTTGACACCCCTGCTTTAACACGTGGCTGACTTAACAGCAGAGAATAGCTGTGGACAGCACCGTTCGTTTACTGGGCGGTTTGGTGTTAACTGTGCATGGCAGCTGTCAAGAGTTGAAATTAAATGGCACTCATGTAATTGTTGGGGTACTATAGCACCCACACACACGCGACACACACACACACGCGACACACACCCACACACACACACACTTACCGTATGTGAGTGGCAGGTAGAGATTCAAACTGTCGAGAGAGGAAGAGCTCTCTGTGTTTGAGCTGGTGTTTCTGTTGTTCAGACACGGCTGGCTGCTTGGACTCCTCATCAAAGTCTCCTGAAGGAAGCAGAAACACATCATCAAACATGACAACACACCACTAAACTAGTGTCTCTACAGCAGTGTAACGCGCTGCTGTAATCACATTACATGTGTTGGTAATGACTAGTGTAAGCCAGCTGCTGTAATCACATTACATGTGTTGGTAATGACTAGTGTAAGCCACTAAACCTGCTTTTATGTGATGATGACCATTGAACAGTTTGCATGTGACCTCCCTGGCTCTGACCCTGCGTTTATTGTTGACTTTAGCTGTTGGCTGTTTATTTCCGTTGCTCCTTTGTAAACTTTAAAGGCCTTTGTAAATGTTCGTTCAAACGTGAGCCACTTGTTATTAATTAGTCAATGTCACAAATTAGAAGACGGCTCGCCAAATGATCTGCTTAAGAGGACAAAAATAGTCCCGATTGTGATTTGGTGTGTGTGGCTTCATAATAATAATTCAGAATAATGCTAAAAACTACAAGAGACACTCTGGACTTACTTAGGCTAAAATATCGTGAGCGCCATATACCCAACTGACAGCCATGTTTCAGCCCTTAAGCGATATGAAGAAACGAAGCCATAGGAGACCGTGTGTGTGTGTGTGTGTGTGTGTGTGTGTGTGTGTGCATGTGTGTGCGTGTGTGTGTGCATGTGTGTATGTGTGTGTGTGTGTGTGCATGTGTGCGCGCGCACGTGTGTGTGTGTGTTCGGCCACTAGATTGCGCATTCCTAATTTCAGGCGGGTGAGTAATTTGTTGCGAGCTGGAGGGAGGGGGGAGGGGGGAGGGGGAAGGGGGGGGGAGTGGTTAGATCGCTCCATCTCCGTGGACTCCGCCCCTGCACTCAGCCACAGGAAACCCTGTCAGTGAGGGCGAGAGAGAGAGAAATAGAGATAGCGAGGGCCAAGACCTTAAGCCACACCCCTTTTCTGTTAACCCCTCAACCCCCCTCCCTCCCCTTGTCCGGCGAGTCCCTGCCAGACAAAGTAGGAAACCCTGTGTGGCAAACCTGAGGCGCCCATCCCCCCATCATGTACCCCCCCCCCCCACACACACACACACACACACAGGGAAGGAGAGAGACAGGCACACACACACACAAGCACGCGCTCCTTACACACACACACACACACACACACACACACACTTTCTTCCCCCTGACAAAGACACAAGGCGAGTCAGAATTAACCCGTTGCGTGCCGCGGCCCTGTGGGACACATCAAGGGCCTTTTGTTCTAAGCCAAGGCTGCTACTTAAATGTGTGTGTGTGTGTGTGTGTGTGTGTGTGTGTATGCGCGTACATAGGAAGAGGAGAAGGAAGAGGGGACTGGTAAAGAAAAAAGGAGGGAGAGAGGGAGAGGGTTTGTATGAGAGAGAGAGCGGTACTTCATCACTGTGGGAGGAGTCCGACCTGCCGGGCCGAGTCAAGCCGGACCAGTCCAGACCCAGTGGCTGGACTGGTCCCATATGTGTCCAGACAGAGCTGGACTGGTCCCATATGTGTCCAGACAGAGCTGGACTGGTCCCATATGTGTCCAGACAGAGCTGGACTGGTCCCATAGGTGTCCAGACAGAGCTGGACTGGTCCCATAGGTGTCCAGACAGAGCTGGACTGGTCCCATAGGTGTCCAGACTAGGGATGTTCATCAATTATCGAAAATCGATAATTGATCGTTAAGGATTGGAATCGATCCTGTGGCATTTGGATCGATTTTCTAATTATTAAAAAAAAAAAAAAAAAATGTTTTTTTGTTTGTTTGTGGACTAGGTTTTGGTGGAATTCGTTCCTCCTCGCCCCACTCCATTGCACAGCCGACTAACGTGAGGTGGAGCTTCATATAGTCTCTAGTTTTCTGGCTGGGCACGGGCCTTTGTGCCAACAAAACAGTTTTAAACATGGGAAATTCACACCGGCATGCGCCGGGGACAGCAGTGTTGGAGAGGAGACACATTGAAATAAAGAGTTCATTGAGGAGAACACGTTGTCTTTCGTATTTTCTGCCATAGGCATTCATTTTGTAAAAAAAAAAAAAAAAAAAATGAAAATATTGAAAATTTTCCAGACAAAGCTGGACTGGTCCCATATGTGTCCAGACAGAGCTGGACTGGTGGTATTTGTGGTGTGTTCCACACTGTTGTCTAGTCTGCTTTGATGACAGCTTGTTGGCGGCTTTTCTGGCATCGGATCGTTGGTGAGAGAAATCACTGATTGGCTGGTCAGGAGTGGTGAAACAGGACAGAGGGCACACACAAAACGCTCTGCTCATTTTCCAACTTCAAGTCACTGGAAACCATAAAACACTCTGCTCATTTTCCAACTTCAAGTCGCTGGAAACCATAAAACACTCTGCTCATTTTCCAACTTCAAGTCGCTGGAAACCATAAAACACTCTGCTCATTTTCCAACTTCAAGTCACTGGAAACCATAAAACACTCTGCTCATTTTCCAACTTCAAGTCGCTGGAAACCATAAAACACTGCTCATTTTCCAACTTCAAGTCCCTGGAAACCAGCATTTTGAGTTCATCACACCAAAGGAACCTATGTTAATAAGCCACCAGCCAAATTTGAACGATGATGAACGTCGCAAAGTAAACTCCCCAAAAAAAGTTAGGAAACAAACATTATTTCGGTCGATTATTTCTCCCCTTTAATAATACCAACTGGTATTGTATTTTATATCGTTGGAAAGCCTGATTAGTCACCTTTACAACGAGGTACAACTTGTAAGGATCGTGCCTTGGTGGAATGAGCAACACAGCTAAACGTGTGGTAGCACATACACACACCTGTGACTGGCACACACCTGCCAGGACTTGGAAGCTCCAAACAAGAGTGAATACCAACAGAGGCATATTGCACTGCCTCCAACTCTCCACCGCCTTAAATCCCTCTCTCCACTAGGGGTGGGACAAAATATCGATACTCACGGTATCGCGATATTTCCACTTGCGATACGTTATCGATACACTGGCACCAAGTATCGATATGTTTATTTAAAAAAAAAAACGTTTTTCTTTTAACACATTCACTGCCAGCCGTTTTTTCTATACTGTAGGTAGGTTCTGCCAAGGTTTTTTTTTGAGGATTCTGGCTCATCTTTCAAGAGCCGAGGATTCTTTTCTGCTAAGATTTTGTGAACACAAATGATCTCAAAAGAACTAATAGAATGTGTGCTTTCTCTGTCTAAAAGAGTTAGTTTGTAGAGTTAGTAGATATGTAGGCATTAGCAGTAGAATACAGCATGGTTTCAGCGTCTGAAAATTTATTCTGAGATAAATGGCTTTTTGTGAAATTCGATAGAACAGTCACTTTAACCATTCATTTTTGGCATCAGTAAGACGTCAGACATCTAAACAATAGTTTTTAACAGTAATTTCCTCCATAACAGCAGGAAACCCCCCTCTCCTTCAAACTCCTCCCTCCGTGTGTGTTCTTCTTGGCTGCAGCGGGCGTGTCACAAGCTCGTTTCTGCTGCTGCTGCTGCTGCTCCTGTCTGCTGGCGGCCGCTGGGCAAGTCTGGATGGGCTCGCTCGTTTCTTGGGGTTTCGGTTGAGAGCTTTGATGAAGCTTTTGCGATTCTGGTCTTATTTATGCTGCGTGTTTCAAAGTGTGTTGCACCCATAATCTATTATGCAAATTTGCAATCCCTCACCGCCAGCAATCAGCGCGAAAACGAAAGCGTTTTCGCCAATCCATTTTACAGTATGAGAATGGTTTAATCGCGCGTTCCCCTGCAGTTTTGGCTCTGCTTTTTCTAGTCTGGAGAGCACTGTCGCCACTTAGTGGGTCGGTGGAATGGGTTGTACACGTTCGGTGGCTCCCATATTTATATAGAAGATGTAAAAGGGTTAGATGCACATCCCACATTTTTTTTTTGACGTATCAATACGTCATTGGCAGTCAACCGTTGGATTTTTTTTGACGTATCAACACGTCATTGGCAGTGCACGTGTTAATAAACAGGCTAAAATATTATGCTGTGTGTGGTAGTTGAAACATAGTTTCAAGTTGATGTTTATTTATGTTTGTAGTTTAAACAAAAACATTAATACTGTAGGCTACATGAATGGAAATGTTTAATCATTAATATCTAATTTTAGAAATTATATAGGTAGATAGGTTATATAGGTTTTCTTGTTTTAATAATAATAATAAAAAGACTTACCGGTAATGTGTAACTTTTCCTCCGTGGTATCGAAAATGGTATGAGTGAGTGAACTCTGAGAGAGTTCATGTCAATTCTGCTAATAAATACATAATACCTGCTTCTTGCCTTTTAGGGGTATTTTTTTCTCTTCAGTTACACAGATATCGTGATGTATCGTAGGTTAAATTTCTTCCAAAATATCGATTATCGCAGAATCGCTGTATCGTGATAATATCGTTATCGAGGGCCAAGTATCGTGACCATATCGTATTGTGAGTTACTCAACGATTCCCACCCCTACTCTCCACAGCTGACCTTGGCCACGCCTCCTGCTTCCCTGGGTTTGCCGTCACTTTTGGGAAAGTCATAGATAACAAAGAGGGGGCGTGGAATGATTCCAGGACGCTGCCACCTCCCTGCAGCTACAATACAAATAGCATATGAATTTAGCCAGGGGCAAGGACATAAATGCCCCGAGAAATCTCAGAATGCCCCTACAAACCATGATCCGGCGGAGGGGGGGGGGAATGGCCCCCAAGATTTCGAAAAATGTTATTTTCTTTGAATTCACTTAATTTCCATTTCTCTAACACACCCTCTGGTTGCCAGAAGAAGACGAAGAACACACACAAACAACGCTGTTGTTCACACTACACTTCAGCAACGTTATGCACTAATGACTATACTTAACTTACTGAAAGTGTCCCCACGATTTGTGTAAATGCCCCCAGTTTTTAGACAGTGGGAGCAAAGGTTGCCACCAAAATATATTTTTATTTTATTTCCTACAGTGAAACCACAAGGTGCTTCCAGGACCTGTCACCTCCCTGCAGCTACAAGACAAACAGCAGGTCTCCACTCTAAAACACCATGACTTCTCCATGACTTTCACAACACCGCCGGAGTGCTTCCATCATGACCTAATAAGGTCCTTCCTTCCCGGGTCGTTAGTTTCCAGGTTTACGCTCCGGTTGGGCTGAAAACCACCGTCCAATGCGACGAATGGGTCAAACAAGTTGGAAAATACCTTGTTATGATCACCTTCTTAATTAAGTGACCCATTTGAGATTGATCACATTCACGGTCGAAAATACCCGTCTCTCTAATTCTCTTACCTGCCAACATCAGGCTGTGAATAAGAGGGGGATTTTCTCAGGTTATCGCCAAATGTACACACAACCCCCAATCAGGTCTGTCAAAGCTCCATCAGTGATGTAATCCATTGTCTGTGGATTTATGCTGCCTTTTCGAAAAATGCTCGTGCTTCCCTAACTGTAAAGGGGAGACTTGTGGTATGATAGAACCCTTTCTCATTCAGATATCTTGAGGTGAGGGGGTCAAGGAGGGACCCCTTGAAAATCAAGGATGCAAACTCATGGAGAGTGAAAAAGGTGACAGAGACCAGGGCAGACACAAGACCATTCAAAAATCCTTCACAAAGTGCCCTTTTCTTTAATCAAAAAGGTGACTGTCACCTAAAGGTGACTAGTTTGCATCCCTGGAAATTGGCCATGCCAGTTTTTCCCTTTTCCTTTCTTCCCTTCAACATTTAACCTAAATTTGGAGCGTTATTTAGCCCCCTTCTCGACAAGCTAGCATGACAAAGTTGGTACCAGTCGATACCTTGCACTTTCTAGTTTCATATGATGGCAGATACTTCACTCTGGCTTTAAAACGGAGTCCGCTGCAGCCATTTGATTGAAATCTGGAAATTAACGAGAGAAATTACCAATCAGGAGCACAGCAGGAGAAAGGGTGAAAAATAGGGAGACTCCTGTGAAAATCGGAAGTTTTGGCAGGTATGTATTCAGTTTTCATGGCTCAACTGCAAAAAAAAAGTGTAATAATGAAAAGTAATGAATTGCTCGAGTTGAGGTCTATCATTCTAATAATCCTAATTTGTAAAGTTAAGTACTGTGCAGCGATGACAGTTCACTCTTATTCTTCCAACATTTGGCGATCACTGCTCTCACCTTGTACTGTAACACTGACGCAAGCTCCATGAAGGCACAGAGTAAGCCTTTCTGAGTAACGTCTACTTTTCATCTCAGACATGACAGACTGTTATGTCACTGCATCACAAAGGTCACTCTGCATGGCACATGCATCTGGGTAGTGTGGAGGTCAAAGGTCACTCTGCATGGCCCAGGGGTCTGGGTAGTGTGGAGGTCAAAGGTCACTCTCCAGCCACCGCGGAGACACAGGGTCAATTCCCGGCAACGGTCCTTCCAGCTTGGTCAGACGTTCCTACAGACACAATTGGCCGTGTCTGCGGGTGGGAAGCCGGTGGGGTGTGAGTGCTGGTTGCTGAAACTCCCGGCTGTCAGGTGAAAAGAAGCGGCTGGCGAGTGCACATATATTGGAGGAAGCATGCACTTACTAGAGATGGGAATTGCATACATTTTCCTTAACCATTAGTCGAGCACCTTAGCGATCAATTAATCGATTAATCATTAATGCTGCATACGACAATAAATAAATTAACAAATTAAATAATAATCAGCGTGGCTTGTAATTGTGCTTCTTGGCGGGGGGGCGACAAGCTGGTTCTCAATAGCCGTTTCTAAACATGCAGTGAAGTCCTGCTCTTAGCCACACCTTAGTCAAATGGGCAGCATGTTTAGAACCAAGCGCACTCCCGTGACTGTGGCTCATACGGTATACCACCCCAGACCTAGTCCAGGTCAGGGTCCGCATTGCTGGCACAGAGGCTCTAGTGTCCTCTAGAGAGAGAGTGGCGTCAGCGGAGGACCAAAATGCGTGACTCATTAGCCAATGAACAGCCAGGGAGGGGTCTCGCGCTACTTTTGAATGCTAAAATAACGCTGATAATGTACAATTTGATTCTAAAAAAACAGAACAGTAGTATTGAGCGCTATTGGACAGCTTTACTTGGGGTCTTTTGATGTCAGTTGGGTGTAAGCCAAATGGTTTCACAATTGGCTGGTGGCCCTGGTTTGTCAGTCAGTTTAGGTGGAGTGGGCTTCAGTTCAAGACACGGTGGACTGTGTCCACTGTTTTCCACACACATTTTCATGAATGACATTTCAAACCTTTTTCATGAGATATTATATATTCCCAGGGTATATGCAGGAATCCTGAAGTTAAATTCAAGACCTTTCAAGATCTTTTTAAGACCCTTTCAATATATTTTAAGACCTCAACGCCACTTTCATCACATCAACGATAGGGGTGTAAATTAGAGATGCTGCAATCGAGATTTTTCAATTCCGATCCGATTTCGAGATTTTAGCTCAAAACCGATCCGATTCCGATCAAATTTCGATACCCGATTCGATACCGATTTCGATCCGATACCGATACAGCACATATTTAAGTCTCTCTATGCTGTCTGATAGCTAGCAGGCAACAAACATTTTTAGGGTTAGGTATGTATGTGTGTGCTTTGGTAATATAGTATGTAAACGATTTAGTTCATCTAATTAATTTGATGTAAAACTAAAACATAACAATCAAATACACACTTCTTTTGTAATGGGTGAACACTGGACACAAATAATTATTGTTTCCTCACACATACACCCCCACTCTGTCTCACACAGGACACATACACACATAGCCCTGTCCCTGTCTCTCTCTCTCACACACACAGCCCTGTCCCTGTTTGTGCATACATTTCCACTGCCAGATTGGAGGAGTCTTTTGTCATTTTCTAATGTTACTTCTCTTCAGTGCAATACGTTTTGATAGCGACCTGCTGTACACAGCGCCATTCGCTCAGTCAACTAACGTGTCGTTAACGTGAGTTAGAGGAGAAAGATATAGCTGCTGTTAGCTAGCTAATTAGCCATGTTAGCTGCCTCAGTGGGTAACGTTAGCCTATAGAGAGTATTTATCTGACGTTTATGTTAGCTACTCCTCAAACCTGCGGGTGGAAATGGTTTATGCGATGCAATGTATGTTGAAGCAAGACAACGTTTTGGCCCTGGTCATCCTAGGCTCAACGCGGCCTCTGTGTGCTGCTGCTGCTGCATGCTGGATAGAAATCCTGGAGCGGAGTCATGGAATGGAGTGCTTATATCGGAGCCTTGGATCGGTCATTTTCGCTGGAATCCGATCCGATCCATGTTTTTGGCTGATATCGCGCCGATATCCGATCACATGATCGGATCGCAGCATCTCTAGTGTAAATGACAAGTTTCATCCCGATGCAATATTATATAGATTATTTGGACAACGATACAATATTTGCTGATATCACAATGTCTGCCACAACCACTCAAACTGCACCATTACAATTAAATAGCGAACAACACTCCACATCAAACAGAAGAGCTGAGTCAATTAAACAGCAAACACTCCACATCAAACAGAAGATCTGAGTCAATTAAACGGCAAACACTCCACATCAAACAGAAGAGCTGAGTCAATTAAACAGCGAACACTCCACATCAAACAGAAGATCTGAGTCAATTAAACGGCAAACACTCCACATCAAACAGAAGATCTGAGTCAATTAAACGGCAAACACTCCACATCAAACAGAAGAGCTGAGTCAATTAAACAGCGAACACTCCACATCAAACAGAAGAGCTGAGTCAATTAAACAGCGAACACTCCACATCAAACAGAAGAGCTGAGTCAATTAAACAGCGAACACTCCACATCAAACAGAAGAGCTGAGTCAATTAAACAGCGAACACTCCACATCAAACAGAAGAGCTGAGTCAATTAAACAGCGAACACTCCACATCAAACAGAAGAGCTGAGTCAATTAAACAGCGAACACTCCACATCAAACAGAAGAGCTGAGTCAATTAAACAGCGAACACTCCACATCAAACAGAAGAGCTGAGTCAATTAAACAGCAAACACTCCACATCAAACAGAAGAGCTGAGTCAATTAAACAGCGAACACTCCACATCAAACAGAAGAGCTGAGTCAATTAAACAGCGAACACCACTCCACATCAAACAGAAGAGCTGAGTCAATTAAACAGCGAACACCACTCCACATCAAACAGAAGAGCTGAGTCAATTAAACAGCAAACACCACTCCACATCAAACAGAAGAGCTGAGTCAATTAAACAGCGAACACCACTCCACATCAAATAGAAGAGCTGAATCAATTAAACAGCGAACACCACTCCACATCAAATAGAAGAGCTGAGTCAATTAAACAGCAAACACCACTCCACATCAAACAGAAGAGCTGAGTCAATTAAACAGCAAACACCACTCCACATCAAATAGAAGAGATGGGTCAATTAAACAGCAAACACCACTCCACATCAAACAGAAGAGCTGGGTCAATTAAACAGCAAACACTCCACATCAAACAGAAGAGCTGAGTCAATTAAACAGCAAACACTCCACATCAAATAGAAGAGCTGAGTCAATTAAACAGTGAACATTCCACATCAAACAGAAGAGCTGAGTCAATTAAACAGCAAACACCACTCCACATCAAATAGAAGAGCTGGGTCAATTAAACAGCAAACACTCCACATCAAATAGAAGAGCTGAGTCAATTAAACAGCAAACACTCCACATCAAATAGAAGAGCTGAGTCAATTAAACAGTGAACATTCCACATCAAACAGAAGAGCTGAGTCAATCAAACAGCAAACACCACTCCACATCAAATAGAAGAGCTGGGTCAATTAAACAGCAAACACTCCACATCAAATAGAAGAGCTGAGTCAATTAAACAGCAAACACTCCACATCAAATAGAAGAGCTGAGTCAATTAAACAGTGAACATTCCACATCAAACAGAAGTGCTGGGTCAATTAAACAGCAAACACTCCACATCAAACAGAAGAGCTGAGTCCACTCAAACTGCACCATTAACGCATCCATTTTGAGGTGTGTGTATGTGTGTATCTGAGCCAATGTCTTTGTCTGGAGCACTGCAGCCCAGAGAATGGAGGGAGGGCTGGTATTGGTGTGTGTGTGTGCGCGCGTTAGTGTGTGTGCGCGCGTTAGTGTGTGTGTGTGTGTGTGTGTGTGTGTGTAATGAGTGAATGTGTTCAGGCCTCATGGTATGCATGCCATTAGCAGCAGCTCAGCCCTCCTCCCTCTTTGGCTCTCTGATCACACACAAGACGGACGGAGGACACGTCCACACACAAGCTCTGATATGCCAGACGGGGGGGGGGGGGGATTTCACAGCAGACTAAATGGGGAAATTTGGGTGACAAGCAGAATATGAGCTGTGCTGCCTCTAGAGGTAGACAAAAATATTACACTGATATTGCCCCCCCCCCTTTTTTTTTAGAGTATCAGCCAACTCTGATGTGAGGTAGGATGCTCTCTGACCACAGCCAGTCTATATTATGTTTTCATCACATTATTATTGTGGGGAAAAAAAAAATAATAATAACCAGTATCGTCATGATATTAAGGCCTTCTCCGAACTAGAATTCAGCATTGAGCCTTGGGCAAAAGCAGTGATAATCCCGCATGTCTGAATTTTTAGCACGATGAGTTTATTGCAGGCCACACTGTGCGACGTTGGATCTAATAAACTTGGGTACGACATGGGGTTTGGTGTGTGTAGACCCTACGATGACACCTACGCCGTCAATACCTGTCAATCAGGAGTCAAAGAATCAAAGTTACGTCAGCAGCAGGCGCCCAGCTACACATCAATCTGCGCAACAGTATTCTGGTAAAGATGTCAACAAATGAAGCTTAGCAAAAATCGATCACTTGCAAAGTGGAATTTATGTGTATGGAAAAAACACCAAAGAAGAAGAGGAGAAGGTGGAGCCCGTCGTGGCTATAGGGAACAGAGGCCAATTTAGCGAGAGAGCTTGAGTTAACATCAACTATGCATTAGCTTCTACTAGCATTAAGCGTCTATACTGGTATGATCATGCGGCATTTCTATTGGTTGTTATCAGACTTCGTCGTAGCCGTCACCCTAAATTTCTGACACTGTCAGAATTCATCCTAGGCACATCTTTGGTGACAGAGTGTGACAACGGCCGTCTTTGAACCTCTCTCACTGGGCGACACAGGACGAGCGTTTTTCAGCCACGACCAAAGATATCTCCACGTGTCTTTCACGTTTAGGACAGCCCAAAATCACAGTGTGTCAAAGGCTTAAGACAGAGATGGTTGCTACTCACTTGCATTGCTGTCCGCCAGAGTGTTGAGGTTGCCTGAGATGTCCCGCCTCCTGAACAGACACACCACCTTGGCCTCCACATTGCCATTGGCCGTCTAGGATGAAGAAGGGGCAGTTGTGATTACTTAGTACCATGATAACCATGATATTCCCCAACAAAGCTCTGAGTATCTGTAGAAAGGACCCTGTTATTAGTCTATTCAGCCCTGATGCTAATATACTGTATCTCTTGGCATTCCACAGATGTTGGAAAGTTGGAGATTCCCACTTCCTACTCGGAATCCTACTACAAGAAATGCATAGCAAGAGCCCTTCCGAGTAGGAAACTTGCCCAATAATTCTAAAACTCTAGTTTCCTGAGATGCCGTTATCTGACACCACGTCAACAGTAGCCTGGGCTGCACGTCCCGAGCCCGTAACATCACCAGTGACCCCTCACACCCCCACCACCTCACCACGGACTGGAGGAGGAGGTTCTGCAGCATCCGGAGCAGGACCAGCAGATCCTGCAACACTTTCTTCCCCCAAGCCATCAGACTGCTGAACTCAAATTAATGCACTTTTTGCACAACCTGAACTCGCTGCACTTTAAAATATCCTCAGGTCTTTTCTCCACTGCTGCACTTTACAATTCTCCCAGCGCCCATCTCTGCCGTTTATCTTAGTTTTTTGCTGCTTTTAGTATATTATATTTTTTAGATATCTTACATGCACTTTTAACCCCCATTTTAATTTTAATCGTAGGCTGTGCATATTTTTAACCCCTGTGCCGAGTCTTATGCAACGAAATTTCGTTTAGCATGCACTTGTTGTATTCTGAATGACAATAAAGTATGTCTACGTCTAAGTAAATCCAGCCTCTACGTGACCTCTATGTACTACGCTACAGGCATAGCCTGTGCCGTCACGTTGAAGGCTGGGTTTACCCACTGCAAGCGCTACACAGTATTACTTTAAACTGGTTTATATTCCTCAAAATACATTAGATTTTCAGCATTGCATGACCTTACATCCATCAAAGCACTTGGTGTGGTAAATGGTTTAACATCTAAATTTGAAAAGTAAAGTGGCACAAAGGGTTGCAATGCCAACGTCCTATGCTAATATGATATCACTGACATAATCTCAGAGGTTGGCACTACAGCCCGACAGCTAGCAATTCAGATTCCCAACTTCAAATGAAACACAGAAGTACTCCGTTCTTCTAGAGAGTAGTGACAGCTACATTGGTATGAACATTTCAGATTGTTACTTTAAACTCAGGTTTGAAAGATGAGGGCTTTCACTGTCACTGGATTAGCCGTGACCAGAGGAGGAGCAGAGAGAGCAGAAAGATGAGGGGCTTCACTGTCACTGGATTAGCTGTGACCAGAGGAGGAGCAGAGAGAGCAGAAAGATGAGGGGCTTCACTGTCACTGGATTAGCCGTGACCAGAGGAGGAGCAGAGAGAGCAGAAAGATGAGGGGCTTCACTGTCACTGGATTAGCCGTGACCAGAGGAGGAGCAGAGAGAGCAGAAAGATGAGGGGCTTCACTGTCACTGGATTAGCCGTGACCAGAGGAGGAGCACAGAGAGCAGAAAGATGAGGGGCTTCACTGTCACTGGATTAGCCGTGACCAGAGGAGGAGCACAGAGAGAGCAGAAAGATGAGGGGCTTCACTGTCACTGGATTAGCCGTGACCAGAGGAGGAGCACAGAGAGAGCAGAAAGATGAGGGGCTTCACTGTCACTGGATTAGCCGTGACCAGAGGAGGAGCAGAGAGAGCAGAAAGATGAGGGGTTTCACTGTCACTGGATTAGCCGTGACCAGAGGAGGAGCAGAGAGAGCAGAAAGATGAGGGGCTTCACTGTCACTGGATTAGCCGTGACCAGAGGAGGAGCAGAGAGAGCAGAAAGATGAGGGGTTTCACTGTCACTGGATTAGCCGTGACCAGAGGAGGAGCAGAGAGAGCAGAAAGATGAGGGGTTTCACTGTCACTGGATTAGCCGTGACCAGAGGAGGAGCACAGAGAGCAGAAAGATGAGGGGCTTCACTGTCACTGGATTAGCCGTGACCAGAGGAGGAACAGAGAGAGCAGATTGTTACGTCAGGTTTGAAAGATGAGGGGTTTCACTGTCACTGGATGAGGAGGACCAGAGGAGGAGCAGAGAGAGAGCATAATATAGACGGTGCTTCCCTCACTCTGCATCCAACCCTGCACCTGGATTAGGGATGCAACGGTATGATTTTTTGACGGTATGATAACCTTGGACAAAAATACCACGGTTTCGCGGTATCACGGACCTTTATGTGGCAACAAAAAATGCCAATGAACAAAATGTATTTTATTTTCTAACAGTTTGCTGAATTGTGGACTGAGAAAAAATAAAGTCATGTTAATGTAACCTCCGACTGTAATGACAGTTAACTGGCAAGTATGTGTGTGCTTTGGTAATATAGTACTGTTCTTACTTTTAGACTACAATTTAGTTCATCTAATTAATTTGATGTAAAACTAAAACATAACAATCAAATACACGCTTCTCTTTTGTAATGGGTGAACACTGGACACAAATAATGATTGTTTCCTCACACATACACCCCCACTCTGTCTCACACAGGACACACACACAGCCACAGACCTGTCCCTGTTACTGACGCTCTCTCTCTCTCTCTCTCTCTCTCTCACACACACACACACACACACACACAGACACACACACACACACACACACACACACAAAGTTTGTGCATAATTTTCCACTGCCAGTTTGGAGGAATCTTTCGTCATTATCCTTCAGTGCAATACGTTTTGATAACGACCTGCTGTACAGCGACGTTCGCTCAGTCAACTAACGTGTCGTTAACGTTAGTTAGAGGAGAAAGATAGCTGGTGTTAGCTAGCTAATTAGCCATGTTAGCTGCCTCAGTAGGTAACGTTAGCCTAGACTAGACTTTATCTGACGTTTGTTAGCTACTCCTCAAACCTGCGGGTGGAAATGGAAATGGTTTTTGTCCAATGCGATGTATGTTGAAGCAAGACAACGTTTTAATGTACCTTGAATTTGACAAATAACGACGGGTCGTGCTCACGCAGATCTAAGCCCTGGCCATCCTAGCCTCAACGCGAGACTCATCAGTCATTCGGATGAGTCTCGCGTTGAGGCTATGGCCATCTGTATTTTTACAATAGCCGAAATATTCCCATACAGCCGAGTGCCGACGTCGTCTTTTTAGATGGGGGCAAAGTTCAGGGGGGTCCTTGCGTTCTCCTGCTTTATCACACACACGGTTGTAAACAGTCAGGGACAGCTCCTCACAGCTCCTCTCTACTGTGCGTCTAGGTAGGCATGCAGCAAGGGGCAGGGGCCGCGTAAGCTGCACTCTGCAAAGCGACCTGGGCACGTTGTTTTGGGGAAACAGCTGATACCGTGGAGAAGGTATGACGGCAAATCTTAGTGGTTTTGATACCGTGACTTTTTCAAACCGCGGTATACCTTCAAACCGGAAACCGCTGCATCCCTAACCTGGATGGATAGCTCTTCACTCACATCATCAGGGCTGCAAAGGGCACATTTTCCTTTTCATAATCAGGAGAGAACATTGAACATTTCACTTCGACAAAAAAAAAAGAACAGAAGGAGGGGGGGGTCGAGCAAAATGTTCTATGGTCTCTCATTGATTCTGAATATAGCTGAATCGCTGGGTTTGACCAAGTAAAACTATTTTTATAACCATTTTATGAAATGTCTATGGGAAAAATGAATGACAAATTAAATACAGCTAGTATTAATTACCCGAAAATTTTCAGTTTATTTCCGATTAATCCTCATATATTCTGGTTAATTCCCATGGATTTTCCAAAATTCTCAACCTTAACTTCCCATGGAATTGACTGGAGATTGTTTGCCCCTTTGCAACACTACTTTGAATGGAGACACATGAGGTTAAATAACAAGGACAGACAACTCACCTTGTTGAGTTCTTCTATTCTGCGGATCAGGTAGGGGTTGCTGGAGGAATTCTCAAAGTACACGTAATCTGGAACAAAGAGAAAACAAACAAACATCAAGTTCAAGTTCAAAACTCACAGCCTGTTGTTCAGAGAGGAAGACATCTGCACAAGCTGCTTGTGTGACCAGCTCAGTGGCCTTGGGGTTTGAGTGTCCGCCCTGAGACTGGGAGGTTGTGAGTTCGATCCCCAGCCGAGTCATACCAAAGACTATAAAAATGGGACCCATTGCCTCGCTGCTTGGCACTCAGCATCAAAGGGTTGGAATTGGGGGCTTAGATCACCAAATGATTCCCGAGCGCGGTGCTGCTCACCGCTCCTCCAGGGGATGGGTCAAATGCGGAGAACAAATTTCGCACACTCAGGTGTGTGACAATCGTTGGGACTTTACTTTACTTTAGCAACATTTCCCAAAAGTTTGCACTTTAGGGTCCTGTGAAGAGAGACCCACTGAGCATGGAGCACTTATGATTCCAGGCAGACCAATAATGGGGTCAATGTAGGTCTTGTGTTAGGCTACAGATCATATATCAGCCAGAGGTAAAAGCTCCCCAGCAGTGGCGCTTTCCGGCTTGGTCAGAAGTTCCCACAGACACAATTGGCCGTTTCTGCGGGTGGGAAGCCGGTGGAGGACGAGTCCTGGTCGCTGCACTAGTGCCGCCTCTGGTCGGTCGGGGTGCCTGTTCGGGGGGAGGGGAACTGAGGGGAATAGTGTGATCCTCCCACGCGCTACTACGTCCTGCCGGTGAAACTCCTCGCGGTCAGGTGAAAAGAAGCGGTTGGTGACTGCACATGTATCGGAGGAAGCATGTGCTAGTCTACAACTCTCCCCAGATCAGCAGAGGGGGTGGAGCGCACGACGGGGACAGTATCGCAATGGACCCATTTCACAACAACCCTTTTGAGGTGGTAAAAGCAGGAAGTAAAGCAGCTGTATGCTAATACCATTAATTATGCTTCCATTCTGTTGAGGTGTTCCAGTGCCAGGTGCCCTCATTAATGCTAATGATGTTATTTCCTGCTTTACCACCTCAAAGGGTTGCTGTGAAATGAGCCTATACTCAATATATCACAATACTAGCATATCGCAATATCGCAATACTATCGTATCGTGACTTAAGTATGGTGATATTATCGTACCGTGGGGCATCTGGTGATTCCCACCCCTACTGTTTTCTATTCATTAATTCCTCATTTGAAAAAGGCAGCAAAGGATGCCAGAGTTTCTCCTCCCACTGAACAGGTAGGGTGGGTCACCTTGCCTTAAGGAGCTGCTAAGCCTAAATTCATTTCATCATCATCATCGGTCTGGCTTTCAGTGTCCCATGATGCTCTAGTAGGGTTTTGTTTGACCCTGACAAGAATAAAAGTCTGGGGCAAACACTGAATACTTGGAATGTTTTAGCACTCAAATTGTAAGAGACAAAAAAAAAAAAAAATATATATATATATATATATATATATATATATATATATATATATATATATTTATATATCAGGACAAAATATTGGCTAAATATTGGCTACTAGCCAATAGTAGCTACTAGCTTCAATTGAAAAATATTGGTTTCCCTTCAGAAACCAGTGACCACTATCAGTATGGGTCAACCCCTAGTTGTGATATCCATCTTTGTTTAGCATTTACTCCACCAATCAATCAATCAATCAATCCACCAACATCCTATCTAGGCCAAATAGTAACATGTGCCATGTGAAGACACTGGAATGACTGAAACAGCAGCGATAATTATGACCAGTCATGTCACGGCCTCTAGTACCGTCTCTTACCACTTTTACACAGAGATGTGTGCATCCCTACTTTCAACTGAACAACTCTCCATTTGTGAACAACATTGTGCATGTAAATGAAGTTTACTAAAACATAGATTTTTTTTAATTGATGGACACAAATTTATACAACAGGAACTTAGCCAACAGAAAAATTATTTGGATGTAGAAAAGAAAGACTTCACACAATTTGCCTGGTTACCCCAACCCCCTCCCTGAAACTAAAACAGTCAAATACCGTATTTCTGGGGTCTAATGTCAGGAAGGTATAAAGGTATGAAAAAATAGATAGACCCCCAAGCCTAACACACACGCTCTTCCTTGTCGCCTCGATCCAGAGACTCAAATCCAGACCCAAATCTCCGGAATTCTCACCCCTGCCACCAAATCACTGCAACTGACAAGAGCTGAAAGTCCTCTGCCTCCTCTACCAAATCACTTCACATCCCATTCAGTAAAACCACAAGTCTCTCTCACACACACACACACACACACACACACACACACACACACACACACACACACACACGCCTGATACTTGGGTGAGATTGTTATTAGCAGTGGAAGAGGGGAAAACAGGTCAATAGAAATATGGTTAGAGAGTGTAATCCGGTCCTACAGCACACTGGTACCACACTGAGAATGGCTCAGATCCATGCAGTCAGAGACCACATCTGTACCGGACTGAGAATAGCCCAGATCCATGCAGTCAGAGACCACATCTGTACCGCACTGAGAATAGCCCAGATCCATGCAGTCAGAGACCACATCTGTACCGCACTGAGAATGGCCCAGATCCATGCAGTCAGAGACCACATCTGTAGCGCACTGAGAATGGCCCAGATCCATGCAGTCAGAGACCACATCTGTACCGCACTGAGAATAGCCCAGATCCATGCAGTCAGAGACCACATCTGTAGTGCACTGAGAATGGCCCAGATGCATGCAGTCAGAGACCACATCTGTACCGCACTGAGAATGGCCCAGATGCATGCAGTCAGAGACCACATCTGTACCGCACTGAGAATAGCCCAGATCCATGCAGTCAGAGACCACATACTGCATGTACCGCACTGAGAATAGCCCAGATCCATGCAGTCAGAGACCACATACTGCATGTACCACACTGAGAATGGCCCAGATCCATGCAGTCAGAGACCACATCTGTACCACACTGAGAATTGCCCAGATCCATGCAGTCAGAGACCACATCTGCACTGCACTGAGAATGGCCCAGATCCATGCAGTCAGAGACCACATACTGCATGTACCGCACTGAGAATAGCCCAGATCCATGCCGTCAGAGAACTATTATCCAGTTAAAATCACCTTTAGTAGCTCTACTGAAATCACAAGACCAGTCTAGAAAACTATCCCCACAATGCCACACGATCAAATTATAGCCTTGTTGGACCAAATCCAACAACAACTCACATCATTTTCCAGTATTAATGCAAGAGATGATTTGTGTGTTTGTGTGTTTCAGGAGACATTGGCCGGTCACATTAGGACAGAAGGCCAGGAGGCTAGCTGAGAGCAGCATGGCGGGCAGATGAGAGGAGCTGCCTGGTAGTGCTACCAACACTCAGGCAAAGATCATCCTCTTATCACATATCATCCAACCAGTCACAAACAACTGAACATCAGGAAAAAGCCTGTGGGTGAAACAGGGCCAGAAATCAACTTTTTGACTCACCGGCCAAGTGGCGGGTAGATGGAAAAAATCCACTCGTCAAGCATATTTTTTACCGGCCAAAATAATAAATTGCATTTGTGTCACATAACGGGCAACGCCGGGTATATTGCTAGTATCCATATATATACACATTTGTTTCAGTACATTTCAATCAGATAAGGTTGAGTACAGACTCAGAGCTACTGCATCTCCAAATGACAGACATGGTGTGCGCACATTAGATGCATTCCGAGCGAGACCCACTGCTACGCTATGCATTGATGAACTGCTTAGCGGTATGTTGTGCCCGTCATGTCATTACTGTGCTGCCCCCCCCAATGTATTGGAAACAATCTACTACTTTATTTCAGAACAGGTCGGACCCGCAGGGTCTCAAATGTGCTCCTCATGTGAGCAGACAGACAGACACAGCATAGTGGTCAGTGCGCTGCAGCCTGGTGACAGAGAGACAGACAGCATAGTGGTCAGTGCGCTGCAGCCTGGTGACAGACAGACAGCATAGTGGTCAGTGCGCTGCAGCCTGGTGACAGAGAGACAGACAGCATAGTGGTCAGTGCACTGCAGCCTGGTGACAGACAGACAGCATAGTCGTCAGTGCGCTGCAGCCTGGTGACAGACAGACAGCATAGTCGTCAGTGCGCTGCAGCCTGGTGACAGAGAGACAGACAGCATAGTGGTCAGTGCGCTGCAGCCTGGTGACAGACACAGCATAGTGGTCAGTGTGCTGCAGCCTGGTGACAGACACAGACACAGCATAGTGGTCAGTGCGCTGCAGCCTGGTGACAGACACAGACACAGCATAGTGGTCAGTCCACTGCAGCCTGGTGACAGAGAGACAGACAGCATAGTGGTCAGTGCGCTGCAGCCTGGTGACAGACACAGCATAGTGGTCAGTGTGCTGCAGCCTGGTGACAGACACAGACACAGCATAGTGGTCAGTGCACTGCAGCCTGGTGACAGACACAGCATAGTGGTCAGTGCGCTGCAGCCTGGTGACAGACACAGAATAGTGGTCAGTGCGCTGCAGCCTGGTGACAGACACAGACACAGCATAGTGGTCAGTGCGCTGCAGCCTGGTGACAGACATACAGCATAGTGGTCAGTGCACTGCAGCCTGGTGACAGACAGACACAGCATAGTGGTCAGTGCTGCAGCCTGGTGACAGACAGACAGCATAGTGGTCAGTGCACTGCAGCCTGGTGATAGACAGACAGCATAGTGGTCAGTGCGCTGCAGCCTTGTGACAGACAGACAGACAGCATAGTGGTCAGTGCGCTGCAGCCTGGTGACAGACAGACAGAGCATAGTGGTCAGTGCGCTGCAGCCTGGTGACAGACAGACACAACATAGTGGTCAGTGCTGCAGCCTGGTGACAGACAGACACAGCATAGTGGTCAGTGCTGCAGCCTGGTGACAGACACAGACACAGAATAGTGGTCAGTGCTGCAGCCTGGTGACAGACAGACACAGAATAGTGGTCAGTGCTGCAGCCTGGTGACAGACATCTGCTGAAACACGCTCTACACCACACGGGGAAACTTGTAATAGTGTTGTTGTGCCAACTTTAATGGATCAATGGAACAGAGTGTGTATGACAGACAGAGGCTGTAGAGCTTTAATGCATCAATGGAACAGAGAGTGTATGACAGAGGCTGTAGAGCTCTAATGCATCAATGGAACAGAGAGTGTATGACAGAGGCTGTAGAGCTCTAATGCATCAATGGAACAGAGAGTGTATGACAGACAGAGGCTGTAGAGCTCTAATGGAACAGAGTGTATGACAGACAGAGGCTGTAGAGCTCTAATGGATGAATGGAACAGAGAGTGTATGACAGACAGAGACTATAGAGCTCTAATGGATGAATGGAACAGAGAGTGTATGACAGACAGAGGCTGTAGAGCTCTAATGGATCAATGGAACAGAGAGTGTATGACAGACAGAGGCTGTAGAGCTCTAATGGATGAATGGAACAGAGAGTGTATGACAGACAGAGGCTGTAGAGCTCTAATGGATCAATGGAACAGAGAGTGTATGACAGACAGAGGCTGTAAAGCTCTAATGGATCAATGGAACAGAGAGTGTATGACAGACAGAGGCTGTAGAGCTCTAATGGATCAATGGAACAGAGAGTGTATGACAGACAGTAGAGCTCTAATAGATCAATGGAACAGAGAGTGTATGACAGACAGAGGCTGTAGAGCTCTAATGGATCAATGGAACAGAGAGTGTATGACAGACAGACAGTAGAGCTCTAATGGAACAGAGTGTATGACAGACAGACTGTAGAGCTCTAATGGATCAATGGAACAGAGAGTGTATGACAGACAGACAGTAGAGCTCTAATGGAACAGAGTGTATGACAGACAGACTGTAGAGCTCTAATGGATCAATGGAACAGAGAGTGTATGACAGACACAGTAGAGCTCTAATGGAACAGAGTGTATGACAGACAGAGGCTGTAGAGCTCTAATGGATCAATGGAACAGAGAGTGTATGACAGACATAGACTGTAGAGCTCTAATGGATCAATGGAACAGAGAGTGTATGACAGACAGAGGCTGTAGAGCTCTAATGGATCAATGGAACAGAGAGTGTATGACAGACAGAGACTGTAGAGCTCTAATGGATCAATGGAACAGAGAGTGTATGACAGACAGAGGCTGTAGAGCTCTAATGGATCAATGGAACAGAGAGTGTATGACAGAGACTATAGAGCTCTAATGGATCAATGGAACAGAGAGTGTATGACAGACAGAGGCTGTAGAGCTCTAATGGATCAATGGAAGAGATCGTGTGTGACAGACAGAGGCTGTAGAGCTCTAATGGATCAATGGAACAGAGAGTGTATGACAGAGACTGTAGAGCTCTAATGGATCAATGGAAGAGATCGTGTGTGACAGACAGAGGCTGTAGAGCTCTAATGCATCAATGGAGCAGAGAGTGTATGACAGACAGAGGCTGTAGAACTCTAATGGATCAATGGAACAAAGAGTGTATGACTGAGACAGAGGCTGTAAAGCTCTAATGGATCAATGGAACAGAGAGTGTATGACAGACAGAGGCTGTAGAGCTCTAATGGATCAATGGAACAGAGAGTGTATGACAGACAGACTGTAGAGCTCTAATGGATCAATGGAACAGAGAGTGTATGACAGACAGAGACTATAGAGCTCTAATGGATCAATGGAACAGAGAGTGTATGACAGACAGAGACTGTAGAGCTCTAATAGATCAATGGAACAGAGAGTGTATGACAGACAGAGACTATAGAGCTCTAATGGATCAATGGAACAGAGAGTGTATGACAGACAGAGGCTGTAGAGCTCTAATGGATCAATGGAAGAGATCGTGTGTGACAGACAGAGGCTGTAGAGCTCTAATGGATCAATGGAACAGAGAGTGTATGACAGAGACAGAGACTGTAGAGCTCTAATGGATCAATGGAAGAGATCGTGTGTGACAGACAGAGGCTGTAGAGCTCTAACGCATCAATGGAACAGAGAGTGTATGACAGACAGAGGCTGTAGAGCTCTAATGGATCAATGGAACAAAGAGTGTATGACTGAGACAGACAGAGGCTGTAAAGCTCTAATGGATCAATGGAACAGAGAGTGTATGACAGACAGAGGCTGTAGAGCTATAATGCATCAATGGAACAGAGAGTGTATGACAGACAGAGGCTGTAGAGCTCTAATGGATCAATGGAACAGAGAGTGTATGACAGACAGAGGCTGTAGAGCTCTAATGGATCAATGGAACAGAGAGTGTATGACAGACAGACAGTAGAGCTCTAATGGATCAATGGAACAGAGAGTGTATGACAGACAGAGGCTGTAGAGCTCTAATGGATCAATGGAACAGAGAGTGTATGACAGACAGAGGCTGTAGAGCTCTAATGGATCAATGGAACAGAGAGTGTATGACAGACAGAGACTGTAGAGCTCTAATGGATCAATGGAACAGAGAGTGTATGACAGACAGTAGAGCTCTAATGGATCAATGGAACAGAGAGTGTATGACAGACAGACAGTAGAGCTCTAATGGATCAATGGAACAGAGAGTGTATGACAGAGGCTGTAGAGCTCTAATGGATCAATGGAACAGAGAGTGTATGACAGACAGAGGCTGTAAAGCTCTAATGGATCAATGGAACAGAGAGTGTATGACAGACAGAGGCTGTAAAGCTCTAATGGATCAATGGAACAGAGAGTGTATGACAGAGACTGTAGAGCTCTAATGGATCAATGGAACAGAGAGTGTATGACAGACAGACTGTAGAGCTCTAATGGATCAATGGAACAGAGAGTGTATGACAGACAGACTGTAGAGCTCTAATGGATCTATGGAACAGAGAGTGTATGACAGACAGACTGTAGAGCTCTAATGGATCAATGGAACAGAGTGTTTGACAGACAGAGACTGTAGAGCTCTAATGGATGAATGGAACAGAGAGTGTATGACAGACAGACTGTAGAGCTCTAATGGATCAATGGAACAGAGAGTGTTTGACAGACAGAGACTGTAGAGCTCTATTGGATCAATGGAACAGAGAGTGTATGACAGACAGAGACTATAGAGCTCTATTGGATCAATGGAACAGAGAGTGTATGACAGACAGAGACTATAGAGCTCTATTGGATCAATGGAACAGAGAGTGTATGACAGACAGAGACTATAGAGCTCTATTGGATCAATGGAACAGAGAGTGTATGACAGACAGAGACTATAGAGCTCTATTGGATCAATGGAACAGAGAGTGTATGACAGACAGAGACTATAGAGCTCTATTGGATCAATGGAACAGAGAGTGTATGACAGACAGAGACTGTAGAGCTCTAATGGATGAATGGAACAGAGAGTGTATGACAGAGACTGTAGAGCTCTAATGGATCAATGGAACAGAGAGTGTATGACTGAGACAGACAGAGGCTGTAAAGCTCTAATGGATGAATGGAACAGAGAGTGTATGACAGACAGACTGTAGAGCTCTAATGGATCAATGGAACAGAGAGTGTATGACAGACAGAGACTGTAGAGCTCTAATGGATCAATGGAACAGAGAGTGTATGACAGACAGAGGCTGTAGAGCTCTAATGGATCAATGGAACAGAGAGTGTATGACAGACAGAGGCTGTAGAGCTCTAATGGATCAATGGAACAGAGAGTGTATGACAGACAGACTGCAGAACTCTAATGGATCAATGGAACAGAGAGTGTATGACAGACAGACTGTAGAGCTCTAATGGATCAATGGAACAGAGAGTGTATGACAGACAGAGGCTGTAGAGCTCTAATGGATCAATGGAACAGAGAGTGTATGACAGACAGACTGCAGAACTCTAATGGATGAATGGAGCAGAGAACGAGGCCACCCTGGGCTTTGATATGGATCACACCATCTGCCCTCCTGGAACACACCTCAGTTTAATTTTCCACGCTCCTCGCAATCTGGACACCCAGAGTCCATCAGTCTGATGAGAACTAATAAGACTCTGGGACAGACAGACAATATTTTGGGGTTTCCACTGTAGTGGATGTCTGCACCGAGACTTCAGCAGCTTCCATGCGCGGCGGTCATTATTTACAGTTCAATTGACACAAGAATGGAGTTGGAGCTGATCAATTGTAGGTGATTTAGGTCCAGAGACAACATTTTGGGTAGTAATAATAACAATAAATAGCTGCATATGGGAAAGTCATCGGACTGTAAACAATGGCGGAAGGGGCAGGACGTCTGCTCTACAGCGGTAACGCCGAAATATGGGCCGTCTGTCCTAGGAATAGCGGGGGAAAAAAGTATCTTCTGAAGTGCAATAACGCATGAATAAATAATGTTGGATATCTGAAGTGCAATAATGCATGAATAAATAGACCATTTTACTGTTTGTAAACAGCGATGACGTATTTTGTGGACGGAGCCGAACTCGCGGAAAAGCGCGCTGAAAAAGTTACAACTAGCGGTTCAGCTGTCATAGAAATATGGCGGATGCCGACACCTCCTCCACATATTTTAAAGCGTTGCCAGCAACAGACAGGTTACCTGACACAAATAAGCTAACTCTTTCAATGGGGTGAGGTTTCTTGACCCGTACTCACCGTCAGGATGGGTCTAGGGCAGGCAACATTTTCTTTCCAGAGGGCCATACTACTGACTTGCATCAAGTAAGCCAAGGGTCACACATTGGACATCATACCTGCCAACACTCCTGATTTTCGCCGGAGTCTCCCTATTTTTAACCCTCTCTCCCGTTGTGATTGGTAATTTCTTGTTAATCTCCACATATAATAGTGATACAAATCCAATGACTGTAGCAGATGAGATTTATTAACATAATTCTGCCTTTTGTTGAGTTTTTTGGGGCTTGTTTTCTTTTTCTTTGAGAAGCTTGGGGGCCGGATTGAGATGGTCCGGGGGCCAGGTCCGGCCCTGGGGCCGCATTTTGCCCATGTATGGTCTAGGATCCAAACATCGCCAAAGTTGCAGTGCTGGACATCGTCACTCATATTCCTAGTGGGAATGTCCAGCGTCTACACGCATACGGCACAAGACATCTTTTTCCTGTATTCCGCAGTTTTGGATAGCATGATGCGTGCGTAACTAACCCTGTGACGTCCACTGTAAAAGGGTCTATAACGATGGATATCTGAAGTGCAATAATGCATGAATAAATAACGATGGATATCTGAAGTGCAATAATGCATGAATAAATAATGGGAAGAAGGGAAAAAAATCTAAGAAGAACTGGAAGAACAGAAAAGGCTCATCAAAAAATCTATACATCGATATCAAACCAATATTCCTTTGAAGGAACTGATATCGATTTATAAATGGCAATATCAATCAATCTTTTAATATAATGCCTTTTTCTGCGGATGCTTGAAGCTTTAACCCCGTTAGAATCTTTTGAGAATCTCTTTCATATCCAAGCATCGAATCATTTAATTCTGTATAGAATCAGAAGTCGAATGGAATCGGGGGACCCTTATGTACGGGAATCGTACTGAATGGGGGGAAATCAGTGGCGGTATCCAGCCGTAGTCCTGAGTGTTTGTTGTGAACGCATGCGGCTGGAGTGGCGCAGTGTGCCTGCCTGGTGCTCGAGGGTGAATGAAGAGGAGGGAGCCCTTTGACTAATCTCTGGGGAAGATAATGATCTTACGTGCAGGCGGAACACTGTGTGCTGCTTCTGTAGCGCTGTTAATATAGGCACACACACACACACACACACACTGCACCAGCAAACCACAACAAAAGACATTCTTTATGAACAGTCCATGGACACTCACCTCACAAACATCCGACTCAGATCTGTAGCGGAATGTAATTAATATCTAATTATCCTGAGTAATAAGGTTAGTAGTAGTGTGATGCTTGATGTTTGTCACAAAACAAAAGCACTGGAGGAGGGCTGCACATCATATTGCGATTATACTGCTATATTGCTATTACGATATGCGATACAATTTTAGTGGGAATGGGTATTTTTTTGTATTACATTTTCACTGGAAAAAGAATGATGTGATTTTTTGCTGGGGTCTGTACCAAACAAGCATGTTCCCTTACGTGTGGAGAATAGGATTTGTAGGCCGGGGGGCATCTCTGTAGCACCACAATGCTTCATTTAATGCTATGTTGATGTGACACATTTTATTTGTCCTAAAAATAATAATTGCAGCTCGCTCCTGCGATTTGGATATTGCACTTGGCCATATTGAGATTTTGATTTGATTAATTGTGCAGCCCTACACTGGAGCACTGGCCTGGATCAGACTGAGCATTCTCAATCAGGAACAGTGGCATTGATTCCCTCCATAAGCTCGCTTTGGCCATAGATCAGCATGATACATTCCCTAGCTGTCAAAAGGGTCCTTTAGTGATAAAATAGGACCCCTGCCTGACTGCCTGTCCAAATCCATTCAAAGCGGGACTGCACGGGCATGGCTGGAATAATAATAGATTATTTTGCCATACATTGTGATCACTGATCATGATTGAGGAGATGAAGATGGGAGGGGGGGGGGGATCACGTTTACTCGATTTGAACAAAATTATTTTACTCCTCTTTGGCATCACATCACATCCTGGGTGAAAATGTACAAGAACATAATATTTTGAGGGAACCTTTTAGGCTGGAGATATCCTTGCTTTTAACTATGCATTTGTTTGCAGAAATGAACGCTAGGCGTCCGCTCCAAACGGACGCAGCCACGCAGGACAGCTATCATGCGCATGCCAACGTGTAGTTAAAAAAGCAAGTATATCTCGCCAGGGCGTCCCTCAATATTTTCAGTTTTCAGACAGACGGCAGAAATCACTGGAAGCCCCACCGATCGTCACACATCTCATTTATAAATGCAGCCACGTGTCCTGGGACATTATTTCCTTCACTGGAGAGAGAGAGAGACACCAGCTGACCGGAGAGAGACACCAGCTGACGCTGTCAGCTGGACTTCACTGATAACGGTTTGCACTTTGGGGCCATATCAGAAGAAACACAATGCTACTGGCAAACAACATTACTGTTAAGGCCTAGCCCAAGGCTTATATACTGCCCATTACATTAGTTTCACTTTTGCTTTTGAATTCCGCAACCAAACAACTCCACCTTGTTAAAGTGTACTGTGGGCTACTTCAAAATACATGTGTAAGTCATGACTCATATAAGTGTATGCTTGTTACCAATGCTCTCATTGCAATAGTACATATTAGGCTAGATTAATTGTTTGGCTACCATGACATTTGATTTGCCACACCATACAACATTCCTTGTCATAGCAATTCTGAAGCACACATGATCCACCAAGCTGCGCTTAACCCTTTCCATCACGCCTCGGTTCGGGGGTTTACTGTGGTATATATCTGTCAATCCCGTTCGCCTCAGAGACCCCGCAGCTTTGGAACAATAGAATAATGCTCTAATGGTTTCCTCGTGCAAACACTCCCAGAGAAAGTTGTCCTGTCGACGGTGCGCGAGACGGGCTCATATATGGCACAAGTAGTAAGTAGTTCGCTGGGGCAGCCTGTGGGGGGGGCTGATGGGCCACGGGGGCCGGGGCGGCCACGCTGGAGGATGCTACCTGCAGCGGCACACAGACGCCGTCTCATGGCCAATGTGACTGCAGGGAGCGGGGGGAGGGGCGGGGACTAATGGGATATGCAATCACTTTACAGTAGAGGAAACCTTCACACCACTGAGGCTAAAATTACTAGCACACCCGAGTCTATTTCAATTGGTGACACAGAACCAGACATCAGATAGCACAACAGCAATGCTGAAAACAGTCACAGTTGTCAGTTGTGATCATAAACTATTCCAGGTGTGTTTTTCACGGCCACTGCACCAACATCCACGCCAACATTCAATATTACATTTTATACTCAGTGTTTTAGTTGCTTCTCACAGACTTTTATTTTTATCGGGACAGGGGAAAACCTCTGAAACTATACTTAGACCATCATGGGACACTAAAACTCTCAACCCTCTACTACTGAAACAACCCAATAAAAGGCTATATTGCCAAAGTCATGTACCAGTATAACCGTTATAAAAACAAAACACTAAGTATAGGCACTCTTACTAGTCAAGTAATGCTGCTAGAGAGAACGATATCTGTTGTAGATATGAGTGATAGTCATCACACTAGTCAGTAGTGTCTGCGGTACAACTATTCACACTCAAAGAGTTTAGTCTCCAGTTGCAACTAGACTGCAATTTTTATGGACTGCAATTCAAAAAAAATATTTTGGAGGCAACTTTTGCCCCCACTGTCTAAAAACTCAGGGCATTTACAAAATTTGGGGGCCACTTAAAAAAATAGTAATTAGTGCATAAAGTCGCTAAAGCGTAGTGTGAACACCAGCACTGATTGTGTGAGTGTGTTCTTCATCGTCGTCTTCTGGCAACCAGCTTGCAGGTGCCGAGTGTGTGTTAAAGGCCTGACATGGTTCCGCGTCATCGCCAGCGGTGACGGGTGCGCCGCAGCTGGTCGGCGCAGCTCGGCAGGGGGGGCGTGCAGCTCCTCAAAAAAGTGACTAGGCGGCGTCGACGCGGACGTGAGTTTGAGTATGTACAGTCTCGCTGTCGCCGCTAGTCGGCGGCAAGGCTGCGCAGAACCCTGCAAAGGCCTTTAGAGATGGAAATTAAATAAAATTATCAAAATATTGGGGGCCTGGATCATGGTTTTTGGGGGCATTCTGAGATTTCTTTGGGGCATTTTTGCCCTCGCCCCTGCCTATATTCCTACACTGCTGCAATTAAATACCGTATTACAATAGCCAGTAAATGCACTGATTGAAACATGATGAGAAGCCCTGCATGGCTGCTGCAGCCAAAACAAGGCAATGTAAGCGATGCATTTCTCTTTTGACTATCAGATTTAATAACTGCGTGTTACAGTATCACAGTTTTACAAAACCCAGTCACCCACCATAAACCCTTAAATGGTGACAAAAATCCTAAAGTAGGACATTGCTGAAGTAGTGTTTACATTATGCACATAATAGATGCAGCCTTTTTTAGAGCAGTATTTAATCAGCATGACCTAAATAGGCTACAGTACAGACTCTTATGGGACCTTACACAACGACAAGCCTGTCTGAATGTCTCATTGTCAATTCAGCCATCGCTGCCTAAGAAAACAGACTCAAGCCAGGTACAGCTAGCCTTCACAGTCTCACACAGACGATAGAATAAATATTGATCACTTGCACTGCATCGATAATGTGACAAACCAACATCCACAATTAAGTCCATGTAACGTTAGAGTTGCCATGTAACGTTACGTTACCCACGGCCCATGCCAGGCATGCATGCATGGAGAGAGATCCAGCGAGGCAGTTGGTCGCCTTTAGTCGCACGTTTACCGGCGTTTTGACGGCACGTCGTTAGGTCAACCAAGACGAGTGTGTTGAAAAGTGTTCTTAAACAAACAAGAGGTTTGATCCCTACGTTACAAACCCGGTGACCAGCTGGTTTACGTTCACATTACTTTAAACTTGGACCGAGGTAGTTTGCCTCCATATGGCTCGGAGTACTTTCTGTCAGAAAATACAGGCTGCAAGTAGCACCGAGGCTAGTAGCAAGTCCGTTAACTTTGAGATGTCTATCGTGCAAATGACGTTTAGGAAACGGCTACTAGCGTGTCGGTTAGGGCTTCACCAAACTAACCTTTTTCCCTGCTTCTTGTAATGATAAACAGTGGCGAGCTACTAACCATTAGCTAACTAGCAATTACGAATTACAAGAAATAGTCAGACCCGTGGCTAACTGCTAATGTGTGTAAACTAACAAAAGTTAGCAACTAAAGTGAGCGAACGCGACTAGCGTCAGCTAGTTATCTATTGCATAATAAGCTGTATGGCAGAGTCGATAACCAAATCATCTCATCCCAATAATAAAGCCAGTCGGTCAGTTGAAGCTATCACGGAAATGGCTAGCTTTAGCCAGTGGCTAACCGCACAGCAGCTAGTAGCTCAGCTAGCTAGCTAGCCCCGGTACGTTCCGTTCTCTCCCCCGTATTGTACATCACGTTACGGGACGCCAAACTGGAAGAAATCTGCCAATATACGTTTGCATTTCTTACGGGGAAATGTAGATGCATGTATTATATCTTTATTACGACGTAATACATTTCCATAGTCGCTACGAGCCACTTTTCAATTCGGCATAACGTTCCACATCAGTACATCAAGCAGCATTTATTTGTATCAAATTGCAACTTTCAGAGTAACGTTATTTTGGTGGCAGAAGATAGTGGGAATATATAGACAAGACCGTCCTTAAAGTTGATATTTCACTTAAATAAACGCTGCTTAATGTGTTTGATGCATGCCGGAGTAGTGTGGCTCATAATCATTAATATGAAAAGATCGTAACGTTACGCCAAGTTGTGGGACTTCTGTATATTTGCCGATGAACAAGTCCACGTTAAATTGCCGGATTTTCAGCATGTCATTTGGGGTGAGTTTCTCCCCATGTAGCCGTTAGCTAGATCACGTTAGCGTTGTTAGCAGCTAGCTAAGCGTGTAGCAGACAGACTGGCCACCTTGCTGCCAGCCGAGCCGACACGAACAATCAGGTTTGTGGGGGGGCTCTTCAACATGTAAAACAGTCCTTACCTCCCACTCGGTACATGTTGGCCGCCATTCTCTCGTAACCCTGAAAAAACAGCGACCCAGGGCTTTCCCCACCCCGCGTCAAAAGATGTCGATGTGGGTCTGTTTTATTCCTTCATTTATCGTAGACACCCCCGCCGCGAAACAAAGCCGGCTCCGGGCACACCGTGGCGGGTAAAAAAGTTGAAAGTTTCCGTTAGCAGCGTTCCGGAGGTTCTCCCCAAAAAAACACCGTCTTTGTTTTCGGTCCCTCAGACGACCTTCCTCTCCTCTTCCTCACTCACTCACTCATTCACACATACACACACACACTCAGCTAGCCTGTCTCTTACTCCACTCTTCCTCCCATCCTCTGCTCCCAGCTTCATCCTCCTCTTCTTCACCTCCGCTCAGTTCAACACACACTCTCACACACATACACACACACTGGCTGCTGGCCCCCTTCGCTCGTTCGGTACACGTCATCTTCGGAAGTCGTCGACAATCTCCGGCACCGCACAATCAACTTTTTATTGACCAGTTTAATAACCAATAGATTTATAACGTGAAATATAGGCTCTCTCTCTCTCTCACTCTCTCACTCACACTCTCATACACTCACACACACACACACACACACACACACACACACACACACACACACACACACACACACACACACACACACACACACACACACACACACACACACACACACACACACACACACACACACACACACACACACACACACACACACACACACACACACACACAAGGAGAGCAAAACAAGATAAGCCTACTACTGCACTATGCCCTCATAACTTCTTGCAAGCAATAAGAAAATCAAGTCTAATATTAGCATAAGAGAGCTATCTAATTCCATTGAATAGCCATTGAAATGTATTTCCAGTTTCACCAAGGTCTTTTACTATATTCTGTGGTCACTTTTTTAGCCAATGAAATTAAATAATGAGATCACTCTCCACTGTTAGGTATCTCCCCCACAGAAGAGATGCGACAATGTATTCAAATTGCATGAACTGGATTGAATTTGTCATTCTCCCATTGAACTGTTGAATCGAAACAGTGTGTGTGTGTGTGTGTGTGTGTGTGTGTGTGTGTGTGTGTGTGTGTGTGTGTGTGTTTTAAATATAAATAAAAAAAGTGGCACAAGAGAGCTCAGCAGGCCAAAAGTAGAACAATCAAGAGAAAAGGGGTGTTGCGTTTTGTGCCCGTTTATTTGATTGAAAATGTACAGTTTGTAAACTGTTTCAGTACACATGTACATTACTTTGTGATTACATTTAGCTCCTAATATCCAAGAAGCTCCTTTTTTCTCTTATTTTAAATAAACAAATTCTAAAAATACATTTGTAAGACACAATTTGAAATCTTGAATATCTTGGGGGGAAAAACGGTTTGGAATTGAATGTAGCTCAACTTTCAAATTCAGTTCGCCCTTTTTGGGGGGCAAAAATGCCCCCAAATAAATCTCATAATGCCCCTAAAAACCATGATCCAGGGGCAAAAATGGACCCCAATATTTTTGATAATTTTATTTTCATTTCATTTCCATTTTCATCTCTAACACACACTCAACACCTGCACGCTGGTTGCCAGAAGAAGACGTGTTGTTCACACTACACTTTAGCAACTTTATTCACTAGTTGTTAATGTTGTTAATTGTTAAAGTTGCCCCCAAAATATATTTTTAATTTCCTACACTGTCTGAGACACACATCCTGAGTTTTTAATCTGTACTGCATTTGTTTGGGGGTTCTCCACATATAAAAGTTTGGGAACCCCTGGATAGCAGCTTCTCAAGTGACGGCCAACAGAGCACAACCATGCGATTCCTGGAGCAGCACTGCAGTGCCACTACTGACATACACAAAACAATACAGCTTCCAGTCTTTAGTCATTTATTGGGAGCAATATCTTGATAGATAGTACATCACAGTATTCCAAAAGTTCTTTTTAAATACAAAATTTTATAAAAGTAATCACTTCAAAGTGTACTGATCTGCTATTAAAGAGTCAGAGATGCCAAGCATTTATTCCAACAGGTTTATCACAGTCTGTCTAACGCAAGCACAAGAAGGAAAGTTACGAACGTAACTATGGTTCAATGAATCCTGGCTGACTGCCAGAGGTGGTGCTTTAAGCACTGGATATCTCCAACGCGCACATGCACAGGTCGAGTACCTCTATTCACCTTATTCTTTGCCCATACAAGGATGCTTCTGCATGACGTCATTTTGTAATCCGGTTTTAGACACAGAAGTAGATTACCCCTACCATAGTCATTTTTAGACTTGCCAAAAAGCTGTTTTCAAGCAAAAAAAAAAAAAAATGTTTTAAAGTTTGAATATTTTTCGGGTGAGAACGTAACATATATGTGCCCAGTTTATCAGAATAACGCCTATTTGGAAATATTTAACGAGCAGCGAGGACTGGGAGCCCTGGCTGTGCTGACACCGGTCGGACTAGCCATCTGTCAAACCCTGTAGGCTACTGGCAGTGAGAAAACACTGTCGACGTGCTTTTGTAACTAACGGTAAATGCCGACCGGGTACAGCCATCGGCTCCTCGCAGCACTATGAACATGTAACTGAAGTTGGCCGCAGTGTAGCTTAATTCTGAATGTTGCCAAACTTCATTCATTATTATAGTGACGTTTTGTTTTGAAATTGGCCGCCAACTAGCGCTGAACCGGAAGAACAAATACAAATTGCGTGTAACGCGGAAGAGGGAAAAAGTGGGCGTGGTGAATAAGGTGAATACCAACAGAGTGGGGGGTTAAATCGTGCGAGCTGGATAGGCTGATTGAGGTGCGAGCGTGACATGACTTTAGGGAGGAATGCCACATTGGGCCCCAGAATGACGCCTGAGTCATCGGAGTTCCACCTCAGATATGAGTCACTCAGTCATAGAGAGAGCATGCAGCTCCTCAACACGCTTCACTAATTCATTGTAAGGAGAAGGGTAGCCTTCATCGATACCCACGTTAGCCCTGCTTGGGCCGAGGGGCTCAAAAGGAAGCCAAAATCAGGCATCCAGCACCCGGGGGGCAGGTCCCATGCTGGAGCTCTTGGGGCTCCTGGGGAACGCAGCCTCAGAACCCCCTGTAGGAAGAGGATGGTGCCCCACTGTGACATTATTGTCGACTCTAGTATGGAAAATAACAAAATGGCAGCGGCAAAGACCTTCAAGGTAGAGTGAGACTGACCATTGTCCCGGAGGAACTGCAAGAACTCCAGGATAGTAGGCACAGAGCAACGCCTCCTAGCTTCCCTCTTGCCTGGTACACCAGTCAGAGAACAGCCTCCCCGTGCTCTTGTACTGTAGGTGGTGGGTGGACGGTGCTCGGGCGGGCAGATGGTATTCCTGACAGCCTCAGAGCAGATCCCTCAGCAGTGGGTCGGGCCCTGCAGAGCGATCCCTCAGCAGTGGGTCGGGCCCTGCAGATGACACACTCCCAGTTGAAGGCGACAAGGGTCAGGATGCCAAATCCGACCCCCCCCCCCCCCCCGACAGGAGGTCCTTCCTGTCAGGTAGGCGCCATTGGCGAGCTGCAGCAGAGCCTGTGCAGCAGTGGAAACCAGGTCCTCCCTGGCCAGAAGGGGGGGGGGCACCAGAAGAAGTCTGTGGCCCAGCTGAAGGAAGCCTTGGTAGCATCAGAGGCGGCGGTGGGAAGGCATAAAGAGGACTGCCTGGCCAGATCATCCTGCCCCAGAGGGCTGGTCGCCTCTGTTCAGGAGGAGACCAGGGGGTAATGGGTCAACTTGGAGGCGAAGAGACCCACTAGTGCTGCTAGGCGCACAGCCCGAAGCTCCAGCACAGTGATGTGCCGTGTGTGGTCCTGAGCAGACCTCCTCTGCCGTACCATGCCCCATTCTGGGAGGCAGGCATCTGCCATGACAGTCTCTTTTGGTGGGACGGAATGGAGGCCATGGGCACACCCAAATGACAACAGACAGGTCTGACACAAACTAAATATGCTGGGAGTGGGAGCGAACCAACAATCTTCAGTGAACCGGGGGTTGTATCTATAACCTTAGGTTATCAACCCACTGAGGATGATGTGTGACGACCGAGGGTAGGAGGAGCGCCCCACGCTAGTAGACCCGCCGTGCCCCGTGGAAAGATCAGCTTGTACCAGCCCCTTGGAGGGTGAACAATGCGCAACTCCGACCAACGGAGTGACGGGCTGCCCACGACTAGCTAAGAGAAATTCCAACACTCATCAAGCAGATGCTACAAACAAGTAGCCGTCACAGCGACGTTAATGTTACTGCAGAAGCAAAAAAGGAACAGATCCTCTGATGACGGCGAAAGATATAGCCTTCCTGGGGTCATGCAGGGGTCACAGGTGACTCTTCCCGGGGTCATGCAGGGGTCACAGGTGACTCTGTCGGTATATAGGTACTCCACCTTGCACACGCGCGAGACGGAGATATGGAGTGATGAAAGCACCTCCTCTGGCAGTCAGGAAGGATGAAATAGAACAGCTTTAATATTAGCGGAGATGTCGACCAAACACTGAAGAGTACAATAAACTATGCATATTACGCAGGAGTCCTTTTAAAGCGTAAGGACACAAGCCACAAGGCAGCACTTTGGTAAGTTTGGTAAACGGACGTTTGAATTAATTAAAAACGACTCAACTAAAATAGCGGAATGTTCATTGAAACCAACATCGACGATAGAAGCCGAGTCATGTTCTGTACCAGCAAACATATTTGACCGCTTCCGGTGAAATTCACCAGAAAATATTCTGTGTTCTGGTCAAAGCACACTGTCCAGTTTCACAAGGATTTGACATGATCGTGGAGGAGCTGACGTGTAAAAGTAATAATGGACAAACTTCCAGACAAGTCCTCTACATGTACTGGATGAAACTGCCACAGCAGTGGCACCGCAAGCTGGTGTCCACTCTATCTCTCCCTCTCTCTCTCTTTCACTGTGCATGTAAACAGTTCCTCCCTCTCTCTCTCTCTCTCTCTCCCTCTCTCTCTCTCTCTCTCTTTCGCTGTGCGTCTAAACAGTTCCTTCTCTTTCACCTCTAACAAACGTCACATTTGTTGTTTGCGTCCTTAGGTGGCGGCGGGCTCCGGCGAGCTGGCGGAGGAGGAGAGCGAGGCCAGCCTCTCCCGGGTGGTGTCGCACGCCCCGCCCTGCACCCGCCACTGCAGGATGCAGGTGTCCTTCCCGCCCATGGAGAGGAGGTGGGAGTCGTTGTGGGTGAAGCAGACATTGGTGACGTGGCTGCCGTGGCCCTCGTACCTGTGGCTCGGCGCCTGGAGGAGGGGGGAAGAAAGAGTTGCAGAAAGAGGAACATTTTGGATGGAACTTCTGAGCATGTTGTGCAGTTCTGGGCCACACCCCTATCAGTGATGTCAAATCAGGTGTTTGGGACATAGCATTCTAATACAATTATTTCTAGCTGCCATGATGCCTGATGGGTGCTTCTTCCGCTTCCGGTGTAATAGACTGTTTTACACTCTATGGTTTTAACTTGACAAAAAAAACATCTATGAGGATTTTACAGCAGAGCCATTCTGCTCTACAGCCGTGTCGTTCGGGTGCTGGGATAACGTAATGCATTGTGGGTAGTCGGCTACTGTGGCTAATGCTAGCGGCTAGCGTAATAGTTACTTTACATGGCAGTAAAACGCCACTGAATGACCAAATTGATTTAACTTTTAACCATTTCGAGTAACACTGTTTCCATACGGACCCCCAGCGTTGGTTAGTTGTTTATAACGTGACTATATTTATAACTTTTATAACGTACTCCAGTTTCCGGTTTATAATTCGGGTCTGCAGCCGAGTATAACAAAGGAAATGGCAAGCTGCAACAATAAGTCACGTTAAACCGGACCTTGTAACCACAATTATTTTTTACAGTGGGGCATTCAAAAATGCTATACAGACTGCTCTTGGAATAGATTCATGTCACGGTGGGTGTGGGATACAACTGCGATGGACCAATCAGCGCTCAGCTCGAGGCGTTCCCTATCATCCTTGGGGAGAGCAAATCTGCGCCCGCCTCGCTCTCGCAGATCACCGTGGCTCACGCAGTCGGGTCGGTGGGTCAGACAACTTTTCTACCCATCATACAATGTTACGGGCCAAGCGCAAGTCGCTGGTCAAAACTGCGCAGGACTTGCTCATCTCAAACGAGCCTTGTCTCTGTCAACACAGCTGATTTGACATCACTGATTGGGGGTGTGGCCTAGAAGAGCAAGATGCTTGACAGTTGCCCTATGTGATTGAGTGTGGATTTAGCCTTTAAGGTCTTATTCTGATTAAGCTGTTTACATACACACATTCATTGTAATACCTTGGTGTAAATACTGCAAACACATGAAATCATGGTGGAGGTGATTGATCGGGTCTATCTATCTCACAGCAGTGGTGGATTAGTAGGGTCTATCTCACAGCAGTGGCAGTGCCTCTCAAAACCAGAGCAATTTAGAGAGAGAGTGGCGTCAGCGGAGGAGCAAAATGCGTGACTCATTAGCCAATGAACAACCAGGAAGGGGCCTCGTGCTACTTTTGAATGTTAAAATAAAGCTGATAATCCTTTCAAAGTACATCACAAACTGTCCATTTTGCTGCAATTCGACAGAGCTGCTTAATCCAGGACCTTACTTCCTGGAACTCTTGAGAGTAAAAAACTGGTCCATTGGAGTGAATGGAGATGTTGGGACTCTTCTATATACACGGCTCTGCTCAAAACCAAGACCATATTTCCCATAAACCCCGTTGCTTCCTGCCCCCCCCCCCCCCCCCCCCCCCCCCCCCCCACACACACACACACACACACACATAAAGAGGATTAGGGTTGGGTGATAGCGTGTCCTCGTTATCACACACATCGCCAATCCCCAGTGCATTCGTCATCCCTGCACTGACGCTTCTGGCCAGCAGATGTCGCAGTGAGACCCTGTGTTCAACTTGACTCCATGCAGAATTGCCAAAACGCTCATCAACAGCTTAATGTGTTAACATGGAAAACTCAGCTTCAGCACTTCCTGCCTAAGCCAACGCTCAATGCCCATGTGCAGTTTCAGATCGACTGGCCAACACGTTGCGGAGATAAATGGATTCAGACATAGTTTTCCTCATTCTATAGTAGGATTTATTTATTTATTTATGTATTTATGTATTTATTTATCTATCTATCTATATATCTATCTATCTATCTATCTATCTATCTATCTATCTATCTATCTATCTATCTATCTATCTATCTAGTATCTATCTATCTATCTAGTATCTATCTATCTATCTATCTATCTATCTATCTATCTATTTATTTATATATCTATCTATCTATCTACATGTATCTATCTAATGTAGGGACAATACATATTGATGAACAGGGATCTTTTGTTAAGGCAGCTATGATTGTCAGGCGCTGCAGGAAGCCACTCTATTTTAAATGACCCAATATCAAAGTCATGTAAATGAGCAAAAGACTGGGCAAGTGAATTTCCCCCGGTGGTGGATTCAGCCAATCACCTTCTTTGCCTTCACAGAAACAGCTTTTCAATCATTTGATAGCACACTGATTGTCGCCTCTATCATTCCCACTCTGCGCCCTGAACACTCGTTTCAATGTAAACTTTGAGTTTTCTACTGACAAACTTTTATTGTGAAGTACATATAGGAAGTGAAACTTGTTTTCGCCATCATCATGGGACTTGCTATAACAAATGGATGATCACAGTAACACCGGTTTGAACAGTCAAAGTGTATTGACTCGGTGCCAAGCCCCCAGAAACAGCTCTGGTCTGTGTGAAGCAATTTATTATTTTCATCATGCAAGTCACGTGAAGCACTGGACCCAGAAAGCTGTTTTCCCATACACATACATGGGGAAAGACGCAGCTGTAAAACTCTGGGGGGAAATATCTGGGTGTCTCAAAGTGAAAAGCGACTCTTTGAATTATCAAGTTTTAAATTATGACTCAATTTTTCTTCGGAAGCCACCAAGAGCCGTTTTCTGGAGCTCCCTGTCTCTCCATGGCTCTGGTCACTATAACTCCATTCATGTGGGATGGGCGGGGCCAAGAAAAACACTACTGCGCAAAATCTGTGGGTCCCGGAAGGAGGAGTCGAATAAACTTTTTCGGCGGACACATGCGCTGGGTACGCAACTCTCGTCATCGGAATGAATGGGCCACCATCTTGCAAAGCCTTCTCTCCACATTTCGTTATAGCTCTGTGCTCGGTACCAATGACTTGGTATGGCACCGGTCATGATGCATGAGCATTATTATTACCTTTAGTTTAGGACATGGGTACTGGAAGAGGTGGACTTTGCAGAAGTCGTCCGCCACCGCGACCATCCTCTCACTGTGAGAGCGACACAGTGCGTTGATGTCTGTACCGTCCGAGCCCTCCAACCACACACCTGCAAGACCACAGTCATTGTTAAAAGTCTTTGTTTTTCAATCACTAGGAATTTATGCTGCATGCATGCCAGAGATGTTGTAGCCTGACTCTGCCAGACGGGGGCGGTATTGTGTTCACAAGACATGCAACCTTGTGAAAACAATACCGCCCCCATCTGGCAATGTCAGATTAGAGATGTTGTACAGTTGGAAATTCCAGGTTCCATTGCATGCTATGCAATCTAACAGCCCCTTTAAATGGGAATTCCAAGTCGGAAAAAGCGGGTCTTCAAAATAACTAATGTGGTGAGATCCTGATTATTTAGAGTTTTAAAAAGGGGCCAGAAAAAAACATCCATAAAACTAATCCAAACTGCATGGGCAGCTTAATTCAAGTGTTCTGAAGCCAAACAATTGCACTGTGGGTGCAAAAGTCCACTATTTACTGCAGGCACAGAGCTCTGGTCACCCTACAGCCTAGAGTAGCAGGCACAGAGCTCTGGTCGCCCTACAGCCTAAAATATGTTTTCTGATCATGTTGCAGTGAACTGGTGTTTCTCACCCATGACATGGAAGCCCAGCACGCAGGTGTAGGAGGCCCATTCTCTGTCTTTGCTCTCGAAGCGGTTCCTCAACAGCTTGCAGCCCGCAGCCACGTCCCCTACCAGAGTACATATTAATTTCCATAGTCAAATCAGGATATTATCATAAACAAATGTGCACGAGTATGTCGCGCTATCAGAGAATGTGATGCCAAACAGCTACTCTCTTTCACTTACAGTAAAGGATCTCGTAGTCACCCGAATTAGACATGATGTACTTCCCATCTTTGGACCAATCCAGATGAGTTATGAAGCTAGAGTGGCCCTGGTTGGATAGAAAAAAACATGCTCAAATGAAATGCACTGAAATCAGATTCAACTGATCTGTTTAAGATGGATTATACTCTGATATGCACTGAGGGGGGGACTGGGGGGAATAGCGTGATCCTCCCACGGCGTTATGTTCTGCCGGTGACACTCCTCGCTGTCAGGTGAAAAGAAACGGCTGGTACGCTGGGCGGGACATGTATCAGAGGAAGCATGTGCTAGTCTACTATAACTCTCCCCAGATTGGCAGAGGGGGTGGAGGAATGACCAGTACAGCAGGGGGAATTAGCCACAAGTACAATTGTTGAGAAAAAAAACTGAAAAAAGAGAGAGAAAAATGCTGATTACACTCCAAATCCTCAACTCACATTGCATTTCGCGAAGCGGGTGTAGCGCCGGCCACTCTCCGTCACATTGTAGATGTAGATAAAGTTGTCATGGGAGCCCACAGCCAGAAAGCTGCCATCTGAAAACACAGGGTGCATTCACATACTGAAGAGGGGATTTCCACATTTTTCAGCGGTCAATTTGGATTCTTTTCAATATGCAAAAAGTAAAATGAAACTTGGGTTGCACAGTGTTGCACAGTGTCTCTTTTTATGTTTTTTTTCTATGGACCTGAGTCCGGCAATACATTGATTGATTGATATATCAGTTTCTGAATATATTAGGCTAATATTGGCCTTTTATTCAAATTTATTCAAATATTGGCCTTTTATTCAAACTCAGCTTTCAGATGGTAATAGTAATACTACTACATGGGAACTCTGGGTTTGGTGATGGACTTTCATTACCGGTACTTTAACTTCCCGAATTTTGTCACCAACAAGGAAATAGCTGTAGTCAAATGTACGGAGTGATCTATTCACATCAAACAAATAGAACAACAATTTCCATTCATAAATCATTTTCTGATCACAGCTCTGAAAATATCACACAAGAGGACACAACTACTTTGCTCCATTTTTTGGTTTGTGGTAGATATGTTAAAGTTGAGCTGAAAAGAAAGATTACTTTTTAACCATTTTAGATCACATCCCTGGTCATAGAGTGCACCTATTTAACAATGAACTGCATGCCCCCCCCAAAAAAATCACAAAAATCCTATTTCTTTGGATTTAACTTCAACCATGTTTTCTTCTTCATTCATAACTAAATCTACAGTGTGCTTACATCGGCATGTACTATGACCCAACTATGATTTGGCTGTGACTGTGCCAGTGGGTAGACAAACGGAGAACTCTGACCTGGGGAGTATCTCATGACAGACAGCTGCTCGTTCCCGTCCGTGGATTCAAAGACCACCTCCCTGGTCAGCAGGTCCAGCACCAGCCACCTGTTATTGTCATGGGGGGGTTAGGGGGAAAAATGACAAAATGACACATGAAGAGGCATAGAAATAAAGTAAGACAGATGGACAGACACACGTCATAATCTAGTAGTTGGGTCATTGTGTGTGATTCTGTGACCCGCGGAGAGCGGTGGATCGTTTCTCAGTGGATTTGTCATCTATGAAGGTTAAAAATTTAGCTCCCGCGCCTTTCACGAAAAAATGCGGGCAACTCTTTTGAGTGCCCTAAATCCAAAATGGCTACCATCGGCTATTCACTTTTCAATGGTTTGGCCTACAATGCTGCAAAGTAGGCTACATGATTTCTGGGACTTTTTGGGTCAAGGGATTTATAATTGATGTCATTTTGATTCTTATTTTTGACCTTCAAATCCAAGATGGCCGCCAATTTTCAGCTAAAAAAAGGTTGATTTTTTTTTTAAAGTACTTGCATAAGTACGTGCACATTACTGCAGGAACTCAATTCATTATTTTATAGTATTGCGCTTAAGTGTTAACCATAGTTGTGTAAGGGTACACACAGGGTACGCAGCACATAGCCTCCATATTTATTAATTATATATGATATTTCATGTGACAAAAAATGTGAGAAATGCCAATTCACACACTATCAATATTGTCTCTCTTTCAAGCTACAACTAACCAATTAACATGATTAACCAAATTGTGTTTTTTGACACGATGTTGTAACCACATTTTAGCTGGTTGAAAAGAGGGTGAAATAGGTCTTAGATGTTCAGACCCAATATCACCAAGTTTTCAACTAGAAATCAACGCTCAAATCCCGGTTTGTGCTCACTGGGTTGAGTCCCTCTCCCCTCAAGGGCTGACTCAAGTTGGATCAAGTCTGATCCAACTTATTTTATTTTGCAATTTTCTAAACAGAACAGAACAACAGGCTCAGACAAAGACAAAGACAAAAACATACATACAGCATCAACATTTCAACATGTGTGATGATACCAGCTGCGGTAAGTGCCTATGTGCTTGCAAGAAATGTGCGTGGGATCCCATGCAAGGGAAGTCTGATCCAGTCAGTCCTTTATGCGCAAGACACAAATCATATGATGGAATGAATGAATGATAACCTAAAATAAGAAATGGGTGAGTTGCAATTAGTGCCTCCTGAGCAGATTTATTTGAATGCTTCATTTATTTTCATAATTTTTCTTACATTTTTCCATTTTCCCCTTTCTCTCAAGTACCCCCTGTAGTACCTCCACGGAACCACTGCTATACATATTCGTTGTTTCCCCCCGCACACTTCTCTTTCATGCCTTTCTACTTACGACTTTTTTATTTGCTGTATCCTGTTACTGTTTTACAGCTGCAATGACCCAATTTCCTCACAGGGATCATCATCATAAATGATCATAAATGATGAATGATTGCGATGACCCGAATGAAGCAGTTAATGATCACATGTGATGTGTAAACTGAAGAGCCAATAAGAAGGCGGTTTCCCGGCCGCCCCATTAATCAATCATGACTGGACGATTACTTGGTGTTGAGATTTTTGGCTTTCAAAACACACTTTCCAGCTCTTACGCCAATAACAGTCATAAGTTGGGTTTCCATCCACCTGTTTTTATGGACATTTTCAATTTGCGCATAAAAACCAGAGTGGAAACACCGGCGTTTTTGGGAGGATTCATATATCACAAAGATGTATTAACCAAACTCCGTTCACAAACATTCACAAACCATGCAGTTTCATGTTGCCTTGCTTACGAAAGTGAACACCCCGACCAATCAAGCGAAACCTTGTTACGAATCAGGAGGATGCACTCTACATGTTGGCATACACTAAATACACTTCTAAAGTAAATAAGCAGCACATATTTAGGCCCAATTTGAAGGGTTAGTCCACCTACCGGCGTGTGTTTTAACTGAAGAAGACTGCGAAGAAGACTACTGTAACTTAACAGGCGATCACTTGTAGAGTTGACATGTTATTCACTTACTAACTATTCCGAATTGAGGAGTGGCACCTGGTAATCCATTTTATGGCATGTGTGTAAATATTGCTGGGACTTTGAGTGTCGTCTTACCTGCCGGTACTGAGGCCGACTGAAACCACAGATCCGCTTGGACAGAAGTCCGCACACAGTCCATACTCCTGCAAGAGACACAGGGCTGCTGTCAGAGCTGGACAGATTATCAAAGTACTCAAGTAGAAGTATTCCAGATTCCAGATTTATTTTAATAGCCATAGTGAGTAATCATATTACAAACGAGGAAGTTGTCTTTGTGCAGTATTCAGCGCGATCACAGCATCGACCCTTTTCACGGGGGCCATTTTGTGTCGAAAAGGCAGGGTAAACACAGGTGCAAGCAAAACACTAATGAGGGTTTCCAAATTCCAATCATGGAAGTTGGAAACCCTCGTTAGTGTTTTGCTTGCACCTGTGTGCGTGCGTGCGTGTGTGTGTGTTTGTCCTACCTCCAGTGTCGTGCACCAGTCCAGTTTGTGCTCTTCTGTGTTCCACAGGCACACCTGTCTGTCATGACCGCAGGTGAGGAACACGTCCTGCGAGTGGTGTGTGGCTAGACCCCACATCTCATCCACATGACCCTGTCTCACACACACACACACACACACACACACACACACACACACACACATGCACGCACACGCACACATGCACACACACACACAAACACACACACACACACACACACACACACACACACACACACACATTGTGAAACCAACAAAATCTAGTGTGCAGTTGGTCTACATTTTTCATTTTGTTCAATCTACAGTAATATGATTACAGGAAGTGAAATGCTACTGTAAGATCGCGCTTCAAAAATCATAAAAGTGGTTGGTAAAACTTAGCAGAAATGACAATTTCGCAATAAATTGTAATATCGAATTGTAATACTTGTAGAAGCCTCAGCCCTGGTGAGCAATGCTAACAACAACTATCAGAAGCAGGACTATTATAACTGCCATGTCATGTGATGATTGCTCAATGACAGTTACAGTATAACTGCAGTCTGAGTGTCATTGGGCGCTTCATTGCAAAAATATTGGTAATGGCCTTCAAAAATCCATATGGGTAAAACCCTAGCGTGAATGCAAAAGCCTAAAAAACTTGAAAGGCATAATTAGGTTATTTGCATACCTGCACTATGGCCATAAAGCCGTCTGAGAAGGTGCCTCTAAGGATAGCATTTCGGGTCGTACCAACTAATAGCTCCTCCCCATCCACATCTGCGATGGTGCGGACCGCCCCAAACTGTTCAGGAATCTAGAGAAATAATAACATTAAGCACAACAAGCTAAGTTATTTGAACAAAACGTCACAGCGCTCTTCCTCCTCTCCTCTCTCAGACTTGGACTTGCGACTTGGACTCGAGTTGCACTTAAGTCGGACTGTATTAATATTCATTCAAATTGAATTATATTCGAATATCGAAATTCGTTCCAACAGAGCGCACACGCACACGCACACACACACACACACACACACACACACACACACACACACACACACACAGGCTTGTGGTTCACCTCACACTCTCTCTCGGGGGCCAGGTCGGCGCTCCAGCGAATGATCTTGCGGTCTTTGCCTCCGCCGCTGAGCAGCCCGCCGCCCTGCAGGGTGCACAGGGTGAACACGCTGCCCTCATGGGCTCTGGTCTGACGCTGGATTTGGAAGGTCTCTGTGGGACCGCACACACAGGGGAGAGAGAGAGACCACACACACACACACAGGGGATAGAGAGAGACCACGTAGACACAGGGGAGAGAGAGACCGCCCACACACAGGGGAGAGAGAGAGACCACGCACACACAGGGGAGAGACATAGGCGACAAGGTGAGCTAAAGAACCATGGAGGATGGTGCTATGATAACGCTCCAAATTCAGGCAACAGTTTGGTCTATAAAATCAAATGTCACAAAATGGTGAAGAATGTCGATCACTTTTCCCCCAAAGCCCAAGATGACGTATTCAAATGTCTTCCTTTGTCCTGCCCAACAGTCCACAACCAAAATATAATCAGTTTAGTGTCATAGAAGACGAAAGAAACCAGAAAATATTCACATTTAAGAAGCTGGAACCAGAGAATTCTTCTATTTGTTTCTTAAAAAATAGTCTAAATGATTAATTGATTATCAAAATAGTTGACAATAAATTTCGATAAATGTCAATTAATCGACTGATCGTTGCAGCTACAAGTGACTACAGGTACAGCATGTGAATAGACTGCCAAAGTCACGCCCTCTTTCGGGTTAGGCATACGAACCATTGAGATATAATATGAATTTGTCAATGATACGAACCAATGGATTTTCCGACATTTATTTCATAAAATGCTTATAAAAATGGTTTTACTTGGTCTAACAAAGCGATTCAGCTATATTTACAATGAGGAGAAACAATAGAACATTTCACTCTGACCAAAAATAAAATAAAATAAAAACATTGGATTTTGTGTGTGTGTGAAATGTGAAATTGTCTATAGTTCTATGGTCTCTCCTGGTTCTCAATGTAGCTGAATCACCTTAATGCCTATGAAATGGCGGATGAAATCCCTTGGTGTGGATGCCTAGCCCAAAGAGGGCGGGACTTCGGCTCTCTATTCACCTTATGTTCAGACGCGGGGGTGGGCCAAATTCTTCCGGGTCGTGTTAACACTTCCGGCGGTCACGGCGCGAAATATGAAAGAACGTCATGAAGAAGAGAGTTGTTTTTGTAGCGGACAGTGCAGGGGGTAAAATAACGAACGTAGCCTACTACTTTTGAGCTCGGTACACAGCAAGCAAGCGAGTATCCACTGTTAGCCAGGTCAGATAACGTTATCGTCGACAATGACGAGCACTTTCTTGTCAAACATACCTGGACTCCAACAAAGAAAGCTTCAGATAGTTTTCTCTCCTCCGAGCGCTCGAGCCACTTACGTCTAGAAGACCCGCAGACGTTAACGTAATTCCCTGGAATGCGAGACTTTAACGAGCCAGTTACATGGCGTTGCATTCTTAGACATTGCCGTTTGCTTTTATTTGGTATGTTACATACAATTGGCTAAATTATTATTTAAGATGATATTGGAGCAGCCAGCCATTTTTTTTTAGCCGGAAGTCGTCACACGACCACAAAACCGGGTCAAATGGGCGTGGCTACATAAGGTGAATAGGATCTACAGTAGTTACCCTTGGCTCCTTTTCCGAGCGTTTTGACGTCGGCTGCCGACTTTCCCCACGTCAGGATGTTTCCCTCAGAGTCTCCGGTCAGAACGTCTCCCGTCAGGCTGAAGACAAAACACTGGATGAACTTGGGCTTCTTGTATTTCTGACAGAGGGAGAAGGAGGACAACTGTGAACATGCTGCACCAGTGTTCTGACAGAGGGGGCGTGGCATGGCAGTGGCAAAACCATGTGCAAAAACCCACGTGACACAGATACAGGAAGTGACTGGAAGTTGCACTGCCTCTCTATATTGAAAGGCCTCTGCTGTCGTATAGATACACAGTATGCCCTGACCTACAGTGTGTGTGTGCGTATAGATACACAGTATGCCCTGACCTACAGTGTGTGTGTGCGTATAGATACACAGTATGGCCCTGACCTACAGTGTGTGTGTGCGTATAGATACACAGTATGGCCCTGACCTACAGTGTGTGTGCGTATTGATACACAGGATGGCCCTGACCTACAGTGTGTGTGCGTATAGATACACAGTATGCCCTGACCTACAGTGTGTGTGTGCGTATAGATACACAGTATGGCCCTGACCTACAGTGTGTGTGTGCGTATAGATACACAGTATGGCCCTGACCTACAGTGTGTGTGTGCGTATAGATACACAGTATGGCCCTGACCTACAGTGTGTGTGCGTATTGATACACAGGATGGCCCTGACCTACAGTGTGTGTGCGTATAGATACACAGTATGCCCTGACCTACAGTGTGTGTGTGCGTATAGATACACAGTATGGCCCTGACCTACAGTGTGTGTGTGCGTATAGATACACAGTATGGCCCTGACCTACAGTGTGTGTGTGCGTATAGATACACAGTATGGCCCTGACCTACAGTGTGTGTGCGTATAGATACACAGTATGCCCTGACCTACAGTGTGTGTGCGTATAGATACACAGTATGGCCCTGACCTACAGTGTGTGTGCGTATAGATACACAGTATGCCCTGACCTACAGTGTGTGTGCGTATAGATACACAGTATGCCCTGACCTACAGTGTGTGTGCGTGAAAGAGAAGTGTCTCACTCCAAAGATGCCTTGTTTCTTGGTGAGCTGTCCAGCACTGAGCGTCCAGAAGTGCACGTGGGATTTACCACAGGTGATGATGTTACTGCTGTCACCAGAGTTAAACTCCACTGCAAACACTGCCTCAGTGGTGCTCTGAAACACACACACACACACACACACACACACACACACACACACACGCACGCACACACACACACACAGACGCGCACACACACAGACGCACATGCAGACACACACATTTAAATGATTTATTTATCCACATGGATACAAAGTACAAAGGACATAAACACTGATAATGGGGCATTTTTTAAATCTCACGTTTGACAGCCAATGAGAGCTTGTTTATGATTGATTCATCTTTATGACAGGATAGAAATGGAACATAATGAGCCCTAAGTCCCGCCCACTTCAACCCCAGCCTCAGCAAACAGTCAAAACAGGGAAGTGGCAATAATATTTAGGATTTGGGTATAATGTCTACAACTTTTTGATGTTGATTACAATTAGGCCTATAAGACCCTCAATTACATAGTTGGAAGGTCTTGGAGCATTTTGGTTGCCAGGGTCTTTAATGAAGGATGATTGAAAGATGGATGTTCCCAGGCCAGCGGAATTATGAAAGCAACTTTAACCGAAGGGAGAGAGAGAGAGAGAGAGAGAGAGAGAGAGAGAGAGAGAGAGAGAGAGAGAGAGAGAGAGAGGGCAACAAGTTCCTGTGTTCAGGCTGTCTGGCTTCTCTCCAGACATAACAAACCATGCTACATATTTTAAATGCCTGAATGCATCTTTTTCCTGCGCACATTTTCTGAATTCATTAACACATTCACTGCCAGCCGTTTTTTTTTTACTGTAGGTAGGTTCTGCCAGAGGGTTTTTTTGAGGATTCTGGCTCATCTTTCAAGACCCGAGGATTCTTTTCTGCTAAGATTTTGTGAACACACAATATCTCAAAAGAACTAATAGAATGTGTGCTTTCTCTGTCTAAAAGAGTTAGTTTGTAGAGTTAGTAGTTATGTAAGCATTAGCAGTTGAATACAGCATGGTTTCAGCGTCAGAAAAATTATTCTGAGATAAACAGCTTTTTGTGAAATTCGATAGAACAGTCACTTTAACCATTCATTTTTGGCATCAGTAAGACGTCAGACATCTAAACAATAGTTTTGAACAGTAATTTCCTCCATAACAGCAGGAAACCCCCCTCTGCTTCCAACTCCTCCCTCCGTGTGTGTCTTCTTGGCTGCAGCGGCCGTGTCACAAGCTCGTTTCTGCTGCTGTAACCTCGCGTCACCAGCTCACTGCTTTGCTGCTGCTGTGCCTGTCTGCGCGGCCGCTCTTTGAGGAAGTCTGGATGGACTCGCTCGTTTCTTGGAGTTTTGGTTGAGAGCTTTGATGAAGCTTTTGCGATTCTGGTCATATTTATGCTGCGTGTTTCAAAGTGTGTTCCACCCGTAATCTATTATGCAAATTTGCAATCCAATCCCGCACCGCCAGCAATCAGCGCGAAAACGAAAGCGTTTTCGCCAATCCATTTTACAGAGAGAATGGTTTCCTCACGCGTTCCCGTGCAGTTTTGGCTCCCTCTTTCTACTGTGGAGAGACATGTCGCCACTCAGTGGGTCGGTAAAATAGATTATACACATTCAATACCTCCAATTCTGGTATAGGAGACGTAAAAGGGTAAGATCAACGTCCCACCGTCAAAAAAAAAAAATCGATTCGACGTCATTGGCAGTGAACGGTTGGATTTTGTTTGACGTAAAAACACGTCATTGGCAGTGAACGTGTTAATAGGCTATTCTGGGAAGCGTTGTGTAGGTCTGTACCCGACTCCAAGGAAATCCATTGGCATTGGAGGTTCAGAGATTATTTCACCCACATTATCAGTTAAAAGCAACAGAGTCATGGGAACATATTTTGGGGCTTTTACAAATCAATAAAAGACAGCATATGATGCAAGAGTTATATTAGGGATGGCTCTCACATCTGCCAGTAAAAAGGGGCTGTTTACTTGGGAAGTTGAGCAGTTTTGGGCTAAACGCCCATAAAAAGAACGGACTTGGGACTTCATTTTAAGGTATTAATAGGCTGATACTTGCAGCATACCAAAATAGGCTATATATCATGATGTAGTGGGAGAAACCAAGCAATTCTCTGTCAAATCAGACATTCAGCACCCCCAGATAAGCGGAATGGAATGATCCTTGTTTCATGACCACATTTTGCGACTATTCCCCCCTAGAAGCTTGTAGAAAGAAAGTCGTACTTTCTATTCGTACAGCATGGATCCCCAACTGGCGGCCCGTGGGCCACATCCGGCCCGCCAGTTGAGCACGGAGATGAGTTCCCATATAGCCAATCAGATGAACCTGTATGTTTTACAGTGCGGGGCAGCGTTAGCACGGAGCTCCCATAGCCAATCATGCATACAACGATGTTTGAGAAAACATACGTTATTGCAAAAGCCGCACATTAAAATCTGGACATGAGATGAAATATAAGCTCAAGCACCCGCCTATACATCCCAGCTGCTGCATTAACACACACACACACACACACACACACACACACACACACACACACACACACACACACACACACACACACACACACACACATTCACAGTATAAAATATTGACACTGTTGCCATGACAGCCGTGCTGAAATTGCTCTCAGGGAAGTTGAGCAGTTTTGGGTTAAAGCCCATAACAGCACGGCGGAGACACTGCCGCCATTTTTTTTCTTTTTTCTTTTTTTATCTCCTCAAACAGACCTCCTTTATAATAAGCATCTGATTCAGTATGCAACTAGAGTGGGCGTTTGGCTGCAAAATGTCCTATATGCTGCTGTTGTCACCGGCGCGCCTACACATTAGGCAAGCTAGGCAGATGTCGCACCACTTGGAAATGAGAAGGGGCAAAATTGTCTGTTTGCCACGTTTGACTTCTCACCCCTTTTTCAAAGTCAAAATGTAGTGAAGATCGAATATTTAAGCTTCAATCTCTCTCTTTTCAATCTAATATTGAATTAAAGACTAAGTAAACTATCTGCTGTGTCTTCATTTACATACTGTACTTGCATTTGGATTTCTGCGCCTCCTTTCTAACCCAAGTGATATCGTCTAACTTGTGCTAAACATAGTCTTCACTACGTACCACAGACGGTCAGGGTTTAAACATAGTCTTCACTACGTACCACAGACGGTCAGGGTTGCCAGGTCCAGCTAGGCTCTTGGCTCTCAGCTGAGAACATCAGCAAAGAGTTCATAGGTGTCACCCCTTCAAGCTTTGGGTTTAGATGAATACTGTATCCTTGTGTTGTTGAGATGATGGATGCTTCTTTAGGGTCCCAGAGGACGTGTTCACTGTGTCTTTATTTCATCCAACTCTAAATTTGTACAAAAACCAAACCAATCAAGCTTAAGCTTGATCTTAAGCTTGATCTTAAGCTTGGACCCTGGGGTGAGCGCGCTGTCCCTCGGCCAGTGGGGTGTCCCCTTGGCTGACTGGTTGTGGTTAACGTATGCGTCTGAGGACTGGGAGCCCTGGGTTTGAGACACACCCCTGTGCTGTTACACTTATATTCTCACTGTGGAATCATTTGCCTCACTGGCTTAGACCTGCTGACGGCTACTTGCAGCTATATTAGTATCATTATCATGGTGCTGTTTACAGGTGTTCCTTTACCTTGACCTCTGCATGCTTGGTTCCCTTGGTGCAGTCCCATACTGACAGCATGTGTTCATTGGAATCATCGATCACACACAGGAAGGCTCCAGAGTCCTGAAAACACACATGACAGCAACTAGACTGAAAACACACATAGCAGCAACTAGACTGAAAACACACATAGCAGCAACTAGACTGAAAACACACATGACAGCAACTAGACTGAAAACACACATGACAGCAACTAGACTGAAAACACACATAGCAGCAACTAGACTGAAAACACACATGACAGCAACTAGACTGAAAACACACATGACAGCAACTAGACTGAAAACACACATGACAGCAACTAGACTGAAAACACACATGACAGCAACTAGACTGAAAACACACATGACAGCAACTAGACTGAAAACACACATAGCAGCAACTAGACTGAAAACACACATGACAGCAACTAGACTGAAAACACACATAGCAGCAACTAGACTGAAAACACACAAGACAGCAACTAGACTGAAAACACACATGACAGCAACTAGACTGAAAACACACATGACAGCAACTAGACTGAAAACACACATGACAGCAACTAGACTGAAAACACACATGACAGCAACTAGACTGAAAACACACATAGCAGCAACTAGACTGAAAACACACATAGCAGCAACTAGACTGAAAACACACATGACAGCAACTAGACTGAAAACACACATGACAGCAACTAGACTGAAAACACACATGACAGCAACTAGACTGAAAACACACATGACAGCAACTAGACTGAAAACACACATAGCAGCAACTAGACTGAAAACACACATGACAGCAACTAGACTGAAAACACACATAGCAGCAACTAGACTGAAAACACACATGACAGCAACTAGACTGAAAACACACATGTTAGGTTCACCTAAACCCAGGTCTATAGCGAGCCAAAGTCAACGTCACTTCCTGCTTCAGCATGCGTACCAGAGATTTTCATCCGCCATTTATTTTCCCATAGACATTTCGGAAAGTGCTTATAAAAATAGTTTTACTTGAATAGTTTAACCAAACGATTCAGCTATCATCATCAGTATGGAGCTGGGTCTCTGTGTCTCTGACATCATCAGTGATGACATAAATTCACAGTGATGATGTCATCAGTGATGTCATAAATTGTGACATCATCAGTGATGTCAGAGGCATTGTGACATCATCAGTGATGCACACACACACACACACACACACACACACACACACACATGAGACAGACAGGCACACACTGCACACAATGGCTAAATGTAGTGTGAACAGCACTTAAGTGGCACGTCACACCCATGGCTGTATGAAACTCACAGCGAAGGAGAAAGCCACAGAGCCAACTCCCCTCTCGAAGGTTCCCAGGCCGATCTGCTGCAGGGTGACCAGGCTGCAAGAGTCCCAGATATGAACACAAGGCTGCAGGGGCTGAAACACACACACACACACACACGTACACACACACACACACACACACACACACACACACACACACACACGCACAGGCACACGCACACACGTACACACAAACATCTCAAATCAGTGGCTAATTGCTTATTAAACCAACGGTTCCCCAACCTTTTCCGACTCATGGCACACTTGAAAAGCTCAAAAATGTTCATGGCCCAGATCTGAGCGTACACAGTACAGAGACCAAATCATGTGTTCACAAATCACTTTTGAAATCAGTGTGAAACATGATCAGCGATTCTAAGTCACTCAGTGGTGTTTTGAGAGATCCTTGTTACAGGTTGGGGAGCGGATGAATTTAGAACGGTGATTAGAGTTAAGCCGGACTACGCGTGCAATACACGGTTTTAACGCACACCTGCCGGCCAATCAGAAAAGAGTATTCAACCAGACCACATACACACAAATACAGTTTAGAGAACATGGTATTTTGATGCAATAGAGAGGATGATAATACAACAGTACAGTAGGATGAAATTGACAGTGATGCTCACCTTTCCGTCTTTATCCACCCCGGACATCTGGCCAGATGCCACCCGCACCTTGTCAGGATGGAGGGTCAGACTGCAGGCAGAAAAAAAACACATTGATAGAAATAAATTCTATTTGATTATTTCAACATTTGTAAGTACAATGCACTTTTTGCACATGATATGCCCTATAAACTTGCATATTTCTTCACATTCCCATATTTTCCTCATCTGTTCTCATATACAGTATATTGACATTTTTGTGTTTTCATTAGATTTCACATTTTACATTTTCTTACATATTTTCCATTCGTTTTTGCTGAACACCAGAACATTAATACAATGACATAAAATAAATACAAGAATAACATACTACATTTTTCATTTCTGTATCCTTATATTGTACTATCTGCTGCAGCAACTACCCAAATTCCCCATAGGAATCAATCAGTGAAGTTGTATCTAATCTATGGATGCAGTCCATATACATGTAAGTCGTGTCCAGTAAGCACTGACCAGCGGACGCAGTCGGTGTGTCTGCGGTAGTGTCTCTGTGTGCGGTTGTTGATGTGGTAAAGCACCACCACACAGGCGATGAAGTACACCGCCTCGCCCGACGGCAGGAAGTACAGGTTGGCACGGCAATCCCGGCCACGGTAACCGTAGCTAGGCAGGGGGCGGGGTCAAGGTGGCATCAAGTGTTCAAGTGTCCATCAGTCCAAATTCATTAAAGTTACAGTTCAGCCAGCAATGAAAAGGTCAACACTCATTATTGATCCACTCCCATGTTGAGTCTCACAGCCTGCTACCACACTATTTAAATTAAGAAGAAAAGTACTATCAAATACAGCTGAATCCAAGTGTTTTGTAGCCAAACACTTGTAAACACTGTGAGTCCAAAAGGCCAAAATGTAGCTTGTTATGTAGCATAATTCTAGAAATGCCAACTTCTTCTTTTGTGGTATGGCAACCAAGATAAGAAAATCAGCTGACTCAGGCTATACGTCTATAAGTTCTCTCGTGCTGACTCCTCAAACCTCCTCTATTGGCTAGTCAGTCCCAGTATAGTCTTGCAGTAGCCAGCTGTAGATAGATAATCTACATCTGGTGCACACAACTCTTGAAAAGTGGACCGCCCCCTAAGACCAAAACAAAATATGTGACAGACATATGAATTGACCAACCACGGACCTCCTAATTTGTGTGACGCAACTCATTTTCAGACCCTCCGTCTAGGAAGTGATGACGTAAGACGTTGGGTATGACCGCGTGATGCTAGTCCCAGTGCAACTGTTTGGCTATAAAACACCTGCTTCATGATGCAGCAGTACTCTTATACATTTCATTTTTTAATCATTGAAAAAGTTTAAGTTGTATATACTTTTTTTAAATAATGAGATCCTATGGAGCCGGCCTAGCCTGTGTGATGTCACAATTCACTCCAGCTGACTGTGCAGGCTGCACTTTTTACTAAACCCGCACATTTTCAAAGGGTGACAGTTCACACAACTTTAACACACAATGTCAAAATATAAGCGATGCGACGTATAGTTTTTGAGATATTGACGTTTGTTTGACACTAGTGTTCCAATCTATTTCCAACTGCGCAGCAGAGGGCGTCGAATTGGCCATCAAGACATTCTGTGACTAATGCAAGTCATGAACAGTGTCTGAATTTAAAATAACCCTGTTCTGATCCATATGTGGAGAAGAAGGGCTGTGGTCTTTAGGAAGGATACACCCAGTCCAGCTCCAGCTTCTCTGAGGGAGGCTCCATCTTCAGTTCTTCATAGTTCTGGATGTTGGAGGGGATGTACATGGTTATTGGTCGGCCGCGGATGAACATCTTGATTGACTGTCCTGAAAAGCAAACACACACGAGGGTCAGTGAAGTAGCTGTGAATAAAAAAAGGGGGTAAACTATGATCACAAGGCAAACAACTCCTAATATAAACTAAAGTCAATTACATTTCATAAGTATTTAAATCATTTTGCTTTATTTTCCATTAAAACACCATATATAGCTGATATGACTTACTATGATGTACAATTTATTTGATTAAGATTCCTGTCAGCCCGAAACAGTGTTGACTACCAAATATACCAATTTGAAAACTGAATGAAATATGGTGTAGAGATTCCCTGTGTGTATTTCCCATAGTCTGTGTGCAGAGAAGCAGGCTTTGTGACCAGAAGGTTGCTAGTTCAAATCCCTGGAATCCAGTGGAAATTCTCAGCGGCCAACAGTAGAAGACTGGTTATAGTGGATAAGACAACCTTAGTGTAGAAGGCCGTTGCCAGAAAAGAGCAGGATGCTCAGTTGACTTTCCCTGGATAAAAAGTGCTTAAAATAACTAATAATAATAAAATAACTTTAGGCAATGTTTCGGGGTACCTCAACAACACGGCTAATCGTTTTCAACATGGAAAATGGTCCTACCCTTACCCCAAAACCACCGACTTAAGGTCCTTGCACATAGAGTCCGTTTTTTCGTCCGAAATTGACGCACGAAAAAAATAAAAATACGACCTCATTTGTGTCAATCATCATTGACACACCGAGTCCGACAATTACGTCCGTCATTTAAGTTTTCGGACGAGGTTCGATTTTCTGCGTTTTTCCGCATCCATGAAATCGTTTTGACAGGTGTTTGACCACTCAGAGCTGCCGTAGTGTTGCTATTCACAATGAAAAATGGCGTCTGAGAAGTTAATTCAGTTCGTCTCCCAGCACAAAGCATTTTATGACAAAGCAGGAATACAGAGATTCGGAATTAAAAGACAGAATGTGCCGGGTGATTGCAGACCAGCTTGGAACGCGGTGTGTGTGTGTGTGTGTGTGTGTGTATGTGTGTGTGTGTGTATGGGGAAGGGGGGGGGGGGGGGGGGGGAGAGAGCCACACAGACACACTGCCAGTTGTGGATCAATAGGATCGCGGTAGTTTTCTTTTCGTTGCGAATCTTCGCAACGAATATTGGATAATTAACGCATCGGACTCAGTGTGCAAGGTATCTGTGCGTGACGTGTTTTTTTCGGATGACGGATTAAAAAAACGCAGCGAACAATTCGGACTCTGTGTGCAAGAACCCATACCCCTAGCCACTCCCCTACCCAGCCCTCGAACTCCGACTCTCTACGACCTTCCTATCCCTAGGTACGGCCCCTTTCCCCTAGCCCCACCCCTTCCCTTCCCACGCCGCCTCTCACCACCTACATCCCCCTAGCCACACCCTCTACCCACCCCTCGAACCCTGATGATCTATGACCTTACTACCCCTAACTGTTGCCCATTTTCCCTAGCCCCACCCCCTTTCCCTGAACCACGCAACGCCCACCACCACCACCCACACCTCCTAGCCACTCCCCTTACCCACCCCTCAAATCCCGACTCTACGATCTTCCTATCCCTAGCAATGGACCCTCTTCCTTAGCCCCGCCCCCCTTCCTTGATGGAATGGACAGACGTGAGGTCACGTCTGTTCCAATCTAAAAAAATAAATAAATAAAAAATCCTAAACTAAACTCGTACCACTGTTCCTTCAGGATTTGTAGTTGTCATAGACTGTGCTCCATAGTTGATTGCTCTATTGCTGACAAGAAGTGTGTTATTGTAAGTCGCTTTGGATAAAAGCGTCTGCCAAATGACGAAATGTAATGTAATGTAATGTAATGTCACAGTGACCTTGAACTTTGACCACCAAAAATCTAATCAGTTCATTCTTCAGTCCAAGATGAAAAATTTGAAGAAATTCCGTCAAGGCGTCCCTGAGATATCGCATGAATGAGTGCGGAACGGAGGGACGGACAACCCGAAAACATTACGCCTTCGGGCCACGGCTATCGCCTGGCGGAGCCATAAAAAGTGGCGTAAGCGCACGGTTTACCTTGGCTGTAGGTTGCTCTGCGGGAGCCTGGGGATCCTGTGTGAGAAGGAGAAGGGGTCAGCCAGACAAATAAACACTCAGCCCCGAACACCTTTAAATCACAGCTGATTCAGACACAGCCCATCCAGCCTTGACGTTAAGGATCCCTGGGGATCTATTCCCAGGTTCTCAGGGCAAAGGTCTATGAGCTCGGAGTTTCAATCTTTTGAGGTTCCCCGTCACCTTGGCAACTGTCAATTCACTTTATAAGACTAAGGAGTGTGGACTCACAAAGTTGTAGAGACTTTTGCTGGAAGAACTGTGTGAGGTTTCTTTCAAAAATAAAATAAAAGCAAACTGGTCTTCAGAACCAATGCTGGGGACAATGTGGGCACTTTAATGGCCGATTACACCCACATCTTCTGGTCCTGTCCCCCATCCTGTAGCCTTTCTGGGCTGATGTCCAAGGCACCGCTAAGAGTATGACATTACCATGTACAAATGCTGCCTAGCATATACGCTTGTTTTAAAGTAATGTGGAAAAATATGAACAAATATTTTAGCAAAATATTTATTAGAAAAATGTACAGGAGGAAATGTACATTTTATTTGCATGAGGAGCGATCCTTTGGTTACTATTGAATACACATACGCTATGACTAAACAAGCAAACTCTCAATTCTCTCTGACCAGATATGCAATGTCAGTCAGAGTGTAGTCTCCCTTGCCAGACTCTCCCTACAATGGGGGAGAGGGTCACGCTGCCTGTGGACCTACCTGATATTTAGTCATAGCTTTGTATATTATTCTGTTAAAAAATTAAAATTATATATATATATATATATATATATATATATATATATATATATATATATATATATAATATAAAAGCACCTGTTTGGTCCAAGATAGAGCTAGATTAGCTAACTACATCATGATACATGAGTACGTGAGTGATGTCTTATCCTTCTTTTTAGTGTGCTTGAGACAGGGCAGAGAAAGTGTGAGTGATGCAGAGGTAGAGTGAGGGGCAGAAACATCTCTGAGGGGAGGGGCCAGTAATCTCTCTGAGGGGAGGGGCCAGTCATCTCTCTGAGGGGAGGGGCCATTCATCTCTCTGAGGGGAGGGGCCATTCATCTCTCTGAGGGGAAGGGCCATCCATCTCTCTGAGGGGAGGGGCCATTCATCTCTCTGAGGGGAGGGGCCATCCATCTCTCTGAGGGGAGGGGCCATTCATCTCTCTGAGGGGAGGGGCCAGTCATCTCTCTGAGGGGAGGGGCCATCCATCTCTGTGAGGGGAGGGGCCATCCATCTCTCTGAGGGGAGGGGCCATCCATCTCTGTGAGGGGAGGGGCCATCCATCTCTCTGAGGCGAGGGGCCATTCATCTCTCTGAGGCGAGGGGCCATTCATCTTCCCCTGAGGCGAGACGGAGTGCTGCGGTGGCCAGGCTAACCACACTCCATGTCATTCCAGGCAGCGCCCACGGCCCGGGCCAGGACAGGCCTGCCACTGTTTCACTCTGCCAGAACTCTGTTTCACTCTGCCAGGACTCGCATGAAAAAGACGTTTGTAAAAAAAAAAAAAAAAAAAAAAAGAGTGTGAGGTGTGAGAGAGAGAGAGAGAGAGAGAAAGAGAGAGAAAGAGAGAGAGAGAGAAGCTTCCCTGGCCTGTGATCAGGGTGAGTGAGTGATATTTCTGGTATTTTCAGGGTGTGGTAAAGCCATGGAGATGGACTCTGAATGACCTGGGTGCTTTCCGCAGGATATGAGGCTTAAGTGAAGCAGCTCTCATATAGATCAGATCAGATCAGATCAGATCAGAACAAACTATCTTCCATCAAACTATCCTCCGTCAGTGTTGATTGACCTTCAAGTAGTGTTATCAATCAATGAGTGTTACCCAAGGACATAATTTACGGGGGGAGGGGGGGGGGGTGTAGTTTGTTCTGATCTGATCTGATATGAGCCACATATCCTGCTGAAAGCACCCAGGTCATTCAGAGTCCATCTCCATGCATTACCAGATGCATTACAAGCTGATTGGAAGCTTGTTAAAGCATACGCGTGTCAATGTCAAGAAGCATTCAACTCCTGCCAACTCTCCAAGTAGAATTATTGCTCAAGACACACGATTATAAACACAGTATTCTGGCTGTAGTTGATGCACCAACTATTTTAGCTGGATGTACATCATTGTTTAAAGCCAAAACCCAGAACTGATGCCTTAAAAAAAACTGTATTGTACAGGGCAATTAGCTATTGGAACCGACTTCCCCAACATCCAGTTTCAATTAAAAGCGGAGTCGGATTAAAGAGGAAACTGAGAACATTTGTCACTTACTTCATTTTTATGTTTGTTATTGCATTCTGTTATGAGTTATGTCTGCTTTATGTTGACGATTTTCTTTCCAATTAATACTTGTTTTTGCTTGTGTTTCTTTTATGTATCTGTGTGGTTTAGAATTCTTTTCAACTAATCAGTTTATTGCATTATTTGTATTACTTTTTTTCCACTAACATTGTGAAGATTGTTTTCTGTCCAACTGAACTTTAGAAAGCTGTTTTTGGCATTTTCTGTGTAATGTTTCTGGTTATTGTTGTATTATTTGATTTCATTATGCATTTTTATTTTAAATTTTTTGTTTCTTGAATTTTATATTGTAATTTCAGACCCCAGGAAGAATAATCGCTGCTTGAGGCAGTGGTTAATGGGGATATTAAATAAATAAATAAATAAATGCAGATCAAAGCAATTTTCCACCAAATGACTTCTCATTAGAGTTGACTTTCCCAAAGTGACAATCAGAGAGAGTGTGTCCTCTTATGCTGTAGTTTGGGAATGAGGCCTAAAAAAAGAGCATACCACACTAAAGACCAACTCGTAAAAAGCTACGCTAACCACAAGTGTGGTTTGGATGAATTGGTTAGGAAAGGCCAAGAGAGTTATTCTGTGAATTCCCCACACATGTGAACCAGAGGGAAGTCGACTGGGCAAGAGCAGTTTCAATCAGGCGTTGCCAATGTTGGAGTCAGGACCAATGCAAATTGAGCAGAAATTGAGCAAAACGGCTTATAATATTGATCATCACATTTTGGAACGTGTAGAAGCCACCGCTGCTTGATCTTTGTCCCACTGAAGAATGAACCCTTGTCCCGCTAGGCTAACAATGGCAGCTTCAACCAAAAACTGACTGAAGAGCCTACACTGTAGGCCCTACAGTATATTGTCTGTGGGTCCAAGTATTGCAAACCTCTTCTTTAAAAGGTGAGGATTGAGGAGGACTGACATGATTTATGTCCCACATGCCTTTTTGCCGGACCTGGAACGGACCGGCCAGAGGTGGAGCAGGCGAGCAGCCATTTTTTAAGTTTGGGGGTTCTACAGGTAGGTCTGTGTGGGACATGAGCACCGCAACCACAGTGCAGTAGACTGTTACAAAAGAGAATTCTACATTACTACCTGGTGAAATAGCCAGTATAGTAGGCCAGAGTCATAGGGATTATTGCTTTGATCTGAAATCACTGACATTCCAGGTTTGAATCTTCTACTTAGCCTAGATAGGCCTAGAGCGTGCAGACCATACAGTCAATAGGACATCTAATGGAACAAACCACTCCAATGTGGTAGCAGGTTGACAGATTGTTGGTCCTTTTTCCGCCACCAATCAGAAGCTGATTTCCTGATCAGCTGGTGAATGGACGGTCCAATGGGAAGGCGATTTTCTGATTAGCTGGTGACTGGATGGTGGCCATTATGACATCGACTATGCCCAGGAAAACTGCTCAGCTGCTCTTGAGAAAGTCACTCATCGCCCAAAACCTTGTGCTCTGACATCTCCAAAGCAATGTGCAAGCCAAGATCTTCAGACCCTGTGCGAACATGTTGAAATGTATATGGACGAACAGATTCCAGATAACCTGTGTAATCTGGCCAACATAGTGATCTCAATCTCAGTCTCAATCTTAAATTTGACACAAGCCAAAAGACAAAAAGGTTGGAGATACATTACCTGCACCGGCGGTAAGTTCCTTGGCGTGGCTGCAGAGAAACAAACCAACCATAGCAGTTAGAGACGTATCAAAGCGCTCCAGGACAGAACCAGCGTTTGTCCCCTCTGTGACTGGCTTGGCATCACATTCTGGGGATCAGCAGGCTTTTCATGGGAACGGAATCTTATTGTTATTCAATAGCGGAATTGAAAGGCCACTGGTGTTCTTACTTATGTTGGCAGAAAAATGTGAGGTTGTAGCAGCGAGAGGAAAATGTGAGCCGTGTAAAATGTGTGGCGACAACTGTGAGCGATGGCCGCTCGGCTCACCTCCAGGAATGAGGGGTAACGGAACACATGTAGATAAAATACAATACAAAATATTCGTAACTGTATTCCATGACAGTTACAGTTTAAATTGGTGGTATTCTGAATACAGTCACTGTCTTACTTTGTTTTGTTTTATTTGCTCTAAAATTCATTTAAGGCATTTCTCATAAACAGATTAAAAAAAATTGCAACAATTTGTGCACACACACCACAAGAGAATGGCACTGCTGGAGGAGACACAGCCAGGAATGCATCCATGTAAGCAAGTGTTAACTACATTGAGAGTGACCCAGACAAATGGGCTCAGCAAGACAATTTTGAAGTAAAGTAATCCAAAGTATTATGTTACTTAACTGGAGTAATATAATGGAATACGTTAAAAAATGTCATTTTAGGGATGAGTGGTGGATGAGTTGAGTTCCCTCCCGATATGTCAAGCGCTTTGAGTGTCTTGAAAGGCGCTATATAAATCTAATCAATTATTATTATTATTATGTATTCAGTAATCTGTAGTGGATTACGTTTGAAAAGTAACCCTCCTGCTCACCTCTCCAGGCTGGGGGAGCGGGTGAGGAGATTGGCTGAGGATGCGGCCTTCTTGTCCAGGCGCTTCCTGTTCCTGTCTGGGCCGTCCTTCACCAGCCTCTCACTGTTCCTACGAACCCTGGAGACCACAGCACAGGACCAGCATGAGGAGACCACAGCACAGGACCAGCATGAGGAGTGACTCTCAGCTGAACCCTGGAGACCACAGCACAGGACCAGCATGAGGAGTCACTCTCAGCTGCAAGGAGTCAAACGCTCACACACGGCTACAACACACTAAATCCCACACAGATGCACTGATTCACCCATTACATTCATGCATGCAAATACAGTGTGTGTGTGTGTGTGTGTGTGCGTGTGTGAGTGTGAGTGTGTGTGTGAGTGTATGCATGACCATGTACTAGAGCTGCAACGATTAACCTATTAGTTGTCAACTTCAACTATTAAATTAATCGCCAACTATTTTGATTAATCCATTAATTGGTTTGAATTAAAAAAAAGCACTAATCAAATGAATGAACGTAATTAAACTATTTTCACTTTTTTACCCTTGAATATAATTGCACAGTCGCCATCAATTGTAATGCACAGTTACAGACAGTAGACCTGATCATTTGAGTAGTAGTAGTATTTGAATCGTTTGATTTGATTGAGTATTGTCATTATCTTTGTCATCAGTTTGAATGAGCAGCAGCCTAAACGTGTCCACCAATTGCTTTATGGAATGTGGAAAAACTGAAATATAATATTCTTGAAATTGCACTTGTTTTTTCTTAAAGGGGCCATATTATGCATTTCTTAATTTTGTATCATATATATGTTGTTACAATCTTGGATGGTCATATTAAACATGGGCTAAGCTTCAAATAAATAATGTGAAAGTGTTTTAATGTTACCCCCATGAACCACCCCTCGCGCCTATGAACTCTCGTAGACGAGATGACATGGATTTATGGCGATTTTGTGCGAGAACCATAATTTTTGTGACGTCAGTAAGGACTTGTTACCCTGGCAACAAAGCGTTGCCGCCGGCCTGCGCGCAGCGCGCGCACGCTAGCTCCCACCCTTCCCCTCTCTTCCCTGTTCTGTGTTTCAGTAACCCGCGGCGGCGTCACCACTCACCAGGCTCTCTCTAGCCTGGCTGTCTGGGACTAACACAACAGTAGTAGTCTCATGGAATAACGGATTCCAGACCGCAAAAACAAGGAGACGACATGGAAGTGAGCCAGGATGTAGGACTGAAGTGGTAAGTTCTGAAAATATGTGTCTCATTCCAGCATCGGTCCAATGTGGTGCTAGGAAGCGCTAACGTTACTTACCGGCTGGGTAACGTTAGCACTTGCTATTTAGCCTAGCAGCACAGCTGCCTTATAGACATGAACAACCGATGAATGACGAAAGGCACATATTTTCAGAACTTGTAACGTTAGTCCAACTTGCTGACTTCTCCAAGTCCTCATTTTGGTTTGGTCCGTGTAGCCTTTGCTAGGAGAGGCACACTATAGTCACAAGCATTTGGGAAGTTAGCTAACTAACTACATTAGCTAGTGTGAAGCTCCCGGTGTAACGTTATGGCAGGCCGTGGTAATAGAATCCCTGCTTGGCCAGCCACTGAAGGAAATGTCCGGGTGCAGCCCGGCCTAGCGGAGCTGTAGATAGCTAGGGGGATGTTGATAAATCAATTGATAGCTTGCTTTATGTCCAAGTCACGTTTTTCATCGATGGTCAAATTCGTTTTGACAATCAGTTGCTCGTTGATATAATTGTTTTACAACTACCAAATTTAGTAGCCATAGCAGAGATCGCCTGTCTGTTTCTGTTATGCATGACTATCTATCTATCTATCTATCTATCTTATCTAGATAGATAGATAGATAGATAGATATATAGATAGATAGATAGATAGATAGATAGTCAGACAGACAGACAGACAGACAGACAGACAGACAGTCGCTTCTACAGCGATAGCTCTCTGGGCAGAAGTTTGCAAACGCAAAAACTCCTCGCGCTGCCCTATGGCGCTGCCCACCTGGAGTATTTTCCGGAGGGTGGGGGTTCAGGGACAGGACCTAAAAACAGAGCGTTTCAGACAGAGGGTGAACTGAAGGGGGCAGTGAGAGCCAGTACAAGATAAACAATGAGTTTTTTAAACTATGACTGATGCAATAAGTTACTCTACTGGAGGCCAACAATAATGTAATAATACATTATATTAGCAAAATATGGGCCCTTTAAGACATCTTAGGCTCCATCATCATCTGTTTTGCAAATGGATGGTCCTCCACTCACTAGGAATGTTTTCAAAATGTACCTGTACTTTACACTGAAAGAGGCTGGAAAATGTGGGGGAGTTGTTATTTATAGGTTATTATGCAATGATTTTCCTTGTCTGACCCACTTGAGACTAAATTGGGTCACTGGGCCCGTGAACTAAACCCGTGTCCTAATCCAAAGAATTACTTGTAGAAGTGAGGACTGGCCCAAATGACCTCACTTCCCAAACAATATACACACACACACACACACACACACACACACACACACACACACACACACACACACACACACACACACACACACACACACACACACACACACCATTATTGAGGTCTTATTGTGTGTAACAGGCTTTCCTGTGACACGCCCCAGTTTCCTAGTGACATGCCGTTCTATTGGAACCAGTGATGAGAGAGGAAGTGTTATGAAAGTGGAATGGTGCTGGTGGTGGCTGACTACAGTACGTCACCAGCCTCTGATTCAGGAAGTGAAACTCACCGACCCTCCTCCCATCCTTTCCCATCTACTGTACGTACGTGTACTTTATGACAGCGTTGTAGTTCGAGTCGGGTCCAAGTCCAAGTGCCCATTACCTGAGTCCGAGTCCGGAGTTACTGAACATGAGCGTGAATCCACATGTAGGTGGAACACACGTGCCTGCCCTCGTACGAAATTGAATAATGTCAAGGTATTAATATAGCTATCAATATCTTACGCCAAATTATTAGGGCCCATTACAAAAAAACGAAGTAAAAACAGCTTTTATCAATTAAAGGGAGGCTTTGCCGATTTTCAACCCACTTTGTATTTTATTATAATCTCTGTAATATAAGCAGATGGACAGTGCTTACTGCTTACAGTACCTTCTCTATATGATTTATTAGAAATGTATTAGAAATTAGAAATTTCTTAGAATTTCGCGAGGCCGACCCCGGTTCGAATCCGACCTGCGGTCCTTTGCCGCATGTCATCCCCTCTCTCTCTCCCCACCTTTCCTATCTGCCTACTGTCCAATATAAACCAAAAAAGAATCTGAAACTCCGCCCCCGCCAGGTGGTATGAGTCATTACGGCTCGTTAAGGCTCTCAATGCACAGCCGCCCTCAGGAGCAACATCTGTTCACTTCCACTACCAGAATGTCATAATGACGCGTAACGCGCGTAACATATTATTTTGATACGGAAGTGCCTGGAATAAACAGCAGATCTCTCTGCGCAGGAAAACATGAAGACAAGGTAAAGCCCGTCCATCTGCATATATCACTGACATTGTAATGATACAAAGCGGGTTGAACATCAGCAAAGTCTTCCTTTGACAAGTCCGAGTCCTCGTCTCCAACTTCCGAGTCTGAATGTCCGAGTCATCAGTGCTCAAGTGAAAGTCAAGTCACGAGTCTGAGTCCGACTCGACCAGAACACTGCTTTATAATAACATACCTTGTACTAAACTTGACTGTCAGAGAATTGACCCGAGTTTACCTGAAGGTGTTCAAATGGTTTTATGGTGAATAATGAGATACAACTTTCTCAGTACCACTGGTTTCCATGGAGGGGCGTGAGAGAGCTGGGCTGAGGGACTCGGAGCATATGTTATCAATCGACACCAAAAACCGTCTGACGTGCCACAACAACAAGGAAGTTGAAAGGAGGACACATCGTGCACGCCCCGCGCGAGCACGTACACAAGTAAACACAAGGTATTGTAACAATTATTTTCAGATTTCTCCAGGCAGAATGGAGGAACCCGTTTGAAGAAGCGCACAGGTCACAATGGAGAGCAGATCACCGACATGCAAGACATCATTCCTTGATTTATGTGCAGAGGGAAATGTTAATCAGGCTGATAAACAGGTTAGAGGAGAGATTGGTTTCGTTAAAGAGGAAGATTGGTTAAAGCTTGTGTCTCTGCAAAACCCAGCTGAGTGGCGGGTCCTTAGTGGCACTTTCTCAACGCTGCACATTATAGTGTCTCTTACATAACGACCAGTTGTCATTTTTTATGGCTACAGTTAAAGGATAAGTTCACCCTAAAATTTAAATGCAGTCATTATCTACTCTCCCCCATGCTGGCGGAAGGACGGGTGAAGTTTTTTTAGTCCACAAAAGATTTGTGCAGTTTTCCATACAGCATTCTCCTAAATATTTAAAGTGGATGGCGACCAACTTTCAAACGTAAAAACAACAACAACATTTTAAAAGCAATTGGCTAAAGAAATGGCCCCATATTTCTCACCTGGCCTAATCCAAGTCTCCAGAAGCCCTGAGATGTCAAGTTGACTTGAATAGACATGATTTTACACCCTGTTTTTAGCTCAAATCTTCACTGTAGCCGCGAGTTGAAAGTGAAAATGGGACTTTCAGCTCACGGCTACAGTGAAGACTTCAGCTCAGAACGGGGTGTAAATGATGAGAGGCCATGTCAACGTGGCATCTCTTGGAAACTTGGATTACGTATGGAGGCTTTTTTATGTTTGAAAGTTGGTCACCATCCAGTTCAGTTGTTTAGGATAATGCTGTAACTGTGTTTCCCTGGAAAACTCCACAAACGTTTTGTGAACTAAGAAAAACTAAACCCGTCCTTCAATCAGTATGAGAGTGAGTAGATAATGACTGAGTTTTCATTTTTGGGTGAAGTTATCCTTTAAGCTGTAAGACAGAGAGGCCCAATGTTGAGCTCCTTTTGATGGATATTAAGTGTGACATACGGCTGCTTGGACAGGGCTGCCATTAAGTGTGTGTGTATATATATATATATATATATATATACTGTATATATATATACAGTATATATATATATATATATATATATGCTATATAATAGAGGCGCTGACAGCGCACACTGGACTGAGCTGATCCCAGCGTTCAGTGCCATTGTATACATGCTGTACATGACGTGTGTCCAATTACCCTCACATCACATTTTCCACTGGGCTCAAATCTGTGTGCCTGTTGCTGATCTTGGATCTGTCACTCAGCACGGACGTTATGTCAGGGCTCAAATCTGTGTGCCTGTTGCTGATCTTGGATCTGTCACTCAGCACGGACGTTATGTTCCACTGGGGCCACGTCTAGCTGAGCCAGGCCCCTGTTCTTTTCAAACAGATGGAAAAGACTGGAGACAGAACATGTCATCCCCCTCTCCGGTTTCCTACTATATAACCCGACGTAATCACAACCTGGCAACCTGAATCTGATTGCTTCATAAGGGTGGGGGAGAAATCGATTCAGTATTGTGATTTTTCTTTTAATCCAAAATGGATTAAAAATATCTTTTCAGTGGTTAGCACTGTTGCCTCGCCGCAAGAAGGTCCCGGGTTCGAACCCCGGTCCGTCCCGGGTCCTTTCTGTGTGGAGTTTGCATGTTCTCCCCGTGTTTGTGTGGGTTTCCTCCCACCATCAAAGACAGGTATGTTAGGGTTAATACTCCTGTCTGTGCCCCTGAGCAAGGCACTGGCAAAAGAAGGGGAGTTTGCCCTCCGGGCGCTGCACTGCGGCTGTCCACTACTCCTAGTTCTAGGAAGGTTCCTAGTAGAGGATGGGTCAAATGCAGGAGAACAGGCCAGCACACTAAAATGTTCTTTCAAAAGTTTAATGAGTCATCTGGAACAGACAGCAGTAACGGACGTTTCAGCCAAGCGGCTTTCTTCAGCGTTGAAGCTGTTTGGCTGAAACGTCCTTTTGCTGCGGTCTGTTCCAGATGAAACTTTTTTTTTTTAACTTTTGAAAGGAGATTTTAGTGTGCTGGCCTGTTCTTTTTTTAATCAGTCTTTGTTGGCCCTGCACCTAAGGATTGAGTGTGCGCGCTATTGCTGAGTCTGATCAAATGCAAGAGAAGAATTTCCCGACGGGGACAGTAAAGGACTTAACTTAAAACTTTACTTTTAACTTAACTTAACTTAAATTAACTTAACTTAACTTTGGATCAGGGGTTCCCAACCTCTTTTGGCTTGTGACACTTGTGACACTATGGTCTAGTGTTAGAAAAGCAAACAAAAATCCCAATTAATTGTAATATCGAATCGCAATACTTGTAGAATACATATCGAATCGGCACCCAAGTATGGTGATAGTATAGAATGGGGAGATAAGCATATCGTCCAGGGCCCTATTGCTTCATATGGGCTCCAGCACTGGGGTTTGCAGTTACACAAGTCAGGATCAGGCAGAAGTTGATTTGTCCTTAAAAGCCATGCAGTCACTGGCAAGTGGCAAGACAGAAGACACGGATGTCGATGAAGACAAAGGTGCTGGGTTTCGAAGGTGTGGAGATCACGCACAGCTTTTTCTTCTCTCCCTCCTGGATGGGGGACAGGGGTGCAGGATGGGACGTGGAGCTCTGGGGCCCGGGGCGCGATGGGGGGCTCTGGTCTTTACTGGGGGCCGAGGGGTGCACGGCAGAGCCCTGCTCCTCTGGAGAGCTGACAGCCTCCTGGAAGTCCTCCCTCTGGAGGCCTGGGATGCTGCTGGGCAGGATGGGCTCCTCCACTGACGACACCCAGCTCAGCTCCTTCTCGTGCTCGCCTCCTACCTCCTCCTCTTCCTCCTCGTCCTCCTCTTCCAGCCCGGGGACACGGTGCAGCTTGGCCCGGCCCCCCTCCGCCATGGGCTCCCCCTCAGGGAGAGCGTCCTCCAGCTGCAGGCTCTGGACAGCTCTGGTGAGAGCCAGAGGGACCCTGTCCAGCCCAGCGCCCTGCCCCGGGATGGTTTGCTCCGTCTGGGTCGACCTGTCCAGTGTGGGGCGTCTGGACCTGGGCTCCAGGGACACTGGGCTCCCTATGTGGCCATTCTCATTGGTCACAATGCTGTTTGAAACTTGGCTAGAGACAGTTACAAAAGTTGAGATCAACAAAACGGTCAGACATTATAAACACTATAGATGGTTTTAACTTGACAACATAAACATTCTAAATTGCCCCTAGCTTAGTTCCTGTCGCAGTGTTTGCTAATACAATAGCTGACAGGAAATAAGCGAGGTTTCAAACTGTTTCCTAGCAACACAATTCAGTGAAAACCGTTTATATGGACTAACGTAATGTAACTAATTCTCTGGCACTGTGACCTACAAATAACAAACCATTCGATCAGGGGTTTTCGGGAGTGGGAGGCAGGCCTCCGCAGGGGAACTCCAAGCAGTTTCAGGGGAGGCTCAGTGAATGAAAGCGAAAAAATATTATTACAGTTATTATATTATTATAGTTATTATATTATGTTAGTTATCAAAAGAAGATCCCTTAGAATATCCTAAATGTGTGTGATTTGGTGAAAAAGATAGTTCAGGCAGTAGTTTTGGGGAATTTTACTGTTTTTCCCACTTTCCCAGAGTCAGAAACTAATGAATCAGCTAAACCTTTTTTTATGTATTTGGTATAGTCTGAAGTATGTCAATATCAGGGCTCAATTGTTGAGTGTACATGGGCTCAAATCATATAAACATGATCCCATAGGCATCCGGGAATTGAGTGAGGGGGGCGGCATTTTCCAAGCTTTGTCTGGGGGGAGGTCCACAGTCTCAGACTTTGAAAAACCCTGCATTAGATGTTGGAGAGGTCAAATGAAAGCAGAGAAGCCACAGATTCCAATGGCATTAGATTTATCGCTCTACGACCAAAACTGACTGAACTAGCAGCCAGAGAACAACAAACAAGTAACATCTGTCGATGACAAAGCATGATGGGTATAATGTACATCAACTGCAATAAAACAAAGATGGCGGCAGGTGCCTCCTCCTCCTGTAATCAGTACCTGTAGGCAGGTGCTGAGCTGGAGGACAGTTTGCGGGAGCTGCTGCTGCAGCCCTCTGAGCAGCACACCTGGTTCAGCACCCGCGCTGCAGCCGGGTTCACTAGAGGAACAACAGTTTGGTTATCATTTAGGTTGGAGTGTTATTATATTGGTACAGATTAATTTGAATGAATGAATGAATTAAATTTTTATTTTTGAACATGAGATCAAAAAATCAAGCATTTTCCACATGGTTTCACATGTTATACCAAGAAAATAAATTTACATGCATGTTCAAAAAAGGAGAAGGAAGAATTTGTATCACTTCTTCTGCACTCTATGACGCGATTCATTTCCATGAAGCTACGTACATCAATTCCACTAGAAATAGACAGAATCAAGGAAGCCCAACGTTTTTACCTTCAAAATAAAAGCTTTGTTATTTATATCAACAATTGGCCTATAAATATTTCAATGGTTGGGAAATATGATGAAACTCCTCTAAAACCATGTGACATCACAGCTCTCGACTTCCTGGAGGAAGGTGACCCACCTGTAATGAGCTGCTGTTTGAGCAGTGGGAGGAGCTGGTCGTGGAGGCGGAGCCTGCGCAGGGCGTCGGCCAGTGATGACTTGAGCAGCGTGATCTCATCTTCCTGCGCCTGCAGACGCACCTCCATCATGGCCGCTCGGCCTGGGAACTCCGCGCTGCTGTCTGCCGACACGTCATCTGAGGAAAGATGTCAGTAGAGCCAATGAGAAACAAGGTGAGGCCAGAGATATTTGTGTTTCCTATGTCATTGGTCCAGATGAAATAAGCCAATAATAGGCCAAATTCTACCATGTATAATAATTCTACATTGTGGGTGTATGAGCATTAGATAGTACATTAGCATATTGCCAGATTTTGTCTGCATGAAATCAACTAGGGGTGGACAATAAATCAATATCAATATATATCGCAATAAAATATACCCAAGACTAAGCATTGAGAAGCAAGCTTACAGCCTTTTCACACAGCTAGCGGCAATGCACATATCTTGCGCGAGGCGTGCAATCTCTTCTCCCAGTGGCCTTAGAAGTTAGCATAGCTAGCTAGCTAGCTGCTAACGGACGGGGACGGAGCCTAGCAACACAACCTAACCTAGCTCCTGTAAATTAATTCCAAAATGCCTTTGGACGTGCCTCGAAGATGTCAGCATATTTGGGTCAAAGTCATAGTTTAACTTTGGCCACGGAGCCCAATGCCGCTATTGCTTATAGCTGTGTGAAAGGGCAGTAAGCATTGAGAAGCAGGCTAATGCTGCATTCCAGACAACTAGGAACTCAGGATTTTCTGAACTCTTACTAGAAAAACTGCACTGTCTGGAACGCTACTCAAAGTCGGAGTTCCTACTTGTAAACTCAGGAGAAAACAACTCCCCCAACTTCACGGAGAATCAGTTGTCTGACGTCACCCAACACACCAGTGAGCAGTGTTGTGCACCTAGAACGTTTGGAGGGCGGAAATTCCGACCTCCGAGTTGTCTGGAACACAGACCCACAGGGAATTACAGATGTTGAGCTCATTGTGCGCAGAGAGAGGCCTCAAAGACCCCATTGTTTGCGTGGAGCAGAGCCATGGTTCTTCTGGTGTGTAGAACTTTGTTGATTCCAAAATGCACATGTGTGTGTGCGTGTGTGTGCGTGTGTGTGTGTGTGTCCGTGCACGTGCGTGCGTGCATGTAGCAGCTGCGTGGTATTGGGCAAATTGTCATGTTGGTGTCAGTGGAGAGACTCCCTCTGTTCTGAGGTTCTGGGTTTTTCCTGCTCTCACTCAGCTCATTGAGCTGGGCTCCATCAGGCTCTGGGCTCTCTCCACTCTCAGCCTCTGCTCAGCCACTGACTACGTTCTCACTCAGCCATCTCCACTGTTGTTTTAGCATTACAGTCCAACAAGGCCCAGCCGCTCAGTGCCAGCCAGGGAACTTGTGAGGAAATGTTCTTCTGCCCACTCACAAAGAAGTAGGTAAGAGGTCCTCCTCAGTCACCGCTCCTCCCTGCACACATTCATTGGGCTTTAAAGGAGAAATCCACTCAAAAACATTGTTAAAAAAAATAGCTGTTAACAATAATAGCATTTGTGGGTCGACGAAACAACTATGTGGTGTATGTTTCCTCCTTTTTTACTACAATGGAGTTTGATATCAGAAAATGTTGAAGCGATCTAAGTGTTCATTCACACAGGAGCAGGCGCTGCGCTCCTGTGTATCTAATAAATCTATCTACCGTAATAAAGGCGATACCGTCTGTATTAGGGATGTTCATTTTGAAAATTTTCCAAAATCGATAATCGGTGAAAATTAACGATCAATTATCGATTATCGATCATATTAATACTTAGAATTTTTTTTTTTTTTTTTTTTTTTACAAAATGAATGCCTATGGCAGAAAATACGAAAGACAACGTGTTCTCCTCAATTAACTCTTTATTTCAATGTGTCTCCTCTCCAACACTGCAGTCCCCGGCGCATGCCGGTGTGAATTTCCCATGCTTAAAACAGTTTTGTTGGCACAAAGGCCCGTGCCCAGCCAGAAAACTAGAGACTATATGAAGCTCCACCTCACGTTAGTCGGCTGTGCAATGGAGTGGGGCGAGGAGGAACGAATTCCACCCAAACCTAGTCCAAAAAAAAAAAAAAAAAAAAATTAATAATTAAAAAATCGATCCAAATGCCACAGGATCGATTCCAATCCTTAACGATCAATTATCGATTTTCGATAATTGATGCACATCCCTAGTCTGTATGTCTGTCCATGTCTGTCGTGTCTGTATGTACAAGTACATATGTCTGTCCTTTGCGTATCTCGAGAACCGTTTTTCCGATGGACTTCGAACTTGGGGAATGCACTGCTGGGAACCCGACGGAGTGCGGTGCCGCATTTCGTGCAATTTGAACACACGCATAGTCACGTGTGTCCAGTGTTTCCTCACGCAGACTTTACTTGGGCCGGGGTACCCAGGTATATTAACGGCCATCCGAGTATATTATTTGGTGCCTTAAAAAGTTAATTTTGAGCCCTGCAATCCCGTCAGAATAGTTATTTAACCCATTGATACCTGATGCAGCATTTGTGTGTGTATCCCTTTTAAGACCGTGGTCTTAAAGGGATACACACACAAATGAGGGATATACACGCAAATGCTGCATCAAGTATCAATGGGTTAAGGCTAGAGGGTGCCTGCCCACTAGGTCTTGTGGTGCAGGGTTAGAGGAAGTGAAGCCTGCAGCTAGTATGAGTCATGTTCTTTAGAGCATGAAGAAGGCATTGAGATGTGAACTTGGCGATCGGCCTACAGCCTGAAGAGGATCACAGGAGACGCAGAATGAGCAGGAGGAGGGAGGTGCATGTGATGCCTTATATGCATTGCATTACAGTTGGGCCTGGCCGGGTATCGTAAAAAAACAACAATACCAGTACCAGCACCAGCACCCTTACTGGTACCATACAGTACTTCGTTTTGATACCTTCCTGTGTAGTGCAGCCATACTTTTGAAAATAGACCGCGCTCCACTTCACCACCACAGACTGTATGTACTGTATGTACTAGCCACTACCTATTGGAGACAGCCGCTCACATTAATTTTCTGATTCCTGTGTGAGGTGCTGATGGACAGCTCCTTTTATCGTTTAAAACAAAAAGTGCTCTGAGAAGAACGTGTTATTTGGCCTCGGAGGCGGGTCGCAAACATCTTTGAGATTTTCAAGTGGGCGGTGAGTCGGAAAAAGGTTGGGAACTGCTGCTCTATGTGAAGGGTAGGAAGAAGCTGCTTCAGAATAGATGATGTGGTACTCATACAGGGGAGCTGAGGGGAGGAGGAGGAGGAGGAGGAGGAAGTGTCAGACTACAAAACAAACCAAATATTCCCTCTGACTGGTTAGAAATGGGAGCAGCGCAGTGTGGAGATCGCTGGAAGCCACTCCCCTCTCGGGAAGCCACTCCCCTCTCCGGAAGCCACTCCCCTCTCTGGAAGCTGCTGTGACCTGGTAGCTGCCTGCTAGCTGGATGCTGCAGTGTCGACAGCAGCAAGAAGCCAGTCAGTGCACGGGCCAAGTGAGTGATGTAAAACACCCCCCAGAGAGCCGCGGTGCAGAGCCAGTGCTGTTAAGGCATGTTAGGATATGATTCATGCATAGTGGCTCACTGATGTCGTCGCCCCTCTTGTAACATGACGTTCTTTCATGGCTGTCGTTGCTAAATGCCTGCTTGCTAATCCATCTTGAAGGTAGAGACAACTTTACACAACATGCCTGTCTGTCTGTCTCTCAGCTGCATGTTAGCTTCTCACTATGCCCTGATTGTGACGCAGATGTGATCATGCTTTCTCAACAGTGTGAACAGCACATTTTAGTGATATTTATCAATCAAATCAAAAAATCTATAAAATTATTTTATTATTTAATTTATTTTGGGGCTTTGAAGCCCCACATTTTTTAATAGGGGACAGCCCGCATGGAACCTACATCCGACTTGGATTTGAGCACTGAGAGACACACAATTTGACAATGTTGCCATGGCGATCAGAAGATCTTGTGCAAGTTGTGACTGTTGTTATGTATGTCTGGGAGAAGATGAGGGAGATGATGGTGGTGGGCGGAGCCTCTTCCTCGCGCACGCAGACTTTAAGAGAAAGTCTCACTAAACACAACCTGATGAGAGAGAAACAATGAAAACATTCCAGTCCTGCTGGCTTTGTGGGGCCGGGCGGCTTCTGAAAAGACGGGGCAAAGCACAAACACATGCTAAACACTGGCTGGCGCTAACGAGCCTGATGGACCTCCCATTCATCAGTCAAGCTCGCTAACGAGCCTGATGGACCTCCCATTCATCAGTCAACGAGCTGCTTCAAAGACCTGCCATCCTTAGGAAATAAACAAGCTTCCCTCCCAAACCCCAAAGACACTCAATTCACGTCTACGTCTCAGACAGTGATGGGTAAACATGCTAATGTTAACGCTTTACTGGCGGCCATCTTCCTCCAGAAACTTTTTTTTCCGTCTCGCTCTTTGATTTGTTTTGTTTTTCTTTGGGTGGGAAAATGGATTTGATTGATGTGTTGGGTTGTTGTTGTTGTTGTTTCTTTGCTAACAATACTAATATTGTTTGTATTTAAGCTGCCAATAGCCAGTATTTACTTTAGTACACACACACACACACACACACACACACACACACACACACACACACACACACACACACACACACACACACACACACACACACACACACACACACACATTAAACAGCCCCGGACAGCATGAATATGTTACTATTTTCATTATTATTATTATTATCCTGGGTGTCAATGGAGAATCTTATGATATGCTCATGACTACTTTTGTGTGTGTGTGTGTGTGTGTGTGTGTGTGTCAGAACCATAATGGAAACACTGACTAACTTATGGGAAACGTTGGGTTCACACTGCCTGATTACCAGCATGCCAGGGCCTGTACACAAAAGTCACATGGACTCACAAGTAGCTTGTTTACTCGTTATCTAATTGAGTTGCATCTCCCAGCAGATTGTGGTGATGGTGGTGGTTGGGAGGAGGGATTGTGGTTCTGGTGGTTGGGAGGAGGGGCGCAGGGGGGGATCAAAACAAATCTGATCCCAGTGCCTTTAACTTTAGGTGAGCATGTGATGGTCTGTCTCTTCTTCTGTGGTGTTCACTCCAGTTTAAGTCAGAACACATGAAGAAGTAGCTGTATGAGCATCGGCCCACACTTTCTGGGGGTTTTCCTGCATAGAGGGATTTTTGGCGCCCCCCCCCAAAGAGGTTTGAGCCACCCCCCAAAGGCCTGATATATTTGAGTTCAGGACAACCCTGACTGCAAGTTAAAGTCCCACAGTTGTACCTTCAAATTCTTTTCTAAACCTTGCGGTGCTGTAAAAACACATTGCTCCATAAGTTCCTGACAATGACTGATATATATGAGACCAGGACAATTCTGACTACTACACACCAGCTCAAAATCAAGATTTTTTTACTGTATCAATTTCAAAGTTAGTCACACGTTTGTACATTGAAATGAATGTCTGAAAAAACCTGGGGTGCCCCTTCAGTCTCCCGTGGTCTGAACAAGGGATCTCAAACAGGTTTCTGGTCAACAAAACTCAACACCAGGTGGGCTGTCACACACTAGTGTGTCTTCGGGCAGAATGCCAACCTTCAAACACTGGTCTAATATAAATACTATGCTATGCTATGCTAAATGGTCTAAATGCTGGAGCCTTGTGGCATGAAAATATCACTACGCCCACATCGCTCGAACCCCCCCAGCTGGAACTAACCTTAGCATTAAACACAGCCACTACCAGTAAAACCAGGCAATAAAATACTCCATTCATTTAGGCCATCTATAAAACCAACCTGCTAAGTACAGGGATCTCCACTCGCTGCCAAAAACAGATCTGCTCAAGCACTTTCTGAAAGCACTTTGTGGGTGTGGCCATGGCCTCATAACCCTGTCAAAAGATAACTTGTCCCTAGATAGAGCGGACTCATGCAGATATTTATTTATTTATTTATTTATTTCAGGGACAGTGCAACATTAATGAACATTTTCATGTAAATGTGCCGGATTATAGCCTTAGCTAATTTCCATCCGCAGTCCCTCGACAGGTGAGGTACAGAAAAGTTTAAAAGAAGAAATAAGAAAATTAGTGCATACGTAGGGCATTCATAGACATACAGCAATGTAAATGACACATACATACACATAGGGTAAACACAAACAACACAACACAAATGAAACAAAAACAGGGAACATTAGGGATATTAACCAAGGTGGACACAGGACTTTCAAGGACATACAAAAACAACACATAAAACAAAAAGGTTTAAATGTGATCGCAGGTTTGATTTGATCTGAGCCATGACTTTAACAGCCCCTTAAAGGTGTGAAAGCTGCTACTCTCTCTGACTGACAGTGGTAGGCTATTCCATAGTTTGCTGCCCCCATAGGACAAAACATTTAGTCCGATAGAGGACCGTCTCAGAGGTAGTTCACAGTCGCCTCTCGACGAGCTTCGCGTGATGTTCTGGGTAGCTCTCCGTTTGATAAAGCATTCTAAAGGAGGTGGTGCTAGCCCATGAAGAACCTTATAAATCATACAAGCAATTTTAAATTTTCTATAATTGTCGAAGCTGAGGAGCTTAAACTTTAGAAGTATATTGCAATGGTGGTAAGATATAGGTTTCTTATCCAAAATTTTCAGGGCCTTTTTATATAGAGACTCGATGGACTTCAAGGTGGTTGCTCCTGAGAAGGACCAGCTCGTGAGGCAGTAGTCTATATGTGAAAAAATCATTGAGTGAAGAAAGGTTAGGGCCGCACTGTCAGTCAGAGATGCTCTAATCTGCCTAAAATTGCAGAGATTGAATTTTAGAGTGTTCGATACCCTTTTAATATGACTCTTGAAAGAGAGTGTGGAGTCCAAAGTGAGCCCAAGATATTATAATAGATATTAGTGACAGCAGAGATTAGTGACAGCACAGAGATTAGTAATAATAATAATAATAATGATTGGATTTATATAGCGCCTTTCCAAGGCTCAAAGCGCTTACACAGAATCATTATTCGTTCACACCATTCGTACCGGTGGTTCAGAAGCGTGGCAGCCACACATTGGCGCTCAACTGCCCCTCCGAACCACCATCATTCATGTCTACATTCATACCAATCATACCATTCATGTCTTACATTCATACCAATCATACGAGGCAAGGAGGGTTAAGTGTCTTGCCCAAGGACACATAGTGACAGCACAGAGATTAGTGACAGCACAGAGATTAGTGACAGACAGAGATTAGTGACAGCAGAGAAATTAGTGACAGCACAGAAATTAGTGACAGCACAGAGATTAGTGACAGCACAGAGATTAGTGACAGCACAGAGATTAGTGACAGCACAGAGATTAGTGACAGCAGAGATTAGTGACAGCACAGAGATTAGTGACAGCACAGAAATTAGTGACAGCACAGAAATTAGTGACAGCACAGAGATTAGTGACAGCACAGGACTGACGCAGAAATGAGTGACAGCACAGAGATTAGTGACAGCACAGAAATTAGTGACAGCACAGAAATTAGTGACCGCACAGAAATTAGTGACAGCACAGAGATTAGTGAGAGCACAGAGATTAGTGACAGCACAGAAATTAGTGACAGCACAGAAATTAGTGACAGCACAGAAATTAGTGACAGCACAGGACTGACGCAGAAATTAGTGACAGCACAGCGCTGCATTTCAGGATGCACTTCAATATTCCAGCTCGGGCCCCATGAGGAACCAATTAGGGAGTGGTGTTCTTCAAGGTTGGCTTTTTAGTGGACGTTAGGTATTTATATACCAGAGCAGGAGGTGCAGGAGGAAAAGGCTTTTTAGTGGACGTTAGGTATTTATATACCAGAGCAGGAGGTGCAGGAGGAAGAAGGCTTTTTAGTGGACGTTAGGTATTTATATACCAGAGCAGGAGGTGCAGGAGGAGGAAGGCTTTTTAGTGGACGTTAGGTATTTATATACCAGAGCAGGAGGTGCAGGAGGAAGAAGGCTTTTTAGTGGACGTTAGGTATTTATATACCAGAGCAGGAGGTGCAGGAGGAAGAAGGCTTTTTAGTGGACGTTAGGTATTTATATACCAGAGCAGGAGGTGCAGGAGGAAGAAGGCTTTTTAGTGGACGTTAGGTATTTATATACCAGAGCAGGAGGTGCAGGAGGAAGAAGGCTTTTTAGTGGACGTTAGGTATTTATATACCAGAGCAGGAGGTGCAGGAGGAGGAAGGCTGGCCGGTTGTTAATATGTTTTTTCCCTCAGGGGCAAATTGAGAAGTAAACAGCGTTATTGGCGTGCTGGCCTGAGAGGAAACATCCACCCAAAACACTTGAAGGCTGTTCAAACACAGCTAGTGCTGATCATGTGTTCAAACACAGCTAGTGCTGATCATGGGCTGCTGATCATGCGTACTTTGCATTTGTAGCTCCATTTTGTTGTTAGGTACTGGTGTATTTTATGTGTCACACAAACGATGATATGTCACAACCAGATATTTACAGCCAAGAGATATGGTACGTGATGTCTTAAAGTCGAGCTGAAATGGCATTGCCAGAGTATTAACTTCCTTATCGTGAGGTATTTCCGAGCGAAACATTGGCTGTAGGCGGGACCAGAGACTGGGAGGAATTTGATTGGACAACAGGCGGGATATAACGTTTGGGGAGTTTGATTGGACTGTTGAAAAGTGCATCAGGATTGGAGTCTGAGTTGGATGCTAGCCTTGCTAACATTAGCCTCCATTCAGTTGTGGAGGACTAACGTTACTCCCCCCCCCCTTCATCTCCCTGTTATCGGCGCAGACAGGCGTATCTCCCGAGCTGCCGGGGGCGGAGGAAGACAGGCGTACCTCCCCGCCGGGGGCAGCTCGGGATAGGTGCACTGCATACCCAGGTATTTGAACTAAAAGAAAAGAAAAGTCATTTTTGGGTTCAGCTCGACTTTAATGTTAGCTCTGTGTCAGCACCTCACCGCACAAATTATTCCGGGAGAATAACAGTAATTGACAGCTGTAAGATGTAACAATATTATTGGTTGAACTTGGTTAGTACATGCTGACATAAGCAGCACTAGATTTCATTTTGAATGAAGAAAACATGGTTGAAGTTTGATGTAAAAATCCAAAGAAATTGGATTTGTGTGAATTTAGCATACAAATAGCATGAGCACCTGCACACTACACCACACACACACACACACACACACACACACACACACACACACACACACACACACACACACACACACACACACACACACACACACACACACACACACACACACACACACACACACACACACACACACACACACACACACACACACACACACACAGGTTGTTGAGCGTCTGTTTTTCTTGTTTTCAACCAGTAACAAGCCAAGGCTGCCTGAGCCATTTGGCAGCAGGCAGTGGGAATCAGATCCACAACAAAGTCACAGCAACGGGCCTGGAGTTCTGCAGCAGCACTCAGTCTCCACGCTCTCCACATGTCAGTGTGGAGATATTATCCACAGCTCCCTCTGTTCACTGAAGAGCTGAGCCTGTCAGGGCCGGGGTTACACTGACTGACACTGGGCTTTATTCAACATCTAGATGATCAGCCACCTCTCATATGATGCACATTGTTTGATTACATATCTATTAGGGCTGCACAATCAAATCACAATCAAATCACAATCGAAATATGGCCAAGTGCAATATCCAAATCACAGGAGCTGCAATTATTTGATTATTTGGAGTATTACAGAGTATTAACCCTAACATACATGTCTTTGACAGGAGTATTAACCCTAACATACATGTCTTTGACAGCAGTCTTAACCCTAACATACATGTCTTTGACATGAGTATTAACCCTAACATACATGTCTTTGACAGCAATCTTAACCCTAACATACATGTCTTTGACAGCAGTCTTAACCCTAACATACATGTCTTTGACATGAGTCTTAACCCTAACATACATGTCTTTGACAGCAGTCTTAACCCTAACATACATGTCTTTGACATGAGTATTAACCCTAACATACATGTCTTTGACAGCAGTCTTAACCCTAACATACATGTCTTTGACAGCAGTCTTAACCCTAACATACATGTCTTTGACAGCAGTCTTAAACCTAACATACATGTCTTTGACAGCAGTCTTAACCCTAACATACATGTCTTTGACAGCAGTCTTAACCCTAAAATACATGTCTTTGACAGGAGTATTAACCCTAACATACATGTCTTTGACAGCAGTCTTAACCCTAACATACATGTCTTTGACAGGAGTATTATTAACCCTAACATACATGTCTTTGACAGCAGTCTTAAACCTAACATACATGTCTTTGACATGAGTATTAACCCTAAAATACATGTCTTTGACAGCAGTCTTAACCCTAACATACATGTCTTTGACAGCAGTCTTAACCCTAAAATACATGTCTTTGACATGAGTATTAACCCTAACATACATGTCTTTGACAGCAGTCTTAACCCTAAAATACATGTCTTTGACAGGAGTATTAACCCTAACATACATGTCTTTGACAGCAGTCTTAACCCTAACATACATGTCTTTGACAGGAGTATTATTAACCCTAACATACATGTCTTTGACAGCAGTCTTAAACCTAACATACATGTCTTTGACATGAGTCTTAACCCTAACATACATGTCTTTGACAGCAGTCTTAACCCTAACATACATGTCTTTGACATGAGTATTAACCCTAACATACATGTCTTTGACAGCAGTCTTAACCCTAACATACATGTCTTTGACAGCAGTCTTAACCCTAACATACATGTCTTTGACAGCAGTCTTAAACCTAACATACATGTCTTTGACAGCAGTCTTAACCCTAACATACATGTCTTTGACAGCAGTCTTAACCCTAAAATACATGTCTTTGACAGGAGTATTAACCCTAACATACATGTCTTTGACAGCAGTCTTAACCCTAACATACATGTCTTTGACAGGAGTATTATTAACCCTAACATACATGTCTTTGACAGCAGTCTTAAACCTAACATACATGTCTTTGACATGAGTATTAACCCTAAAATACATGTCTTTGACAGCAGTCTTAACCCTAACATACATGTCTTTGACAGCAGTCTTAACCCTAACATACATGTCTTTGACAGCAGTCTTAAACCTAACATACATGTCTTTGACAGCAGTCTTAACCCTAACATACATGTCTTTGACAGCAGTCTTAACCCTAAAATACATGTCTTTGACAGGAGTATTAACCCTAACATACATGTCTTTGACAGCAGTCTTAACCCTAACATACATGTCTTTGACAGCAGTCTTAAACCTAACATACAGTACATGTCTTTGACAGCAGTCTTAACCCTAACATACATGTCTTTGACAGCAGTCTTAACCCTAACATACATGTCTTTGACAGCAGTCTTAAACCTAACATACATGTCTTTGACAGCAGTCTTAACCCTAACATACATGTCTTTGACAGCAGTATTAACCCTAACATACATGTCTTTGACAGCAGTCTTGACCCTAAAATACATGTCTTTGACAGCAGTCTTAACCCTAACATACATGTCTTTGACAGCAGTCTTAACCCTAACATACATGTCTTTGACAGCAGTCTTAAACCTAACATACATGTCTTTGACAGCAGTCTTAACCCTAACATACATGTCTTTGACAGCAGTCTTAACCCTAAAATACATGTCTTTGACAGGAGTATTAACCCTAACATACATGTCTTTGACAGCAGTCTTAACCCTAACATACATGTCTTTGACAGGAGTATTATTAACCCTAACATACATGTCTTTGACAGCAGTCTTAAACCTAACATACATGTCTTTGACATGAGTATTAACCCTAAAATACATGTCTTTGACAGCAGTCTTAACCCTAACATACATGTCTTTGACAGCAGTCTTAACCCTAAAATACATGTCTTTGACATGAGTATTAACCCTAACATACATGTCTTTGACAGCAGTCTTAACCCTAAAATACATGTCTTTGACAGGAGTATTAACCCTAACATACATGTCTTTGACAGCAGTCTTAACCCTAACATACATGTCTTTGACAGGAGTATTATTAACCCTAACATACATGTCTTTGACAGCAGTCTTAAACCTAACATACATGTCTTTGACATGAGTCTTAACCCTAACATACATGTCTTTGACAGCAGTCTTAACCCTAACATACATGTCTTTGACATGAGTATTAACCCTAACATACATGTCTTTGACAGCAGTCTTAACCCTAACATACATGTCTTTGACAGCAGTCTTAACCCTAACATACATGTCTTTGACAGCAGTCTTAAACCTAACATACATGTCTTTGACAGCAGTCTTAACCCTAACATACATGTCTTTGACAGCAGTCTTAACCCTAAAATACATGTCTTTGACAGGAGTATTAACCCTAACATACATGTCTTTGACAGCAGTCTTAACCCTAACATACATGTCTTTGACAGGAGTATTATTAACCCTAACATACATGTCTTTGACAGCAGTCTTAAACCTAACATACATGTCTTTGACATGAGTATTAACCCTAAAATACATGTCTTTGACAGCAGTCTTAACCCTAACATACATGTCTTTGACAGCAGTCTTAACCCTAACATACCGGTACATGTCTTTGACAGCAGTCTTAAACCTAACATACATGTCTTTGACAGCAGTCTTAACCCTAACATACATGTCTTTGACAGCAGTCTTAACCCTAAAATACATGTCTTTGACAGGAGTATTAACCCTAACATACATGTCTTTGACAGCAGTCTTAACCCTAACATACATGTCTTTGACAGCAGTCTTAAACCTAACATACAGTACATGTCTTTGACAGCAGTCTTAACCCTAACATACATGTCTTTGACAGCAGTCTTAACCCTAACATACATGTCTTTGACAGCAGTCTTAAACCTAACATACATGTCTTTGACAGCAGTCTTAACCCTAACATACATGTCTTTGACAGCAGTATTAACCCTAACATACATGTCTTTGACAGCAGTCTTGACCCTAAAATACATGTCTTTGACAGCAGTCTTAACCCTAACATACATGTCTTTGACAGCAGTCTTAACCCTAACATACATGTCTTTGACAGCAGTCTTAAACCTAACATACATGTCTTTGACAGCAGTCTTAACCCTAACATACATGTCTTTGACAGCAGTCTTAACCCTAAAATACATGTCTTTGACAGCAGTCTTAACCCTAACATACATGTCTTTGACAGCAGTCTTAACCCTAAAATACATGTCTTTGACAGGAGTATTAACCCTAACATACATGTCTTTGACAGGAGTATTAACCCTAACATACATGTCTTTGACATGAGTAACATGTCTTTGACATTAACCCTAACATACATGTCTTTGACAGGAGTATTAACCCTAACATGCATGTCTTTGACATGAGTATTAACCCTAACATACATGTCTTTGACATGAGTATTAACCCTAACATACATGTCTTTGACAGGAGTATTAACCCTAACATGCATGTCTTTGACATGAGTATTAACCCTAACATACATGTCTTTGACATGAGTATTAACCCTAACATACATGTCTTTGACAGCAGTCTTAACCCTAAAATACATGTCTTTGACAGGAGTATTAACCCTAAGTTACATACATGTCTTTGACAGGATTATTAACCCTAACATACATGTCTTTGACATGAGTATTAACCCTAACATACATGTCTTTGACAGGAGTATTAACCCTAACATGCATGTCTTTGACATGAGTATTAACCCTAACATACATGTCTTTGACATGAGTATTAACCCTAACATACATGTCTTTGGCAGGAGTATTAACCCTAACATGCATGTCTTTGACATGAGTATTAACCCTAACATACATGTCTTTGACATGAGTATTAACCCTAACATACATGTCTTTGACATGAGTATTAACCCTAACATACATGTCTTTGACATGAGTATTAACCCTAACATACATGTCTTTGACATGAGTATTAACCCTAACATACATGTCTTTGATGGTGGGAAACTGGAGCACCCGGAGGAAACCCACACGAACATGGGGAAAACAGGCTAACTACACAGAAAAGGTTCGGGTTCGAACCCGGGCCCTTCTCGCTGTGAGGCAACAGTGCTAACAGTGCTAACAGTGCTAGCAGTGCTAACAGTGCTAACAGTGCTAACAGTGCTAACAGTGCGAGGAAGAGCTGCACAAGATTGAAAAAACGTTGTTAGGGAGGCTCACATGTTGCAAGTGACGTGTTATCATTATGCGGCTCAGGTTACGCAAGGAAATGAGTCCGATCCGTGGAACACTTGAAGCCATGCTTTGCTGGTGAATCACAAGTGGGACAAACGAGTGCTAGCTAGGCCTGATGAGTGCGGGTGCTGCTATTCAAATGGGAAAACCACAAGCATGCTGCACGCTGCATGCTGCACGCTGCCTGAAGAGAAAGCAGGAGAATTTGATGCTGAAGCCGAGGAGAACAGTTGCTCTATTGAACGTTCACGTGGATCAGACGGCTCGGGGCCATTCCGGGTCTTGTGGGCGGTCTGACGGCTGCTCTTGGACTGAACAAACAGACTCTTTCGTTAAGTCTCTCCACGCACAGCTACACAGTCTTTCTTGTCCAACTGCTCGATACTGTATACGAGTTTGCAAAAACTTTTTTTTTTTTCATTTCACCCGGCGTGATTTGAGCCATCTCTAGATTGGAAAGCAGCAGATTTCATTAGCGTAGCCGTAGGCCCAATCTATTCTAATCTATGATCTTGTTGCATAATCTGCCTCCTGTGCTCCTGTCTCGTCACAATAGATCAAAGTCCTCAGCACGACGTTACCTGGAAGTCAAAACACATCCGTCTCATAAAACCACGGGACTATTCAAAGAGTCCTAATGGTGCGACGGCGCCTGTGATGAGATAGGAGGCTCGCAAAGCTCCGCTGAGACAGAGGTCAAAGGGCACACTAAGCATTACATCAGTGGTTCTCATTTGTGGAGCCGGTCCAGAGACATTTCATATATCATTTTCCTGCCTTTCAAAAGGAGAGTTCCTCTGTCCCAGTGTTTGGATTTTTTTTTTTATGTTTTTTTTTGTGCATGAAAATAATCACATATGAGGATAATGATAAGTTTCCAGTCTGCCTCTGTTCATCTACAGTAAGTTCAATCATTTTTATTGCAGCAAAAAGGGATTGTCAAGCAGACCAACTGAGCAGCACTGTCATAAAAACCTGTCATATATGTTGCATGCACCTGACAATTTATATCATAAAATATTGCAATACTTCGGCATTTGTGCGATACGATATATTGCCACACGAAATATTGCGATGCTATGTTGTATCAATTTCCCACCCGCCCCCCCTCTCTCTCTCTCTCTCTCTCTCTCATATATCCCCACCACAGAGTGCGGTGTCGCATCCTCTGCCACTTACAGACTGTCACACAGTTCTGCTTCTCTGATTTGATTGGCGATGCCTTGCTACCTCGCAGCAGCATCCTGTACGCCCCTGCACATGTGGCTGAGCCCAAACAGAGAGAGGCTGCATCACTGAGAATCACTTCCTCTTCCCGCGCTCGTGGCCTGCGAGAGGACATCACTCACAACCTGAGAATCACTACTTCCTCTTCCCCCGCGACAGGACGTGACATCACTCACGTCACACGTCACAACCTGCACTCTTTTCAATGGGAGGCAGAAGCCAATAGGCCAAAGTGACTTTAGAATCTAAACCCTTAAAGCAGGGGTGGCCAAACTATGGGCAGCGGGCCCGCCATGAACTTAGCAAAAAAAAAAGAAAATTGCTAAAAACTTTTTCCGTTTTTCTGTTTAAAAGTTTAAAACGGAAAACGAAAACGAATTCCCCCCGTTTCGTTTTTTCAATTTAAAACCATTGAAAATGGGTTATACTTGAGTACCCTGACCTGGTCTATTTATTTTTAAACATTTTTAATACTGAATGATGAATGTTTAATACTAATGTTATGTTAAATTATCTCTGTCTTAACCTGTTGGCACAGGAAAAGAAAATTTGAAAACATACAGAAATACCCATTGTAATAGGTGAGCACATCAATAAACTATGTGTCATATATTTATTTAGGTAGAAATTAAATTTTTGATGGCACAAGGGTTTTCTGGTCAAATTTTTTTGCCACGAAAACTGCCGTGCTTAATATTGTTTGGCCCGCGATTCCTTATATTTTTCTGTATGCGGCCCACAACCAAAAAAGTTTGGCCACCCCTGCCTTAAAGGAACAGCCCACCCTAAAACCCAAAATACACATATTCCCTCTCACCTGTAGTGCTGTTTATCCATCTATCTCGTTTTGTGTTAGTTGCCTGAGTTTTGGAGATATCGGCCGCAGAGTTTCTGCCTTCTCTCCAATACAATGGAACTGGATGGCACTCAGCTTGTGGTGGTCAAAGTGCCAAAGAAATACTTTTTTTTTTAAACTCAACAGCAATGTCTCTTTCCAGAAATCATGACCCTGTTACTCAAGATAATCCACAGACCTTGTTATGAGCAGTTTCACGGAGGAACTATTTTCTTTTGACCGAACTACACACCCGCTAGCTGCTAGCTAGTTCCTACATGAGACTGCGAAAGAAAATAGTTCCTACATGAAAGTGCTCACAACAAAGTCTGTGCATTATTTTGAGTAACCGGGTCATGATTTCTGAAATGACACAATGCTGTTGAGTTTTTCAAATGCATTTTTTTGATGCTTTGAGCATTACAAGCCGAGTGCCATCCGTAGCTACGATTTGGAGAATAAACATGTCTAAAAATAACCACCCATAAGCCAGGGGAGAGTGTAGACCTGTGCTTGGCAGCAGGTGAAAAAGATGTCATGGATTTGTCTACTGTCACATCTGGCTGAGCAGAGAGGATATACTGTATGATGATTGCTCTGCATACAGCCAGCTCACAAAACGATGAAGCAGTCTGCTGATTGCCCGTGCGTGCAAACACAAACCTCCACTGTTTGGAAGATCTAACTGACTCCAAGTGAAGAGCTGAGCTGAAGTCTGCATGGGCTGATTTTTTATTTGGTTGTTGCTGTGATTTATCTTTACTGTGGGTTGAGTTCAGATGGAGCTTGATGTAACGTGGTGAGCTGGAGAGTTTGGTTGCAGCTCAGTGCGATTCAGTAAATGGTTAGATCCTCCTCACAGGCAGAATGAGGCCTCAAGTGGATTGAGTGTAATAATATACGCAGGTGATATAAGGATAAGAGAGAGAGAGAGAGAGAGAGAGAGAGAGAGAGAGATGACTGTATCCTTCCTGACTCGACCATAAGGCATGCCTATTCTGCTGGAAAAAAACAATATTGCACCATTATTGGGAAACCGTGAAATAGTTGGCATCTGCTGACCTAATTTCCCGTTGATCTCCACTCAGTTTCCCATCTAACACTAAAAAAACAATAAAAAGTCATAATCCACAACATGTCCAGAATGATGTTTTCATGTCCTCGCTATCAAACAATAAAAAAACAATAAAAAGTCATAATCCACAACATGTCCAGAATGATGTTTTCATGTCCTCGCTATCAAACAATAAAAAAACAATCAAAAGTCATAATCCACAACATGTCCAGAATGATGTTTTCATGTCCTCGCTATCAAACAATAAAAAAACAATCAAAAGTCATAATCCACAACATGTCCAGAATGATGTTTTCATGTCCTCGCTATCAAACAATAAAAAAACAATAAAAAGTCATAATCCACAACATGTCCAGATGTTTTCATGTCCTCTAACATAAAAAACAACAACTAAAAAGTCATAATCCACAATATGTCCAGATGTAATAGAATAGAATATAATTTGAATTGCCACGCGACCAGGGCTGGTGGTATTTGTTTTTGGTACATACAGTATGTAAATATGTCATGTCCTCTCTATCTAACAATAAAAAACTATAAAAAGTCATAATCCACAACATGTCCAGATGTTTAATGTCCTTCCTATCTGATCTCTATACTGTGGTATGAAGGCAATTAAGTAATAGATACAGTCAGTGTTTCGTCATAGACGCATGTTCAATGGATCAGCGTGGGGTAAATCTTCCCATTCTTCCAATGCAGCAGAGTTAGCATTTAGCTGCTAGCCCAGCCCAGGCAGACAGGATCAGGGATTCAACTCCCGCAGTGAACATAACATCTGAACAGATGTCTATGTACCTGCTTTTGAATCCCCAATCCTGTAGTGTGTAGAGCCACAGCACTGCGTCCTTTGGTGAGTCAGCCCATTGAGATATATGGGGGGTTTTAACTTTTATCCCACCATCTAGTCTCGTGCGCCAGCCAACCCTAGTAACATTTTGTGTGCTTTCCCACACAGACCGACTGCATCTATAAGCCCTGAGGGGCCGTGGTTTACACTGATTTGATTTTACAATGGCTAATGTTGTTCTAAGGCACGTGGAATCGTATCGGAATCGTATCGGTTGGGGAAATCAGTGGCCTAGTGAGCCGCTGAGTGGGATGTGGAGGGAAAACAGGAAGTGTTCCTCAGTGTAAACAGAGAGTGTGTGGCAGAGGGCAGACGGTGCAGGAGACAGCCAAACTTGGCAGCGAGGGGGAGGAGCCTGGGTACAGAGGAAGCGCGTGCTAGTCTACAACTCTCCCCAGATGTGCAATGACCAGGACAACAGGGGGAATTGACAATACAATTGGGGAGAAAACAGAGGGAAATCCAAAAAAAAACTTGATGATAAAAATGTTTACTCGAATTCAACCGATGCAACGCAATCGTGAGCTTGACAATGATATCTGATCAAATTGTCTCATTAGAATCAGTTCAGGTTAAGGGCTTCCATAGAGGCATAGACAATGAATTCGATAAGTAATCAATCAAACTGCATCATATCAGAGGTGAACCACACTGACTGCACCGGATCTGATGCTTAACAAAAAGCACAATATTGGCCTCACACATATCGGTCTAGCAAACCCAATTTCCTCAGAGGAAGAGCAGCCTGCCACAGATGCTGGTTTGGCGGAGGCGTCTCATGTGATATTTACTGTTCCCCAGCGCCTCGCCCCCCCAGCGCCTCCCCCCCCCCAGCTCCTCGCCCCCCCCCCCCAGTTCCTCCGTCCCCCCCGCCATTTTACAAGACAAGTAAACACAACATGAGCACATGAGGTGGGACGTGCGGCCTCCTACAGATGTGCAACAATAGCAGCATTGTGTAACAGCGTTATAGGTCCTGTTAAGAAGAGGTGGGGCGAGTTGAACCTTTAGGATTGGTGCTGCTCGGTCTCAGAATAAAGCTCGACTTGAGGTCAAGATGCACAAACTCAGATTCCCCCTCCTGAATTTAGGAGTCAATGTTTTTGCACACAAACTGAGACAGTCAATTTGGAGGATTAGAATAGAAATATTCTTCCAGGTGGGGGGGTCTTTAAATAGACAGACAGCAGGGGGGTCTTTGATCTTCTGACAGCACTGGGGGTGGTCTGTCAGTAAGGTGAAGACTGCACTCCTATAAAACTACAGCCAGGACCTCAAGCAGCAGCATACCAAAATGATACATGTTCATTTCAAGAAACAAAACGAAAAAGACATTTTTTCTTTTTCTTTGTATCCAAACGGAATGTTTCTGGAGCCAAGTTTGGATGTGTGGGTGGGTGTGTTATGATAGCATCAGCCTTCACTCTTTACTGCACTATAGTCTGTTCACATCAATCACAACAGAGAGCAGATGCACTGTAGAGACAGAGACATGCTATTCATATTCAACTTGTATGCTACATGTCCAATTTCACCAATGTGACAAAAACTAACGGAAGCTGCTTGAACACAAGCCGAAATCACGACATTGCATTACGTGATGAAATCGAAACTAACTGCATGGAAATTCAGCCGTGATTTCACAACACTCAGGGTGTGTGTGCGTAGTACTTATTGCATGTACTTATGGGCTACACATGTCATTTTGTGCGCTGGTCCACCCGCACAGCTTGCAAAAGATACGTTCTCTCTCCATCTCCGTTTGAAAATATGGACATCTCTTTAATTCGACATACTCACAATAGTCCAAGCTACACTTTACTTCCATAAAATGGCAACTTTTAAAAGTGCTTCGCCTGTTATTATTATTATTATTATTATTATTATTATCACAAGTTCCCAGTGCTGCTTGGTGAAACGTGCTGCAGAAACCAGGTGATTTGGTAATAACGTTAATTAATGCAACGCATAAGATCTGCAACAAGGCAACATTAAACTGTCACATTATTCAAATATGTTGGCGTGACGTTCTCACCAACCAGAACGACACACAGCTAAGCAGCTATATTGTCTACTACAGTGTTGAAATGCTGTGCTGATGTTTAAAAAGAAAATAAAAGTCAAATGGATTTCGATATTTTTGCTCACCCAGACTGTTAGTGGAGGAATCCATAGTCCGAAGTGTAGAAGTTGTGTAAAGTTTCTCTAGAGGTAGGCTTTGGGTTGAGGTGTGTTTTCCATGCTGAGATGAGTGTCAGAGCCGAACTTGTCACACTTGGGCTCGCGTCAAGTAACCAACAAGAAGACCGGAAGTAAAGCTATTTTTCCAACAATAAAAGCGACATTATTCCTTAAAATAAACTTAAATAAAAGCCAGAAATCTCCCACAGCATGGACATTTTACGTAAGATAGCCTAATAGAAGAAAATACATATAATAACAAAACGAGCAAACAAACAAATTAAACTACAGCTCTTAAATCCCGGAAGTCCTGTAGGATATTCTGGCTAGCTTAACACTGTTCACGGAAACTACTGCGATACTTGCACTTGTGATAAGTAAGTCTCCAAAATGCTCCAGAAATGATGGCTTCCTTTCACTGCAAAGAGTGTCTAAATGTACTGTAACGGATGTTGTTGAAAATTACTGGAGGGAAAAAAGCAACATGAAAGTTGCAACACAACTTTTCGAGGTGGTTACGCCCCCTGTCAAATATAACAAAAAATGTCAGTTCAGAATGTGTTTACCGCCACCGCGCGATGGGGTTTGGTCATGACATGCACGCGCTCGAATGCTGCCTTCTCCTTCTTCTAGTGTTTCTATTCATGGCGGTTGGCAAACAGCTTTTGGTGCATCGTCGCCAGCTAGGGGCGAATACTGGGGACAACTGGACAAGGGGTAACGCGGGCGCCCAGAAAGCTGTCATTGAATTTTTGAAGGATACTAGATCCTATACTGTATAGGATCTAGCAAATATATGTGTAGTGGCAGTGTTAATGTATAGGGATTTGTTTAGAAAGGTATTATTTTCCAAACCATTCCTGCATACTCCGGTGCGGTAGGTGGCGGTATGCACGGTCGCAATCCGCCATTAAACAAAAAGAAGAAGAATAAGAACCAGAATCCATCCATGTCCATGGTTCTTCATGCTTAACAACATGGAGGCGTCCGTGGAGAGATATTCCTGAAGGAGACTCATTCATTCATACATTCTCCATGCTAACCGTGGGTATTACTGAGTGACTGTTGTATACATAAGATAGTGTTTCGTGTATATAAACTGGTAAAACGTTGTACTATAAAACAATCCTTTCAATCAATCGTAAATGTTTGCAGCAATACGCTCTCTATGGTTGGAGAGAAGTCCAAATGCTATTAAAAATGTGTCACTTTAATGTTTACTTGCGTATCGGCAAAATAATATAGCTGCCTGAATGGTATAACACGACTTCAGAATGAATCGATGCTGCTCTTCAAATCGGCATACATACATTCACGAAACAGCACTTGTTCTGTACGTTTTGAACTTTTGGACCCTGTTCCCATAGACTCCTTCCACCAAAATAACGTTAGTGTTGGGTTGGGTCAGGTGCTAGCGAGCTGAATGGAGTTTGGAGTTGCCTATCCGTGCTAGCCTACCTGTGTCATTTGCCGAAAGGTCACGGTGGCTTCGCCTCGTCACTGATGTTTGTTTGTAGGTCAGTGTGATGGTCTGTTGTCTGTAGGTCAGTGTGATGGTCTGTTGTCTGTCTGTAGGTCAGTGTGATGGTCTGTTGTTTGTAGGTCATTCTGATGGTCTGTTGTTTGTCTGTACTATAGGTCAGTGTGATGGTCTGTTGTTTGTAGCTCAGCGTGATGGGTCTGTTGTCTGTCTGTAGGTCAGGTGATGGGTGTGCCATGAAGCCTGCTCGCTGCCTGCTGCGGCTGCAGAGTGTGGGCATCCCGGGCCCTTCAGCCAGATCTGCCGTCCAGCATGCTGCCCTGCTCCATTCAGCCTCCAGGCAGCCCCCAGTGCTGTCCAACACCCAGAGCCAGGTAACCTACACCCCCATCTGGGCACCCAGAGTCTATCAGTCTGACTAATAAGACTCTGGGACAGACGGCCAATATTTCAGGGTTTCCCGTGTAGAGTGGGCGTCCGCACCAAGATTTCCGCTTCCCTCATTGTTTACAGTCCGACAACATCTCATATGCTGCCTGTCTCATAACCGTTTATAAAGATTAGCCAAAATAAACCACCTACAGAAAGTATTGCCCAACTCATTCTCGTGTCAGTCGGACTGTAAACAATTAAGGTTATTTAGGATTTGGGTTTCCAGGGGCTTTAAGTACATTAACCCATTGATACCTGATGCAGCATTTGCGTGTATATCCCTCATTTGTGTGTGTATCCCTTTAAGACCGCGCCACGCGGTTCGCGGTCTTAAAGGGATACACACACAAATGCTGCATCAGGTATCAATGGGTTAAACCACTGCATCTAACAAAACAAACTGTCACCTGTAGGTGCTGAGGCGTCTCCATGGCAGCCCGGCATGTCTGAAGAGTCCCATGCCCGCAGACTTCCTGGAGCCCAAAAAGGACAAGTCGCTGGTGGCTCACGATGACCTGTTTGAGCGCGTGGCCAGCAATGCCAAGAGCAAGGCCACGTTCAGCAGGGTGCTGGAGGTGTTCACCCGGAGGGACGTGAGGCGCCGCGGTCACGTGGAATTCATCTACGCCGCCCTGAAGAAGATGGAGGAGTTCGGTGTGGAGCGAGACCTGTCCGTCTACAACAAGCTGTTGGACGTTTTCCCCAAAGAGATTTTCGTGCCCAGGAACTATATCCAGCGCATGTTCAACCACTACCCCCGCCAGCAGGAGTGCGGAGTGCAAGTCCTGGAGCAGATGGAGAACTATGGTGTGTGTCGCTTTATGAGGGTCCCTCCGGTCGTGGAAAGTTAGGGGATTTGATCAAGTCTCTGGCTAAGTCAGGGACTATTAGGGAATTTTATGAATGGGTCACTTTACACGAATATAGTAGAATGTATTTGGGCCTTTTTCTTCTTCTTTTTTAAACCAGCCTGAAAAGGGATGCACAATATTGGATTTGTTTTGCCGATATCCAATATGCCGATATTTTCCAGATTTTTTTGTCCGATTGCCGATATGGATATATGCACACATTTTCCCCCACCTAATTTCAGTACAAGTCTCACGTGTGAAATTCTTGTGCTGTGAACTCCGTTTACAACATTTGTACTATGTTGTAAACGGAGTTCACAGCACAAGAATTTCACACGTGATACTTGTACTACGGAGTGACAATAAAAATCTTGAATCTTGAATCTTCAGAGAACATCAAGTCTCTCCTGTAGTGGAATGAAAACATTATTATGCCTACTCTTATCATGATGGTCCACTGGCAGACATAATGGGCAGCTGTTTCTCAGGAGGTAGATAGAGTTGGTTGTCCACTAATCCTTTTGGATAAAAGAGGTCGGTGGTTCGATCCCCACCTCCTCCAGTCTGCTTGTCGAAGTGTCCTTGGGGAAGATACTGAACCCCAAATTGCTCCGATGGTGTGCCGGCACCCTGAGTGGTAGCCTGCCACCCTCAATGTATGAATGTGTGTGTGAATGGGTGAATGTATCTACTCATTGTAAAGCACTTTGCATAAAAGCACTAAAAAAGGCTGGCCATTTACCGTGAATATAATGCTTTTCAAAATGTACAACATTCACTGGCAATCACACGTCCTTTGTTAATTCTGTCTGTGTGTTCGTGTGTGTGAGCAGGTATCATGCCCAACGTGGAGACCAAGGTCCTCCTGGTGCAGATCTTCGGGGAGAAGAGCCACGCTATGAGGAAGTACCAGCGCCTCATGTACTGGTTCCCCAGGTTCAAACACATCAACCCGTTCCCCGTGCCCCTGCAGCTGCCCGGGGACCCCGTGGACCTGGCTCGACTCAGCCTGACTCGCATCGCCAACGACCGCGACGCCACCGTCACCGTCTACCAGGTCCAACAGAAAATAGATCATAAAAAATAAAACGGATAACTTTCAACTTTAAAGGATGGTTATCAGGACAGCTACTCAAAAGCACCTTGACAAGAAAAGCACGTGTTTTACAATGTAAAATATGGTAAAAAATATATTTGTTGATTTTTTTTTCCTGACAACTCAACCAAGTTGTAATATTGTAGTGATGCACATGAGACTGTATGGATGTGAATACTGAGATCTGTGTGTGTGCCAGTAGAGGGCGTGTAATCATGTCTGTGCTCTGCTCCTCCTTCTAGATGCCCTGTACAGACATCACAGAGAGCGGAGAGGAGATGACCCTTCCACACATTGTAGGTACGGAAACAGACGTTCATCTTTGGAGTTGCCACGTTTTACAGGAATTCCTGCAATATTATGGAATATAGAAATGTGTATTGCAGATGATGGGAAGTCTGGGGATCAGCTAAATTCACTATAATAATAATAATGATAATAATGATAATAATAAATTGGTAATTTAATTTTACAGCAACATAGCAGAATGTGTTTTGCAAACCCCCCCCCCTAAAATAAAATTAACTGATTTAACCATGCAATAGCAACAGAAAAGCTGAATAACAACTAGGGATGCCCCGTTTGTGAAATTCTAGGTAGATAGCGATGTTTAAAATAACACTTTGGCCAGGGCTGGACTGGGACAAAGAATCTGGTCTTTATCATATCCGTACACTTTCTTTTAGAGATGGGATATGGGTATCGGGATATTGGTATGGTGCCGATACTGATGTATTTCACATATCGGTTATCGGACTGACGTCGCCGATCCATGATCTGATCCAGATTCCATGCATAGCTTGGGTTGGACCATAGACCCACCATTAAATAACATGAAACAGTGCTAGGAAGTAGTAGTAGTAGTGAGGTAGTAACATTAGCAGTTAGCTAACTCAACTTAGTTTTGGAGATATTTTAGTCTTATAAATATTTGGGGGGGGGGGGGGGGGGGGGGTTCCCACTTTACCAAATGTTTGCCAGTTTGTTGAAATGTTATTTTGATAATTTTGAGTGGATCAATTGTTTTGGAAATATCTAATGCCCTTTATTCATTGTTGAATTTAATATTGTGGAATATTATGAAGCAGTAACTACTGCTATGGGATAATTGATGACCAAACCCAATATTAAATGATGTCACAGTAGGAGCTGCTATGTAAAGGTGGAGGCTGGAGCTCCTTGGGAGAGTTGCCAGTATCGAATCAGTATCGTATCGGCAGATGTCCAAATTCAGCTGTCGGAATCGGACAGGAACTGAACAGAAGTGGGTCGGTGCATCTCTCCTGTGTCTGTCCCCTGCAGGGATCCAAAGCCCTGATCAGATGGAGCTGCTGGCCAGGCACAACAGCAGCCGGCCGCTGTTTGTGGAGGGACCCTTCCCTCTGTGGCTGAGGAAGACCTGTGTGTACTACTACATCCTCAGAGCTGAGCCTGCACCACTGCACGAGAAGGTGGGAAACACGTCATGCGCGCACACACACAAAATTCACGCTAAAACATTTGAACACTGTTCTGTAGCTGTATGTATTTTGCATTTCTGTGTTCATTATTGTTGTTTTGTAAAATATCAAGGCTTGTATCGAGGGCTTGGTGCCAAAGGGGTGTAAGTGGGATTTTGGCTGAATATTTATTTGTTTATTTTAATGCACATTAATGAAAAGTCAGACGGCTAATTTTCCACTGCTGTCCCTACACACACACACACACACACACACACACACACACACACACACACACACACACACACACACACACACACACACACACACACACACACACACACACACACACACACACACACACACACACACACACACACACACACACACACACACACACACAAGATATATGTATTTGATGGTTGGAGGAAACCGGAGCACCCAGAGTAAACCCACGCGTACACGGGGAGAACATGTAAACTCCACACAGAAAGGAGCTGGGACGGACCGGGGTTCGAACCCGGGCCATCTTGCTGTGAGGCAGCAGCTGAGCCAGCAAAATAAAAACTGAAAGCTGTTAAAGGAGGGCGTTTGTTTGCTGCCAAAAGACACCGGGCAAAACACCACTTTTGACACTGAACAAGCATTGTGGGCAAAGGATTCTAACAGCACTTAGGTCAGCTCAAAATGCATGCTGCTGGAGTAAGTAATGCTGTTAGCCTGGCAGCATGATCACATCTTTTTTACCATCATATTCATATCCTAATTCATATTCTAGGTCAATATTAGATGATTAGATTAGATTATATGTTAATATTCACATGAAATCCTTAGGCCTATAGATTGATTCAAACTGTTATTTTGTAATGTTAGGAGTGTGAATTGCTCAAGATGAGCTCTGATAGTAAGTACCGGTAGTTGAAGTTATCCCTGTGTTGAGGAGTTTTACACGTCTTTGAATGTGTCCCAGGACACATGAATGAAGCCCTTTTCAGACATGCAGCGAACTGCTGAAGATGTCCACATGTTACTCAGATGGGGTGTATGTATGAACACAATTGTGACCGTTGTGAGCATGCCGCAAACGGATCTTAACGAGCCACGCCCCTCCTCCTAGTACGATGTCTGTGCAGCACGTTTGAAAACGACAGTATAATGTCCAGAGCGGGCGGGTCGATGATGCTGGGATTACTTCTGTTATATTGTTAAATGGCACGTTTACAAATCATTCATGTTCTCGTGAGATTTCATTTCATGAATGGATAGTTATGTGGCTGGATTATTCGGAAGATAAAACGGCAACTTGGTGAGTCAACAAGTAAAAGTTGAACACGTTCTTTTCCTCCCCGTCCGCCTGTCCTGTATCATGAAAATGCAACAAGGAGAAGATAGTGCCGGTACAGAGTGAAACGGAGAGTCTGGCAAGCGAGATTACGGTAGTATTATACTAGCAAAAGAACAATAAAGTAGTAGTATAGAATCAAAAGTAGTTTCTTATGTCTATATATATGCCATAGAGGTTTATTAAAAAAATATATTAAATGGAAATGATTTATAAATCAATTTATCAGCACCACTGCTAAGCTGAACCTCATGCAGTTGTATCTGTGTTTGTGCCCCCCACCCTCCAGGTAGAGGAGCCCTATGATCCAGAGAGGTGCTTTGACTTCCCTCTGCAGCTCGACTTGGATTTGGAGCGTGACTTTGGGGACGAGGAGAGCTTCGATATGGAAGATGGTAAGATATTAGTATTCATATCGCCCTTCAAAAACCCACATCAGTCAAACAACCTGTATCCCCCACAATATGTCATATATTTTTATTTACATAACACTACCAGGAGGACAAGTTCAAGCCGTACAGCTTTTAATGGTCCCTCTTCATCATGTGGGTGGGAGTCAATAAAACCACTCCAGTCAAACAGGAAGCCTCATAATGTGTTTTCTCTTCTCTCCAGTGGACGAGGGTCCGGTCTTTGCCATGTGCATGACCAGCCAGGGAGACCAGACCACCCTCAACCAGTGGATCTCCGGGCTCCAGCTGTCCAACCCCATCCTGGGCCGGGTGCCCACCCTGTTCCGCCTGGACGCCGGGCCGAGGGAGCTGCAGCGGGCGGCCGACACGGAGCCCCACCCAGAGACAGACACCCGGGCCGCGGAAGAAGAACCGCGGCCCGAACCAGAACCTGATATTGTAGTGGAGGAAGAGCTGCGGAGGAGCCAGGGGATGAAGCAGTGAACGGCAATAGGACTGTGATCTGATCTCCATCCCATATGAAGCCCATTTGGATGTAGAGGTGAAAATGGGCTGGAGCTAGGGGGTGAGACCAAGTATGAGGTGGCAGTACATTCTCAATAGGAAGCCTAAGTGGGACAAAACCAGTACACTTTGGTATCTAAACCACAAGGCTTCACTGCAGTTTGTACTGTGCTCAACCAAGTCTGAATACAAGTGAAAGCCAGCAGCGGTGTAAACATCCTGTCTATAATATACGGTACATAATATATTATAATTTATGTAACTTTGATGCTCTTTAAGTACTGTTGATCAAACAGTGTGCACTGTGCAGTCATCACAAAATAAATACTCCCTTTATAAGTTCTGTTGACTGAGGTCCTTTGTGTTCATGAAAGCCATTGAAATATTGTATATATGGTGGTGGACAGGGAAGTTCCTCTGACTGATATATATTTAAATATATATATTTCCTGTCTCATGAAGCCCATTCAAAATACTTTATTAGTCCCTCGAGCGGCAATTAGTTCGGCATGTAAGTATACATGTATGTTAGGGTTAATACTCCCGTCAGTGCCCCTGACCAAGGCACTGGTGAAAGAACTGGAGTTGGTCCCCCAGGCGCTGCACTGTGGCTGCTCCCAGTTCTAGGAAGGTTCCTAGTAGAGGATGGGTCAAATGCAGAGGATGAATTTCCCCATGGGGATAAATAAAGGATAAATTAACTTAAGGTAAATTTGCTATAACAGAAACATTAACCATGTCAATCCTGGTTAACCGGTCTCACCAAGGTTATGAACCGACCATAAAAGAGGCGGGGTTTGTAACAAAGAGCCAATCACATGCACCGTCCACGGACAGATCCCGAGCAGCGGATTTCACTCGGCAAGAACAAACTATTGTAATGAATAGATATAATACTAATTCTACTACTAGAATACTATAGGAGGAAAACTAAAACGCAGCAAAAAGAAAAATAATACTGAACCAGCTCCAAAGGTATAAAAGGTTTAATATGACTAAGAAGGCATTTGAATATTCCCTTTTAACCGGTAAACAAGTCAAGTCAGAATTACATTCTCATAAGGTAAAACAGCTTGGTCAGTTTCACATATTTACAGTTGGTTGTGGCTGTGTGGACATATTTTCTTCCCATAATGCTTCTCTCTGCTTCAACATGACCGACTGGCGAAAGCTTTGTGCTCAACAGATCTTGATGTCAGCAATACTGCTGATGAAAATCAGATATGGGGGGGGGGGGGGGGAAGAAAAAATGGAAATGCATTCCGGATCATCATCATCTGTAATATACAACTGTCCATCTGTTTACCACTCATGCAAGGAAGGAAGGACGCCTTTGGGTTTCCAAAAACTCACAAATGAGATACTAGCTAAGGATATCAATAATGCATCATGACATAATCAGTTGTGTAAGAACAAATTCAATAAATAATAAATAAAGTTACATTTTCCATCGGGAAGATTGGTAAAAAAGAAAGACAAAACGGCACAGTAAAAGATTTGGCATCATAACCACTTGTATTTTGTGTAGTATTTACAGAGCTGATATGAACTGCAGGAGTTGTAGCCTATGTTTATTGTTTACACTGTAAAAAGTTGTAGAGTACAAAATGTGTCAAACAGGAGTAGAGTATGTAAGGTTCAGGGTTTGAAAGGACAGCACGGTGCGAACAGTGCTGTGAGTATTGGACACTGAAAAAAAAAAGTTGGTATTGTATTTGGAATTGGCATTGAAAACAAAAATTGAACTGGCAAAAAAAGAAAGAAAATAATTGAATAAAGTATACAGTATACTGGAAATACGGGAAATCTTGGCATTGAATTTTTCTATTGAACACGTGTTTCTGGGGTGTGTTTTTTGTCAATGGGTTTTGCTCTAAACGTATTTTAGAGTATTTTCATTGTATGCCCATGTTTTATTTTTCGAATATATTTTTTCAATGCCAAGATTTTTTTAAAGTTCCAATAAATACTATTTTCAATTTCAGTTTTTCAATGCGGACCCCCCCACCCCAAATTTGGTTTTGTCCTGTTTTTCAATGCCAATTTTCTTTCATTTCCAAATACAATGCCCCCCCCCCCCCCCCCCCCCGCACAGCCAAATGCTACAGTCACTGTTGTCTCCATACATTACCGGCTACAAGCTCCAGCTGTAAAACACTTCCAGGCACGTGTAGAAGACGCCCATGCTAACATCCGCCAACCAAGGGAGTAGAGCGGTCATGGACCTGAACGGCAGCCTTTCAGTTGTGCAGTAAAAACATTGTACAAAACTGATAGGAACTGTCGGCTCGTACAAATACACCACAATAGAAAGATTTAACGTATTGTGCTGTGTGCGCGAAATAGGGTTAGACCGATATATAAATTTGCCGATATATCAGGCCAATATTGGTGTTTTATGATAAATGTCATATATTATTTACCAAGCATCACATCGGCCAGTCAGTTTGGTCCATCTCTGATATGATGGAGGATCTTTCTGACCACAGCTAGACATTTTTTTTTTTTTTCACACATTCTATTCATTTGATTGTTCAGTAATGTTTTCTGTAAACTAATTCTTCAGCAATGCGTCCCAGAGTTTCTCCCACCATTGAATAGGTTGAGCGGGAACTGCCAATGAATTCCATGAATCTTAGTTTTAGTGTCCCATGATGGTCTAAATGCTTCTTCACTCTGACAAGAAAAATCCTGGGAGAAACCTGTTTGTTTTTCTTTGTTTGTTTGTTTTTTAGCATAAAAATTGTACAATTTAAAGTTGAAAGATATTGAATATAATCGGGGTGTCCTGGTGGCTCACCTGGTAGAATGCATACCACAAAGGCTCAGTCCTTTGCGTGGCCGACCCGGACTCGAACCCGAGCCATGGTCCCCCGCCGCATGTCATCCCCCCTCTCTCCCTACCCCTCCTGCCCGCCCACCGTCCCATCCAACAAAGGCAAAATGCCCCCCAAAAAAATCTAAAAAGAAAAAGAAAAAATATATTGAATATAATCACACAATATTGCCTGTCTATTAAGAATGCAACAACGAAACAAAGCATCATGTAATAACACGACAAGGTGTCTTACATTTTCACTTCATTATGTGATAAAATCCACATTTTGTAATACATTGCCACAGTTTGTAATAAACATCTTGAACGCAATATGCACTTAGAAAGTGCACGACACTGAGTGTTATACTGACCCAAACATCTGTCTCTATGAACCCGCATATAGTTTCTATTAAGGAATACACTTAATGTAGTATTGACCAATGAAAGATACTACTAATCTACTGAACTAATAACTTTTTAAATACATTTTGAGTCAGCATGATTCATGTTAGAATGCATAAAATAAACAGTTATTATAATGTTATAACAATTTTCATGAATAAGACAATCATTTTTGTATGTTATTACATAATGCACCATATTATTAAATTCTTCACCAAAATGCTGGGAAATTGATTACAGTAGTATTTGCGTTCAGGCTGTTTATTACCAAAATGTGGCAGATTATTACCAAATGTGGGTGTTATTACATAATGAAGTGTATTACATTTTGTCGAGTTATTACATCATGTGTTGTTACAAGCGGTTTCAATATAAAACATCGGTATCGGCCTTTGAAAACCCATATCAGTTGAAGCCTGGTAAGAAATGAGGTAAAGCTTGTTTTTGGGCTGCGTGTTCCCTTACAGCATTCCCTTTCAAGCTGACCTTCCATGAAGGTGAACAAACTGAACTTTCTCATGAAAATCAATAAATAAGACAAATAAAGTGTGCGTCTTCTCTTCTGGTCCGCATTCTTCTGCAGGCTCGGACAGTTAGTTACTGTGTGCTTCTGAAAAACAAATGTTTGAAAATCACATTCAGGATTTAAGCAAACTACTGTACATATGTACGGTTATAGCTTGTTATATTCAATGCTGTACTGTAGCACCTAATGGTCATACATTAGATACAATACATACATACAGTAGTTGTAGTCGTAGTAGCAGTAGTCATATCTATTTTTAGGTTTCATTTGAGAGTTTTAGTGTTCCCCAAAACTACTTCTAAACTACTACTAAATATGAATCAATCAGACTGCATCATATCAGAGATGGATTAACCTGACTGGCTGATATCTTGGCTTTTCATTTAAAAGAAAATAGCTCATTACCAGCACTAATCTAAACAGTATTGAAATGAAAGCACATGGTTTGCTATCTTGCAGTGATAACATTTTCAAAAAGTTCCCCAAAACCTTTTTGGATTGAACGTGAGAGAGTTGATACTTCACCTTCTATTGGTGCTGTGTATGGAAGGTAGCCCAGGTCCATGTCTGAGGAGGTGCTGTGAAAGACAGGGCAAAGTCACTTCCACCATTATCAAACACTGTGCTGCTAATGACTACAAAGAGACAATCAAGCTCCTCCCACCTCATCAGCTGTTCAGATTGCTCTGCAGAGTTGACCCACTGACCACAATCCTATAGACAAGACAGACAGAGAGAGATGGGGGGGGAGTATATGTTAACTCTTCTTTGATCCTTACCCAAGCGGGAACCTGGTAATGAACATAATGTATTCATCTAATTCTAATCCATCTTTTTCAGATCCCAGTAAAGCCCTTACTTGTGTCCTGTGAAGGTAGGATGGTGAAGCCCTTACCTGTGTCTCCAGGCCCTGTGCAGGTAGGATGGTGAAGCCCTTACCTGTGTCTCCAGGCCCTGTGAAGGTAGGATGGTGAAGCCCTTACCTGTGTCTCCAGGCCCTGTGTGAAGGCAGGATGTTCAGATCCCAGTGAAGCCCTTACCTGTGTCTCCAGGCCCTGTGAAGGTAGGATGGGGCTCCAGTTGTTGGAGGCTCTCCTGTGGGGGAGCTCTTTGTCCCGAAAGGCCTTCCTGGCTCTCTGCTCCTTCTTCTTCACCCTCCAGTACTCCCTCTTCTCAGACTCTCCCGGGATGGGCTCTGAAAAATGGGAATGCATTCAGGATCATCATCATCTGTAATATACAACTGTCCAACTGTCCATCTGTTTACTATTCATGCACGCACGCCTTTGGATCTTCCAAAACTCACAAATGAGATACTACAACAGATTCAATCAATAATAAACAAGGTGTGGTGTGGTCTGGTCACCCTCTGAGGATCCCACAGTGGGCGTTCCTCATAGTGAGATACCTCACTCATGTTATCAGAGAACAGGAGTTCTCTAATTAATCTCGTCTTAATACGTTTTGTGTTGTCTATGTGAACTGAATTTGCCAAAAATGACAGTGCAAATTGCATACTATTTTGCAATAGTTCCCCCCCCCACGTATGTATGGTAACTTATGTATAAGAAAACGTTATTTATGTTCTATATCCGTGTTCTATCTATATCTACATTGTAAATTCTTTTTTGCTATTTTCATCTGTTTGTCTAACTTTGAAGAGCCCAATCCAAAGAGTAAAAGAAAAAAGAAAAGGTGGAATTATCCTTTAACAGCTGCCCTCCCTGCTCGACATCATTTCCTGGTAAATGCAGTATATCTCCAGTGTACCTGTGGGGCCCCCGGCGTGCTGCTGCAGCTGGCTGGTGAAGAAGCGCTCCCTCTGGGACACCTGCTCGTCCCAGGCCTCCAGGATGCGCCGGCGCTCCCCGGCCTCCAGGCGGAGCGTGTCCGGGTGGGCCTCCTCGATGTGTGCCTGCGCCCCCTCCAGGCTGTGCGAGTACTGCAGCTCCCCACACACCATGCACACCAGCAGCTGGTTCAGAGAGTCGTAGTCCATGAGGTAGCGGTCCCTCCACACGCCGTCCGACACGGGACCGTCCTCACCGCTAGTGTCGCCGTAGTCCGCATACAGGGCCTCTGATTCATCTGGAAACACAGTGCATGTGTGTGTGTGTGTGTGGGGGGGGGTTGTTGACGTAAAAAATGTGAATCCGAGCGCCATGGCCATTTGCTGCATATCATGCTCCCTCTCTCCCTATCTTTCCTGTCTACCTACTGTCCTGTCAAATAAAGACAGAATTGCACACACAAAGAAATCTTTAAATTATCAATATTCCTTCCCCTAAATTTGACTAATTCAACCCCAAATTTGCAAAGAAGAAAGAAATCTGAATTGTCACAGTGGAGAAGCCTAAACAAGATTTAGAGTCTCTAGACCAAAACAAAACGACTTCTAAACTGCTAACTAAAAATATGAACCAATCAAAGTGCATCATATCGGAGATGGATTAACGTGACCGGCTGATATCTTGGCTTTTCTTTCTTTTTTTAAAGCTCATTATCAGCACTAATCTAAACAGTATTGAAATGAAAGCACATGGTTTGCTATCTAGCAATGATAACATTTTCAAAAAGTTCCCAAAACCTTTTAGGATTGAACGTGACAGAGTTGATACTTCACCTTCTATTGGTGCTGTGTATGGAAGGTAGCCCAGGTCCATGTCTGAGGAGGTGCTGTGAAAGACAGGGCAAAGTCACTTCCACCATTATCAAAACACTGTGCTGCTAATGACTACAAAGAGACAATCAAGCTCCTCCCACCTCATCAGCTGTTCAGATTCCTGTGCAGAGTTGACCCACTGACCACAATCCTATAGACAAGACAGAGAGAGAGAGAGAGAGATCAGGTGTAAAAATACCTTTTTTACATCCAAAATTACCGCTTATATTCTGTGTGTGTGTGTGTGTGTGTGTGAATCCTAAAAGTGATTCACGTTTGTGAAGATTATCCTGCTGAACACAAATGACCACTCCCATAAACTTTTGTTAGCCACAGACCTTATTTTATGCATTCAAGTCAAATCCCCGTTCACTTTTCCCATAAGCTCCAACATGCTACTTCTGGACTCATCCCTGCGGTGCTCTATGTAAAGACAATTTAAGGTAATTAACCGTTAAGAAACTACATTTTCAGTAAGTGGGAAGCAGTGACGTCTGTTCTCAAGTGGCGAAAAATAGCGTTTCCATCAGGTGTTCTATTTATATCGCGCGAAAAAGCCGGTAGTTTGTGGATATTAGTGGGTTTTTGGGCCAGTCTAAAAGGGGCTTAATAAACATAAACAATCAACTGTACTGGTGTGTCCCAATTCTGATTTTTTTTGTGGTGATCCAAAAATAACCAGATATGAACAGCAATTCAGAATTGAGCATCAAGTGTTATTACTCATAAATGATCCCTACTCTTAACCATTCAATATGAACATACTGATGATCTTCTTCTTCTTCAGGTGCCTTGCATGTTGCACGCTTGGGCGGTCATGGCTTCCTACATGGAACGATCCCTCACAGCGTCAGTGATGTCTCGTATGTTTAGGGCCGTTAGTTCTTTCACGTCGTCCAGATACTTTCTTCTTTGTCTTCCTCTTCCACGTTTCCCAGGCAAACGGCCTTGTATTGTGAGGCATTCTATCTCTCGCTTCCTGATAACGTGGCCCAGGAATTTAAGTTTTCTCTCATTTAGTGTTTTCATGAAAGATCTTTCTGTGTGGGCGCGTTGGAGTGCTGTCTCGTTGGTTGCTCTATCTTTGTAGGATATCTTCAACATTCGTCGAAGAAACCACATTTCTGCTGCTTCTAAGTGTCTATGTAGTTCTGGTGTGATAGTCCATGTTTCTGAAGCATACAACAAGACTGAACAGATGTAGCATTTTAGTAACCTAAGCCTTGTCGTCATAGAGATGTGTCTGTTGGTGAGAACGTTTTTCATTTTTTGAAATGTTGTTTTGGCAATGGCAATTCTTCTTTTTATTTCAGTTTTGCTTTTAGCATCCTGTGATATAAAGCTGCCAAGGTAATTAAAGCTGGTCTTTTGCTCAATCACTTGGTTACCGATGTACAGTTGGCAGTTGGGAGTAGATTGCTGTTTTGATACTACCAGACATTTGGTTTTCTTACAGTTAATGGTTCAACCAAAATCGGCACTTGTTTGTGCTACTTTGTCGAGGAGGATTTGTAGGTCTTCTGCCGAACTTGCTATAAGGGTGGTATCATCTGCATATCTTATGTTATTGATGTTAACACCCCCAATTTTTATACTGATGATACAGAACCTCAGATCTTGTTCAGATCCCAGTGAAGCCCTTACCTGTGTCTCCAGGCCCTGTGCCGGCAGGATGGGTCTCCAGTTGTTGGAGGCTTTCCTGTGGGTGAGCTCCTTGTCCTGAAAGGCCTTCCTGGCCCTCTGCTCCTTCTTCTTCACCCTCCAGTACTCCCTCTTCCTCTTCAGGAAGTCCTCCTCAGACTCTCCTGGGATGGGCTTCGGAGGAACCATGGTGCTTATAGGCGGCAGCTTGCTGGGAGTCGGGAGCATATGCTGGGAACTCCGAGGCGCAACGCAAGGGATCTTTATGGGACTGCGGGCATAGCTGTAATCGGGACTTTGACCGAAGGGCTGGAAGGGTTGCAGGTTGATGCTGGACAGGGGGTTGTGTGGGGGTTTCAGAGGAGGGAGGGAGGGGGCCGAGTCGATATCGGTGCTTTCGGGCACCTCGAGCGTCCACTTTCTAGCTCTGGGCTGTTCATGGCTTGAAGCTGGCATGGCTTGTTGCTGATTCTGCACTAACAGCAGCCTGCTGCCCATCCTGGTGGCCAGCGACGGAGCTTCTGCACAGGCGGACCTAAGACTGAGGCGACGAGATGTCCGCTGCCACGGCCCAGCATGCATTTCACTCTGCGGCGCGCTGCTGACGGGCGGCTTGACGCGGAGGAGCGTGTGGGGTGATTGTCCGGCACTGGATGTCGTCGGGCTGACGACCAGCACAGCAGGGATGCTCGTGACCGCCGTCAGAGGGGCGGGGCTAGGCTTGGGCTGGAGCGGTGGTCTTATCGGGGGACTCGCACCCTTGAGACTGTTGGTAACAATGAGACCTTGAGCCTGAAAGATGACCAACAAATGAAGAAACACAATGGAAGTCAATGATGAGTTCGTAACAATGCATGTCGATATGATCTGTTCTGTGAGGGTTGAGTTTTGTACATGCTGAAGAAGGGCACATAATAGTACTGGCGAGCTAATATCTTTATGGGTTTGTGGGTGGGGTCCTGCGGTGAGGGGGGTTAGGTTCGGAGTTAATCTGTTTGTGTATGTGTAGGTTTTTTGTAGATGTTTGTGGTTTTTTGTGGTTTTTCTTTCTTTGTTACATTTTATTTATTTTTTTTATACAAATTTGAGATTTTTTTTTCTCCATCTTTCCAAAACGTACACTTATGCGTTTGTCTCACGTTTTAACGGGGCCCCTCTAAGTCGTCTTCCCCTCTATTTTTGCTGCTGGAGTGTCAAATGCCAGACAGAGGTTTGTGTGGTAATGATTCAGGTTTCAGCTGGACTGGGCACTGAGCCCTGCCCACAATCAGATGTGGAAAGAGTACTAGAATGTCCTACTACTCAAGTATTGTTGCTGTTATCCTACTATAGAATGTCCTACTACTTAAGTATTGTTGCTGTTATCCTACTATAGAATGTCCTACTACTTAAGTATTGTTGCTGTTATCCTACTATAGAATGTCCTACTACTCAAGTATTGTTGCTGTTATCCTACTATAGAATGTCCTACTACTTAAGTATTGTTGCTGTTATCCTACTATAGAATGTCCTACTACTCAAGTATTGTTGCTGTTATCCTACTATAGAATGTCCTACTACTTAAGTATTGTTGCTGTTATCCTACTATAGAATGTCCTACTACTCAAGTATTGTTGCTGTTATCCTACTATAGAATGTCCTACTACTTAAGTATTGTTGCTGTTATCCTACTATAGAATGTCCTACTACTTAAGTATTGTTGCTGTTCTCCTACTATAGAATGTCCTACTACTCAAGTATTGTTGCTGTTATCCTACTATAGAATGTCCTACTACTTAAGTATTGTTGCTGTTATCCTACTATAGAATGTCCTACTACTTAAGTATTGTTGCTGTTATCCTACTATAGAATGTCCTACTACTCAAGTATTGTTGCTGTTATCCTACTATAGAATGTCCTACTACTTAAGTATTGTTGCTGTTATCCTACTATAGAATGTCCTACTACTCAAGTATTGTTGCTGTTATCCTACTATAGAATGTCCTACTACTTAAGTATTGTTGCTGTTATCCTACTATAGAATGTCCTACTACTTAAGTATTGTTGCTGTTATCCTACTATAGAATGTCCTACTACTCAAGTATTGTTGCTGTTATCCTACTATAGAATGTCCTACTACTTAAGTATTGTTGCTGTTATCCTACTATAGAATGTCCTACTACTTAAGTATTGTTGCTGTTATCCTACTATAGAATGTCCTACTACTTAAGTATTGTTGCTGTTATCCTACTATCCTACTATAGAATGTCCTACTACTTAAGTATTGTTGCTGTTATCCTACTATCCTAAAACTCTGTCTTAATACTAACCCAGATCCCAGATTTCCGACCTACTGACCTCAGTGCCTCAAGAACCAGTGCTCCAGTAGCAAAGTGTGAGATGTTTACTTTGAACAGACACTTCCAAGACTTTGTACGAACCAACTGTCCAACACATTCACTCACCTGACTGTTTTTGGGGGAAATCCGCCTGTTCTCTCCATGTCTGTCCTTCTGCCTGGCCTTTGACCTGGCCCTCTGCTGCCTCTTCATCAGCTTCCAGTACTCCCTCCTCTTCTGCAGGCTGCTCGCACCGCTCTGCACTGCCGCCATCTGCTGCTAGGGGTGGGGAGAACAATCGATACAGCATAGTATCGTGATATTTCTGTGTGGACAATATATTGTATCGCACGAATGTATCGCACAAAAGTATCACAATATTTTATAAATTGTCAAATGACTGTGGGTCAGTCTGTCTGCTTGACAATCGCATTTTGCTACAATAAAAATTATTTAAGTTAGATGAACAGACGGGCAACTTTATCTCATTAGATAAAACAGATGTAGGCAAAGTTTTTTTCCTTTAGGGACATCATTTGCAGTTGAAAAAAAAGAGAACAAATCGCAATATATCGCAATATTTTAAAAATCACAATAATATTGAATCGTGACTTAAGTATCATGATATCATATCGCGGGGACTCTAGTGATTCGCATCGCCTACCTGCTGTGGTGCTGATGCTGAGCTGTTCTTTTGGCCGTGCTGTTGTGGTGGACCCGGTGGTTCACAGTGCTGTTGCTGTGGAGGAGGCTGGTGATCCAGGGGTAGGTGATGCAGCTTCGGCGGCTCCGGGGAGCAGCAGTGTTGGTGGCCAAACTTTTTGGTGCGCAGCCTCTGGGCTCTGCGCGGGGACGTTTGGGTGGAGTGGTCCGAGGCTTCCAGGGAGGTGCACACGTATGAGGGGGTTTGAGATGAATGCTCGGAGGCGGGGTGCAGCTCTGCCTCATCGTAGGCGGGGGGCAGAAGTGGGAGTGTTGTTAATGCCGTCATCTGGGGTGAGTTGGTGCTGACGCGAGGGCTCGGTGAACGAGCCGGTAGCAGGGCGTCGGCGTGCGCCTGCCAGCTTTTGATCTGCAACGTAAGGTCAGCCGCAGCGATGGGCACCTCCTCTTCATCTTTGACGGAGAGCTGAGACACGTTCGGCTTCATCTCGCGCTGCTCTGGGCCCTCCTCTGCCGGACCCTCCTCCACCTCGAGCTTACAGGCCAGATGATCTGCGGCAGCAGCAGCACCACCGGTCGGTTCATTTTTACACTCGCTCACTGTGCTGAGCGACTCCTCCAGGAGTTTCTTCATAGAGGCCACAGCTAGGAGAGTGGTAGCTTGGCTGTCTGTGGTGCTCAGAGCTGGGTCAGGATCTGGCTGAGGTGCCGGAGGTGCTGCTGGAGATGGTGGTGGGGGTTTGATATCTAGACAGATGGCTCGTTCCGGTCGAGAATTGAGGTCGACTGCTGGTGTGGGTTCGCCTTCTTGTTTGATCGCATTTGCCCGTTGTGTCATAGGCACACCGCTGTTGGGAAGAGGTCTGGCATTCCCTCTACGGTGAGTTACACTTCTGCTTAATGTGATATTGGTCGCCGCCACTTGTTGCGGAGGTGTCAGCTTCTGCATCTTCCTCCTGGCTGCGTTGAGCCTGGCTTGTGACGCACCCTGCTTCAGCCTGGCAGCACGAGCAGCCCGTTGCTCTCGTTTCTTCACCCTCCAGTACTCCCTCTTCTTAGCCATCCTCTCCTCCTCGGTCAGCTCTGGATCCAGAGAGGGTGCCGACGATAGCAACGGCGCACTACTCGAAATGGCCATTTTCATGACACAGCTACCGAGGTTGGACCCTGCCGTCGACACTCCCGAAACGGTATTCTTAAGCGTTTGAGCGTGAGTGAGCGTGAGCTGACCTCTGGCTTGAACGGCCGATGTGTGCGAATTAGTAAGAGTTGCGGTTGTGCTTTCAAGTTGGGCCCTTGGTCTGATTGACAGTAACCTTGGAGGCGTGTTCACCGACTGGCAAGCAAGTGGAAAGGAGACTTTCACCTGAGCTGGGCGGAGTGGAGGAGGAGGCTGGTTTACCCTGATGGGGTCTCCTAACGCCATACGTGGAGGAGGAGGCCGGTTTACCCTGATGGGGTCTCCTAACGCCACGATTTTAGTCGCACTACCTCCAAGGTTGTTGTGAGGGTGATGTTGATGATGGCGTGTGTTGGTGTTATGGTTAGAAAGTAGATGAACTTCTTGGCCTTTGTTTGCCGCTGCGTGGCGATCCATAGGAACGTGGGGGATGTTGATGGTCACTGTCCCGTCCTCTTTGATGAAGCCTCCGATGGTTTCGGAGGCATGGGTGAGGGTGCACCCTGTTGGCTGGGTCACAGCGCTGCAGGCGGCGAGCGCTCTGGCCCTCCGCATCTCCTCCAGGATGTTCTGGTAGCGTTTCACTCGACGCTTCAGGCAATCCCTCTCCTTCAACCTGGCCTTCATCTCGACAGACAGCTTGGCGCGCTGCTCGCGCTTCTTGACGCGCCAGTACTCTCGCCTCCTGGACGCCGTCTGCTCAGGCGTCTCGTTGGGGAAGATCTTGGGGGCGTTTCTGGTGTTGAAGAGTCCTGAAGCGTGGCACGGGGATTTCCCCCTTATGGCCCTTTGAATCATGAAACACTTCTGAGCGTCAATGAACCTCTGTCTAGGCGTTCTGCATCGTACCATCGATCGGTTAGAATGCGAAAAACCGACGTAACTGGGAAGCTTTCTGGTTGGTTCTCCTGGCGTTTTCTCAGGAACAGCATCACGTCTGATAACCGCCGGTGATGCCTTGAGGTCCCCCTGGGATTCTTCTACTTTGATCTGGACTGCTTGCTGATTCTGGTTCAAGTTAAATGCGGTTAACGTAGCTGCCTCGGGCTGTAATTGAGCATTCTCCTTTTTAACAGCGATGGCGTTGTGTTTAGTCGCGGTCGAGGAGGACATTGCCACGACTCTGGTGTTCTTCATAAAACGTGCCGCAGGTGTAAACGGGGTCCTGGCCCGACTCCTCTGAAAACCTCCTGCTCTGAAAACAGATGGCGAAGATGGAACGTGCTGGAGAACCGCGCCGCCCGGCGGTCCCGTCCGTGGCCACGTTTGCCTCTGCGATGACGCCGTGTCGCCGCTCTGCGTCCGTGGCCATGTTTGCCTCTGCGACGACGTCGCGTCGCCGCTCTGCGTCCGTGGCCACGTTTGCCTCTGCGACGACGTCGCGTCGCCGCTCTGCGTCCGCTCTCTGGTTTTAGCTAGCCTAGCCGCCACCTTTGCTCTCTGTTCTCGCTTCTTGAGACGCCATTGCTCTCTGCGCTTGGCTGCTCTGTCCTCCTCGAACTCCAGGGAAGGTTGCGTGTTGTTGACAATACCTTTAGCTCTCTGGGCAGCGACCAAGGCACTCTTTCTTCCAATTTGAGGCGTTGTTTTTGCTGCTCCGGCCTGTATTTGAGGCATTGTTTTTGCTGCTCGGGCCTGTATTTGAGGCGCCGTTTTCTGTATTTGGATGGGAGCAGGGGCAGATGGAGATGACACGAGCACCATGCCTGCGATAACATTGGTGGGTAATGGTTTGGGCTGAATGCATGCTGCGATAGCTTGTGTCTTAAGTTGTGGCACACACGGCTGGGCTGATGCTTTAGCAGAGCTGCCATTGGTAATGGCCATCGTGGTCGCTCTGACTGGAGGCACTGAGGAACTGGGTTTGAACTGGGTTCCGGTGGGTTGGGGTGAGGTAAGGAATCTGCTCACAGCGCCCCCTGTGGACGGGCCTTTCACTGGGGCTCTGTTGACCCCTGCAGCAGCTTTGGTTGGGATGGAACTCGGTGCAGGAGGCAACTGAGGCGAGACTCTGTCGAGTTTTATCGTCTTGAGCCACTTCTCCTTTTGTTCGTTTTGACTGCAGGCGACGACAGAACTCGCACCCGCTCGGTTTCCGCTGTGTGACGCAGAAGACACGTTGGCTGTTTTCTTTGACTCATCATTGTTCTGCAGCGGAGAAGAGGAAACTGCCAAGAAGCTGGATAAACTGGAATTCGACGGTGCAGCAGAGGCATTCAGGTGTTGTTTTTTACCTCGACTGTCTTGTTTTGGCTTTGCCCTCGTCTCCGACAGTCGGGCCCTCTGCTCTCGTTTCTTGGTTCTCCAGTATTCTCTCTTTTGGGCGAGGGTGGCATCGTCGAACTCCGAGGCAGGCCGGTAGCGCTGAGACGTGGAAGCACCAGTATCTCCTTTACCTTCCATGGTTGGCATGCTATCAGGCATCCTCAGCCAACAGTACCGGCTGGCTCTTCCTCTTTTCACTCTGATTCACTTCATCTCGTCAGTCCAGAATCCTTACTCCAAGAGTAAGTGCCATTCACTTACATGGTGTAAGCTAACGCTGTGTGATGTCGCACAAGGTTTTTGCTCTGCAGAGAGACGGTCAAATCTCTCAGACATCACATCGGCATGTAGGAGTCCTGAGAGAGAGAGAGAATAAAGCATGTTACATTCACAACGCTATTGGAATAAAAACACTGTAAATACTGGGGGAGGGGGGGGGGGTTCCTTTCAAACTAACATGAGCTAAATTAAGCAGTTCTCTTTTTCCTTAGCTTCATGTCCATCTCGGATGTATGTTACCATGCACACAAGGTGAGGCATTATTATTACCGGTTGAAAGATGAACAGGCCAGCTGTTTTCAATTCATCCTGGGCATAGCAGCAACGAACAGTTCAGCCAACGCTGAAGAAGGCCTGTTGGCTGAAACGATGATGTATTAAACTTTTGAAAGGACATTTAGCGTGCGGACCTGTTCATCTTTCTAAATAGTTTGTTTTTGCCGTGCACCTGAGTTTTTCCTTCATTTGATGGAGTGTGCTCACTATTGGTGAGTCTGGACAATTATTACCGGCGGGGGGGTAAATGGTCAATATCAAATCCCATGTTAGGTCCAATTCAACGCTCACCTCTAAGTTAGGACATAGTCCCGACTCCCTACATCTGATCTAATATCAGCCCAACTTGCACGCCTGCTTATAGGCTTATTTCCAAAGTGATTGATGACTGATAAGACATCACTGTGATAAATCATTGGATGTTGTTCACCAATCAGCTTAGAGGGTTGGTCTGAAAGCTCTTTGGTGTGTGTGTGTGTGTGTGTGTGTGTGTGTGTGTGTGTGTGTGTGTGTGTGTGTGTGTGTGTGTGTGTGTGTCTTTAGCTTGATGCTTGCCCTCCAATGTAAAACTACAAGATTACATGTGGCATACAGGTGCTGTGTGAGTGGTTTAAACCAGTTTAAATGAATTTCAAAAGACAATGCAAAAAGGGAATCAAACGCCCATCACAATAGTAGCAGCACTACACAGTGGGCGATTTCTAGGTGATAGAGTACAATGAGTAAATAGCTTATAGTTGACTCAATAACTGTGTCACATGAAGTCTAAACGTGAAATATTTTCATTCCAGAGCATCTTTTTGTACAAAAAACACATGTATCTACGAAATGTGTAGGCTAGGACGGCGTGCAGCACAACCAGGAAGGAGGCAAAACGACACTGTCCCTTTAAACCTGTCCCTTTCTATCACAAATTCTATCTGTCGAGAGCCATTTTCCCCCTTTAGATCCGCATCTGTTGATAAGAAACACAACAAAACTAACGCCGCTCCACCACGGAGGCGAACAGCTGCAGAAAGACAGCTAAATGTCGCCAGATGTGTCCGTAAATCAGGCGCAAAGCGCTGTCTCTCGGCGGCACAATGGACACATCTTCCTCCTTCTCTGTCCACAGGCAGCACGGCGGCGGACTGCCAGCCTGTCTAAAATAGCCCTAAAGACACGCTACTGCCGTTCTAAACATGTGGAAGATATAAACATGCAGAGCCGCGTTACCTGCTAGTTAGAGCTAAGTTTCCGGGACAGTTTTAGAAGGTTTTTGGACAGATATTGAGCAGGACACTGCAGCTACTTTAGCCAGCCAGCCGTCTCTCCCAGGCTGCCTTGACAACGCTCAAAAAAGTACCCGGATGTGGGACCTGGATGCATTGCTCGACTGTGTGTGTGTGTGTGTGTGTGTGTGTGTGTGTGTGTGTGTGTGTGTGTGTGTGTGTGTGTGTGTGTGTGTGTGTGTCAGAGACAGTAGATACAGTAAGCCCGAGGCGACCCCCCCCCTTTATTAGGCCTGGGGGATATAGACTAAAAATCATATCTCTGTATTTTTAGGATGAATGGCGATATACAATATTATGTATCTGTATTTTCTACAAAGTGGGCTAAATATTAAGTTGTAAGTGAAACAAAGCCACAAGCAAGCACTTCTATTAAAACAAAGACTATTGGTGATTTCACTAAATATTTGACACAATCTGATTTTTTGATACATAATCATGAGCAATGTGGATATAATGACAAAGTAAAGACAAATAATAGAACAGCTACTGTAACAGTCTGGTAAGTTCAGAAAATACTGTAATGCAGCCTTTAAAACCAGGAAAAAAAATACTTATGCCATATCACCATATTACCATATTAAAATGTAAGACGATATCTAGTATAATTTCGGTATTTGCCCCGCATGAGTCACATCACACTGGCTGGTTGTCTGTCTGACTGACTGACTGCTGACCAACCTATTTTGGTTGTTGTGTGAAGCCTAATTTTGGCCACTGGGAGATAAATTTACCATAAAAAATAAGACATGAATCAATCTAAAATGTATAAAGAGATTAAGCCTATAGATTTACATAAAGCACATGATGACATAGGCTTGGACTGTATTTCCAACTTGGAACAGCTGGACAAAGGTCCATTGATTTATAGGCATTCTGTAAAGCTGGCCTCAATTGATGTTGCATTCGGCCTACAGTTCAGTGTGTTGTTTTGATCATAGGCAGCAGATGCAATGGTTTGCCAAAAAACAAACAAACAAACAAAAATGCTTTTAATTATATATGGTTATTTCAACATTTTGTACAATGAAAATTATTCCACTTAATTTAGCCTACTAGAAATGTAGAATGTATGAGAATGACTGGGTTATTATCTCCCTGCATTAGCCATATTAACCATTAACTAGTTGCTTATTAGCATGCATATTAGCTGCATATTGACTGTTTATTAGTCATTATAATAATAATAATAATAACAATATAATTATATATACTGAATAAGTGCTGAATAATGCCTTATTGTGCATGATAATATTCTACAATTACTAGGCTATGAACTAAGATAGTATTGATAGTAAGTAGGGAAATTGTTCTACATTAATTATTATATATAATATGCTTTGTTCAATATGCAGTGGTGTGTCCAGGCCATTTGGACTGGGGTGGCCAAGTTGGGGCACAGACTCAGGCAAGGGTGGCACTGAGTTTCATTTAGGAAGAATTCATGGTCAGAATTCAGATTTTTTTTTCTCCTAAATTTGAGATTAATCTCAGAATTTAAATAGATTTTTCACATCAAGGAGTGTAGTTTGGGGAAAATAAATTAACTGGTGTCACACAGCCTCAAGACACCGGCTCACGCTGGGCAGAACTTACAGGGTTAAGCAAGGAAAGCCACTTGGTTGGGGTTAGGGTTTGGATATGCGTGAGGCACCAGCTCCTGGTCAGCCATCTTTCTAATGTTGAGTGATGTCACACCTGAGTTCTTTGTGTTACATTTAAACAGTTGGGAAACCAGCCAAAGTTAGCTCTAGCAGGCTAGCCAGTGTTAGCAATAAGAGTATGCTATATGATATAAGGAATGCGCACACTGTCAATGTCAAAACAAATTCCTATGTGTTTTGCACAATGGCAAATAAAGATATCTGAATCTGAATCTGAATCTGAGTTGATAACGCATTTCGCAGTATTTCTTGCGCATACAAACACTGTAGCAACATGTCCACAGATAGAAGTTAGACAGTACTGTGTGTATGACCGATTTAATGAGACACAAATAAGACAGAAGTGCCAATAAAGAGTATTTCAGAATCAGAATCAGAATCAGAATAACTTTATTGATCCCCGAGGGGAAATTGAGTCATGCTACAGTTGCTCGCACTCAGGCATGGAAAAATATAAACAGCAAACATTATGAAAGGCTGGGAGACGTTGTCCATGATGGAACGTAAGTTGGACAACATCCTTCTCTCTGACATTGTGGTCAGACTTCCCTGGCCTTGCGGATCAGTTGGTTGAGTCTGTTGGCGTCTGCTGCCCTCAGCCTGCTGCCACAGCACATGACAGCAAACAGGAAGGCGCTGGCCACCACAGACTCATAAAACATCCTCAGCATACTACAACTTTAACTACTGTTGAAGCATGGAGCTGCCATCTTGGATTTTGAGGTCGGGGCTGGTGAGGCCCCCCCGGAGATCAGTGGAGGAAATCCGATGGCAGGTGACATCACGGGGGACGTTCCTGACCTTTGACCCGTGAAATCCCCAATTCCCAGTACAAAAGGAATGCCCCAAGAGGCCGGGGCTTCCCCGCCATGTCGACTACCGACCAAGGCGTGTGACCCAGCCCCCTGGTTGGGCTCCCGTTCTCCTGGGTTTCTATATCCAAACCCTGCAACCAAGTGGCTTTCCTTTCCTAACCCTAACCTTGAACCAGCATGAGGCGATGTCTTGACCCACTTAGGGTCGTGACCCCAAGGTTGGGAACCACTGGTCTACAGTGTTGTCTAGACACACCGTCAATATAGGCGTTATAAGGTGGTAGTACCACTAAAGCATATTAAGATCCTAATTCATGTACAACTTCCTTCCTATGCAGTCGGTATTGATTAGGATGTTGAGGTTATTCATTAATAAGTGCTTTTATAATGACTAATAAACAGCCAATATGTTACTAATATGCATGCTAATACATATTGCAACTATTTAATGGTGAATATGTGCACCTTAATATTAAGTGTTATTAAGTGTCAGTTATTTAAAAAAAATCTTAACAGCTGGGGGTCTGTGGGCCCCTAATGTGAGTGTATTGGATCGTTTTAACCAATCCGCTGCTGACAAATGAATGCACTGTGCTCCTGCATCATCACCCCTGCTGCTCCAGCTGGCCCCCCGGCCGGGTGTGTGTGTGGGTGTGTGTGTGCGTGTGTATGTATGTATGTATGGTATGTATGTACGTGCGTGTGTGTGTGCGTGCATGCGTGTGCTCGACGCCGCTACTGTCTCTTTAAATTTACCCAGGAGCCCCTTAAGGAGCCCCAGGGGCCCCTAGTCCGGCTCCCCACCCTGAAGACAAGCAAGAGCCTTCAAATGCATGAGAGAGGCCTACAGCAGAGACTACCTCCAGGACGACACGACACGACCCGCGAACAGAACAGCTCGTCCTCTGATAGGAAAAGTTAACTTGGAGCCCGTGTGTGTGTGTGTGTGTGTTGTGTGTGTGTATGAGGGGACATTACAGGCTCAGCTCAGCGGTATGGGCACGCTCCTCACGCTGTAGAAGCGGGGCGCCTGGTGGCAGACGAGACGCGTGTCGAACGCGTTGACGGTTCACCGCTGTTGTAACATTGTAACATGTAGACGGTGAGGAGCCGCCGGGTTCCAAACAGCGTGATGGACGGTGAGGAGCCCGTGGACCTCCGGTGTGGCCGTGCCGAGCAGCAGGCTCCCGAGCTGCTCTCGTTAATCATAAGCGGAGAGGAGGAAGCGACGCGAGAGGACAGCCGTGACTTGGGAGGTATTACAAACAAATACACAAACAACAAAGACAGCGAGACTGTTGTTGTTATTGTTATTGTTGTGTGTGTTTTCCACTGTCAGAGCTGTCACAGCCACGGCCATTGTCGCCCAGCCAGTTAATCCCTGTGCGGGGACAATGAGCAGCATGGCCCCTCCGTCTCTCTGGCTCCTATAAACAAAAGGCTCAATAGCTGTTGGCCGTGACGCGGGCGACACCTAGCGGCCAGCAGCGGTACGAGTCGCCGCCCACCACATAACAATAATATAATAATAATATTAATAATAATAACAATAATAATAATAATAATGACAACAACAACAACAACAACAAACAAGACAGCATATCATATTTTATTTAACATGCTATATAACCATTATTTATGGAGCATGTTTGTAAACAGTTATCACATTGGAAGTAAAACAAGATAGATAGATAGATAGATAGATAGATAGATAGATAGATAGAGTACTTTATTAATCCCCTGGGGGAAATTCTTGTGTTACAGCAGAAGCCAATGTCAGTACATCTCAGTAAAAAACACACAAAAGAAAAAGCCAATGTCAAAATATGTCAGACATAGATACCATGTCAGAAACATGTCAAGAAAGCACAAGAACAACAAAGACGCAATCAACAACAGTAAATAATCAATCCAATAATAAAAAGGAGCGTTATATATATATACTGTATATATAACTTGCATTAGTTTATAGTAGTCGCAATGATGTGTCCTCTTGATTTTATATTATTATAGTTTGTATCAGCCTGAAAAGGTGGTAAACGTAAAAGCTATGGGACAATATATCAGTATCAGAATTGTATATATCCCAATACAAATTGATGATACATATTGTGGGCAGAAAAATGAATGGTGATATTAGCTGCATTTTATTAGCTCAGCTGTATAGCTGCAGTAATCACAAATGAGACGGTGTGACCATCACAGTTTCACAAGCCCCGCCTCCATCCAAATTATATTATTGTCACTTTGTAAAGAGATTTTTAAATTGTTGTTTACATTCTAGGGAGCCAATACCATCGCTAGAAAGATTTGTGGCTCAGAAATAAACAGGCTCTGGAGGGAGTTCCAGAGCCTGGGAGCTGCCCTGGAGAAGGCTCTGTCACGGAAACTGCAGAGGTTGGACTTGGGGGTGGAGAGAAGGCCGGTTGAGGTGGATCTGAGGGACCGGGAGGGTTGGTAGGGGAAGAGGAGAGGTCTAAAGATATAGTGGACTCACTGGACTGCACCTTTATTTTTTGTGATGGTCTTTCTGTATTGTGTTTGTCTTTCTGACTATTGATGTGACCGCTATGCTGCATATTTACATGAAGTCACATCATATCTTATGTAGTTGATTACCTACTGTGGCAATAAAAGTGATTCTGAATCTGATTGACGGTATACTCTGGAGCACATAATGCCACTTCTGTAAAAAAACTGGTCTCAACTGCCAACTTCCAAATGTCAACTCTGTTTTCTCTCTGTTCCCCTCAGAAGAGGACGGTCTCGCCAACGGCCACATGAAGGATGAGTCGGAGGCGGGCATGGTCACGCCCGCCGGCTCCCCGGGCACCAGCTACTGGAGCATCACCGAGGGGCCCGACCAACCGCTGCTCCTGTCCCCCGTCCCCGGGCCCTCTGGACGCAAGCCCCGCGTGCACCGCGCCTCGCGGCCGGGCCTCAGCCGCATCCCCGGCCGCGACCACCGCCGCTACTACCACGAGTACTGGAGGAGTGAGTTCCTGATGGACTTCGACCCCCAGGTATTACCGGGTATTCTCAGTTTGTCCGGGACTCGTGGTCTGACTCTGAATACAAGGACTACCGTAGCGAACCTGAAACAACCCAATCAAAAAAAAGCAAAGTTGGGAGAAGTACATTCCTCTACACCAGTGATCCTCACTATTTCTTCGATGAGGGCCGCACTGGCAGGACAAAGTCAATAGGAGAGCCACTTTTACCGCGAAACACCAAAAGCCACCCCAACCAAGCACATCTGCCTACCATTTTTTTGTGTTTTATTGTTTTCCACACACACACACGCGCACACGCACACACACACACACACACACACACACACACACACACACACACATATACCAGTTTCCCTAGAAAATCTTTCAGGCCTGGAGGGATTTCGAAACGTACCCCGACCGCAACGGTGGGGGCCGTCGCTGGCGACGCTAAAGTTTTAGCTAACCTGTCCACATCTATGTTCGCAATGGCATCCCAAGTATCATCATACTATTATGGGATGCGATGCGAACAGTTGTATTATGGGATGTGCGTTTCCCAGGCAACGACACACGCTGACACGTTTTGGAACAGCGCTGCACGCGTCGCTGGCACAATACTCCTAAAAGCAAAATGCTTATTGTTTTGAATGATTTGGCACCTTCTATTACTGTAAACACCAGTATTGTTGTATTGTAATAATATGCCATAAAGGTTTATTGAAATTTTGGGGAGAGCAGGGAAGGGGGGGGGGGGGGGGGGGGTTGCAATTTCTTAGAGCCGCCAACTAAACCTTCGAGAGCCGCCAGCTTCTCGCGAGCCGCGCAATGAGGAACTAGGCTCTACACGGTGGGGGAGTGGAACAAAATCCCTAACTAAATTAAATCTGCTCGTTTAACAAAAACATAAAAAAAAATGATGCCGAGTAAGCTAGTATAGTGTAACATCTTTCCTAGGACTGGTTTCTGAACTTGCGTGTTTGTACGTTTTTATGATCTTTCATGATTATACAATATCCCAGCCGAGACTCCAGGACCGCGATGGAAATAAGTCTTACGAATTTATTGTGATATCCTGATGAATTATTTTGTCTAATTATTGGTCTATTGTATTTATTAATTTGTCAAATCAATTCAATCGCTCAATCCCAGCGCCACGGCATGATCTGCATGGTGTGCGGCAGCTCGCTGGCCACGCTCAAGCTCAGCACCATCAAGAGGCACATCCGCCAGAAGCACCCGGAGTCCCTGCTGTGGAGCGCCGCCGACAAGGAGGTGATCCGCTCGGGCTGGGAGAGCCACCTCGGCCTGGAGGGGGCGCCGCCACAGGTGTACGGGGCCGGCGCGGGGCCCTCGCCACAGGAGAGCCACCTCAGCCCGGAGGGGGTGCCGCGGGCGTACGGCGACGCAGCGGAGCCCTCGCCTCAGGGGGAAGACGACGGCCTGCCGGACCTGAAGCTGCACCCCGCCGGTGGGTAGTACTCAACTGGGAAGCTCAGACCAGGGTTCCCAAGGGTCCTTGAAATCATTGAAAGTTTGTTAATTTGAGACGAATTTCAACGTTTTTGAAAATAGACACGGGTCATTGAAAGTGGTTGAATTTATATATTTTGCGTAAGAATAGAAATTGAAGTTCTTTTGATATTTTTTAATTCATGCTAGTAAATAGGTTTAACACAGCACAGTTGAGAAGTGTTGACACCTTCAAGCATCTCTCTCTTCTTTAGTGTCGTCTGTGAGCTTAGTTCTGTAAAGCCGTTAGTTCTCTTTATAAACATAAACATTCTTATAAGGTGGCGGCATTAGCTCAGGAGGTAGAGCCGTCGCCTGGGAATCGGAAGGTTCCCGGTTCGAGGCTGGCTCCTCCCAGCAGTGTGCCGAAGTGGCCTTGAGCAAGACACTGAACCCCTAACTGCTCGCGACGAGCAGGCTGCAGACGCCGTCGGTGTGTGAATGGGTGAATGTGAGGTATTCATGTAAAAGCGCTTTGGGTAGTCGATAGACTATATAAAATGCGCTCTATAAATACAGTCCATTTACCATTTATAACAGTAATTCATCTTGATCCGTGTCTCAGACTATGCCGTCTGTGAATTTGAGAGAATTGGGCTTGGAAAGTCCTTGAATGTGATGTTTAAGAAGGTGTGTGAGCCCTGCTCAGCTCAGACGGGCCAGTAGTTTTCTGTAGCTCACACTTGGTGGCAGTATGAGCTTGTCTCTTGATATGCTGCTGCTGCGTGAGGAGGAGGAGGAGAGGATAATGTCATATTCCAGGGATGGGAGAGGAAGGGATTGTGCCTCGACATGATCCTGTATCAATGAAGAGCAAACTGTCATTATTTACACGGCCACCAGAGGTCGCTTAACTTTGAAACATTACTGCAGGTTGTGAAAGCTGCTTGTACAAACAACGTACAGTGTGAGTCGTTTTTGGGGGGTCGACAGGGTCGCTCCTTCACATAGTTTTTCTAAATTCCTCACTTTCTTGGTTCCCATTAGACCCTGTGATTCCCCAGCAGCAGCCCCAGCATCCTCCCAGCCTGACCCCACCCTCCATGGTGGGCAACGCCCCCCTGACCCACGTGAAGGCGGAGCATGAAGAGGCGGATCCCCCAGGGCCGTCGGCGGGTACCCTGGAGCGTTACCTGAACGACTCGCTGCACGCCTGGTTCCGCCAGGTAGGGATGTTGATCGAGACCCAGTAGCGATTGGTATCGATCGATCATTTCTCAAAATGAGGTTGTTTGTTTCTAGCCTACCTCGTTGAGGTTGTTTCTAGCCTACCTCGTTGAGGTTGTTTGTTTCTAGCCTACCTCGTTGAGGTTGTTTCTAGCCTACCTCGTTGAGGTTGTTTGTTTCTAGCCTACCTCGCTGAGGTTGTTTGTTTCTAGCCTACCTCGTTGAGGTTGTTTCTAGCATACCTCGTTGAGGTTGTTTGTTTCTAGCCTACCTCGTTGAGGTTGTTTCTAGCCTACCTCGTTGAGGTTGGGGGTGACGGGTGATTCGCCGGGCTGGTTTCTCATAGACCACTTGCGTGGGATCCCCGGGCACAATACCTCTTACAAGCATATAAGCACCTTATGCGACTGGTAGCACGACGTAATACTGAATGTCGATAATGTGTTTTTTTTCTTTCTTTTCTTTTCTCTTGTTTTCCTGTGTCTGAGCCGGTTTGTTTGTCGTGTTCGTGTGTTGTTCAAAAAGTTGAAAATAAAGTATTTGGGGGGGAAAAGAAGAATTTATTGTTGTCCCATCTCGGATCGTTAAGCAGTCTCGAAAATGATCTCAATATATCAAAATGAATAATCCCCATCCGTACTGCCAGGAGTTCCTGATGGAGTACAAGGCGGAGGCGGGCCGCCTGCTGTGCATGGTGTGCGGGGGCCAGCTACCCTCGCTCCACCTGGACCACATCAAGAGCCATGTGCTGGACACCCACCCCTACTCGCTGGTGTACAGCTCCGAGGAGAAGCACTGCATCCTGCAGGCCTGGGCTCAGACGCACGGTGAGGACCCTAACCCTAACCCCTACTCCAGGGATACTCAACTTGGTTTGCCCGGGGGCCACTTTTGCAAAATAGTTAATATAGCAAATAAACAAACATTAATAATAATAATTTTTCTGTAGCAGATTGTAGGTTTTTGGGGTGCCAGCCAGAGTTGAGTCTGACAGTTAGACTCTGTCATGAACCCACACAGCATCAATGTGAACCACCAAGCAGAATGCAAACAAATAATCAATAATCAGAGCAACAATGCAAACACAGGGAAGTTAAGTTAGTTCAAAAGTGCCTGGGCGGCAACAGGCGGTGATATTTGACAATTTAGCTAAAGCTCAGTCAAACTTATTTAACGTTAGTTTTCATTGTGAATTGGAAAATGGTCAGGGGGCCACTCTGCACCCTATCGCGGGCCGCATCTGGCCCCCGCGCCGCAAGCTGAGTATCACTGCCCTCCTCCCTGGTCTACAGCTCCCAGGAGAAGCACTGCATCCTGCAGGCCAGGGCTCAGGTGCACGCTGAGGACAGAGGGGGGATGCAACACTAGGCTTGGGCAGATGATTTGACATGGGGTTGTCTATGAGGTTATTATCGATACTCAGTGTATTACGTATTACCTACAGTAGATTGCGGTCAGTGCACTCCCAGTGTGGATAAACAGATCAGCTGTGTCAAGGAAGTAGAGCAGTGAACGGTGCCATCAGCAAAATGTATTTTAGCCACCTAAAAGAAGGCCCAGCTAACAAATCAATATCAGACTCATTTTCAGTGCTTTACCTTGTTGTCGCCAAACAGCCCTTTCCTTTGGCACTACATCTTCTCAACCATAGAACCCCTGTATTCCTACGCCCGCTGCACACGGCATCACTCAGCAGTAGTACTGTTATGCATGGCAGGCGTAGGAATACGGCAGTTGAGCAGATGTAGTGCCAAAGGAAATGGCTGTTTTTATGGGAATACATTTTATTTGGAGACGCCTTTCAAGACACTCAAGGATGCCTTACAGTGCATATAAAAACATAGACAAGATTTTTTTTTACGTTTATTTATACAGGGGGAGTCACTGAGAGCAATGCTCTCTTTTTCAGGAGTGCCCTGTTCACATTCACACACACATTCATACCTGGAAGCTGACCAGTACAACCACAGTCTGATCTGCTGGCCACTGATCAGCTCCACTGGAGCAGTTGGGGTTAAGGGCCTTGCTCAAGGGCACCTCAGTGGTGGTAATGAGGGAGGGGCAAGCGCTGCCTTTTCACTTTCCCCACCCAGATTGATCCTGACGGGGCCCAGGGATTGAACCGACGACCTTCCGGTCACAAGCTCGCTTCTCTAACCTTTAGGCCACCACTGCCCCCAAAAATAAAAACAGAAAACGGCAAACTCCAAAACCTTAATAACAACATATGGTTTGATTTCTCACTTTTTCTGTAGTACATTTCATTCACGATTCAAGGTTCACATTTTGAGTTTGTGTGCTGTACAAAGTATTGGGAGATGATGCCCTACAGCTAGTACACACTGCTTCTGCTTGGGATGCACTGCCTAGCCTGCCATCTGCTTATGCCAATTTATAGGCTTACCTTAAGCCTTGGATCTTCTACAGCAGGCTCTTGTTTTTCAGTACCTGCCCATAGAACTCTGAGCAGGTTTAGACCAAATGTGTTGTTGATGTTGTAGTAGACAAGGGGTTCCCAAACTTAAGAATGCCGCGGCCCACTTTGAAATCTGAAAATCATCCGGGGCCCACCCAACCCTTTCATCACAACTCTGATCAACACACAAGACTAAGTTGATGTATGTTTTTTTATATTATATATTTTTGTGAACTTGGGCATAAGGGAAATTAATAACCCATCCACCTACAAAAACATTTTGGCAAAATACCCAAAAGCTGATTGCCAACATTTTCTCCCCACTTACTCATCAGAAGTATTTGCATGCATAACACATTTGTTGAGACAAAATGTGATGATCAGAAATCAATCAGAAGAACAGAAGAAATCAATCCACAAGCTATTAATGCTAGGCTGTGAAAAATGCTACCTTATCTGTAAAGGGCAGACTCGTGGATACCCATTGAACAAATCTTCATTCAGATAAATTGAGCTGAGAGGTCAAGGGTCAACCCCTCGCCCAAATTTAACCTATGTTAGAAGCATTATTTAGCCCTCTTCCAAAAATCTGAACCATCGCTTTAACTTTACAAAAGAATGGCTATGAAATTAAAGCTTGTTTCTGACATTTTAGAGACTTGTATTCATTGTGTTTTTGATTGCTCCCCCGCCCCATATCAGAAGAGTCGGACGACTTCATCAAAGTGGAGTCCAACACCAAAGATGGCAGGCTGGACCTCTTTCATCAGGACGTGGAGGCCGTCCAGATCCACGCTGACCTGTACCCGGCGGCTTTAACTCAGGACACTTGTCTTATTGGCGAGGACGGCGACGTCGCCCCTCCGCAACAGGGACCCAAGCCTCTCAAGAAGCCTAAGAAGAGGCGACTGCGCGGGGGCGACCCGTGGCGGCTCCGCCTCGACTACCTGGTGGCGTACGGACCTCCGGGCCGGGGCACATTCTGCATGGTGTGTTCTCAGGTGCTGCCGGAGACCAAGGTCAGCAGCTTCCGGCGCCACATCCAGGAGTGCCACCCTGAGACGACCACCCTGAGCAGGCAGGACAGGGAAGCTATGGCCGCAGCCTGGACCAAAGATGATCCCACTAAAGGCACACAAATTAAAGAAGGTGAGGTACTACTAGCCAGTAGCCACTGTGGAAATACCGCCTGGGGGCTGTGAGAGTCTGGACTTAATTTTGCACGTTGGCACCCCCAAATGGTACTGAGAGCTAACTGTTTGGATTTTGAGAACTATACCACCAAGAAATTTTACATGATTTCAGTAAACTGCGCTCTCCTCAGACCTAAATTTCCCTTTCTTGTGTTGCATTCCATTCGAAGTCGAAAGTTTGAAATTCCTAAATTGTAGGTTGTAATTCCAACCTCGGTTCATTCCAGTGGTCCAACTTGGAAAAGCCAGGGAAGAAAGATGGGTGTCCATGAGCTTTGCTTTGCCCAATGTCAAATACCATTCAGCCAATGTTATGTCTGTGATAGTTGCCAACATTAGCTAGCGAGTTAGCATAGCACATGCGCAAATGTAAGTACATTTCAAGTTGATATGTTAACCCATTTACCACACAGGTGATCACTGGTGACTGGTGAGTCCAGCTTCCTCTGGACGGAGCACTTGCTCACTGCTGTTAAGGTGACACTTTTAGATTTCGCTCTTAAGTTTCAATAGAGAGCCGAAGTCATGCCCACTTCTGGTTTAGGCGTCTGCACCAGAGCCATTCGTCCACCATTCTTTCCCCCCCCCCCCCCCCATCTACATTTCATAAAATGCTTATAAAATAGTTTTACTTGGTCAAACCAAACGATTCAGCTACATTTGAAATCACGAGAGACCATTAAGTTTTGGTCCAAGTGAAATGTTCGACGGTCTCTCGTGATTCCAAATATCGCTGAATCGTTTGGTTTGACCAAGTCAAACTATTTTATAAGCATTTTACGAAATGTAGATGGGGGGGGGGGGGGGGGGAAAGAACGGCTGTGGTGCGGATGCCTAAACCGGAAGTTGGCGTGACTTTGGCTCGCTATTCGTGACTTCTCATGCCCTCAGGAGATTTCTTACCAATGTCCACACCTCACTCTAGAATTTCACTTTGGCAAATAGGGTGAATCTACAGCGTCTTGTAGTGGGGATGGAGAGGCTCTTCTCTGTTCAACCCCAACTTTGATAAAAATGATAAAAAAAAATCTTGCTTATATTATAGTACAGTTTTAAAGATCAAAACAATTTGAGAGAGTTGTTTGTGATAGAAGTGGGCAGCTTTGTCTATTATTCATTCTTGGTAATGTCATATTCTTGGTCGTCGCAACAGGGTCTGTAAGCGGTCATATTTACTATTATGGTTTGCCTATTTAACAGCTAGCATCCAGGCATAATCCTGTGATGTCCCAAATCATCCATGCTATTCCTGCACATTAGCATAAGCAATATCTATAATAATATATCGTATAATATTCCTACTGGAGATCGTATTTCAATCAGAATATCAACTTGAAAAGAAGGACAGAGGCTGGAGCGTTGATTTACATGTAAGAATGATTAGTTTAGCTCACCCTCTAGTAGCCACTGCTGGGATACTTTGGAGTGTCCAAGTGCTCAGTTGGAGTGTCCTCAGTAGCTACTAGTCCCCGTCCTTTGATCAGCTGTGTAGTTGAAGGTTGGTTTGTAGGTGAATGGAAAGGTTTAAGTCTGCGTTGGGTAGTCCTAACTAGAATGTGGTCCTTGGTGGTGCGTTCATCATACATGCATGCTGCTAAATGTAAACTAACCGCCTGTGCCCTGCCCATATCAGTTAGCCAGTCCTTGCAGAAACGCAGTAGTGATGCGAATCCTTGAATGAGTGAATGAATGTCCAGTTGGCTGCGATGTGTGATGATAAAACAGCTTTTTCTGTCCACTGTCCAGGCTGTCTGTATTATCCGGCTCTGTTTGTTAGCCGTGTGTTGTTGTTTGTTAGCCCATTGCTACTGTAACCCACATCTCTGTTTGTTCTCTTGCTACTGGGCGTCCCCGGGTGCATCTTGTTATCAATCAGCTAACTCCTGCCACAAACACTTGTCGGCAGGAAATGACATCACACCCCAGAAAACTCCGGTCCATGCAACATGGGATATGCAGTCTTTATCAGACACCGTATTAATAGAGCATAAGCTGCAGTCATTCTTATATGATAAACCAATGCTCCATATCAGAGAAGAAAGGAAAAACACAACGGACAGCCCTCATGAACGTAACGATAAACAGACAAGAATTAGAGACGAAGGGAGTTTTACAGTACGTAGTTGAACAATACCCTCCTCACACTCACTTTCTACTTTGCAGAGATCGATCCAAGCAAAGGAGTCGGCCTAATTACTGCAGGAGAGCTGAGCGACACCATCTCAGCTGAAGCTGGCACGCCCAACAAAACCGTGAAGAAGGAGGAAGGCGAAGACGGAGAGAAAGGCACTGCACCCTCCCGCCACAGCCACTACCCCGGCAAGGACCAGCGGAGGAACTACCAGTTGCGCTGGCGTATGGAGTACCTGATGGACTACGACTGTGGGAGGCACGGCCTGATCTGCATGGTGTGCAGAGCAACCCTGGCCACGCTGAAGGTCTCCACCATCAAGCGACACATCCAGCAGGTCCACCCGCACTCCCTGCAATACGGCCCAGAGGAGAAGCAGCAGGTCCTGCTGAGCTACAACCAGACCGCCCCGCACTTCCTCCACTCTGAGGACTGCTCCTCCTCCCAGAACCATGGACATACAGAGCAGGGACAGACCCTCGCACAGCCCGAAGAGAACCAGACCGCCCCGCACTTCCTCCACTCTGAGGACTGCTCCTCCTCCCAGAACCACGGACACACAGAACAGGGACAGACCCCCGCACAGCCCGGGGAGGAGCAGCAAGCCCCGCTAAGCTACAACCAGACCGCCCTGCAGTTCCTCCACTCCTCCCAGGACTACGGACACACAGAGCAGGGCCAGATGCGTGCACAGCCCGAGGAGAAGCCACAGGCTCCGCTGAGCTATAAGCAGAGCGCCCTGCACTTCCTCCACTCCTCCCAGGACCATGGACACACAGAGCAGGGCCAGACCCCGGCACACCTTCAGTTAGAAAGGGCTCCCCCTCTGTCGCTCCCTCCTCCCATGGCTCCTGTTCAGGAATGACCCTGGACTTTGTTTCGCACATCTGGATCCAAGAGTTGCCACTGAGGCACTGGCCGAAGTGACAGTAGATCTGAAGCCTACCTGGAGAAGAAACCGGCAGCGCTTCAGGTTTTCCCCCAAAGGACCACAGGTGCTGTCGGAGGTCAAGAAATATAATGTTATGACCATAAATGTGTTCTTGGACCCCCCCCCCCCCCACAATAACATTTTTAAAAACAACATAATTTATATAACAATATCTGTGTTCATACAGTATTTCCTGTCTACCGATTTATGTTCCCAGATCCAGAAAGGAGTCCAGGGGCCGAGTTTCTGGCCAGGGCCAGAGTCTTACGTTCTCAGGAAGTTAGAACAAGAGGCTTCGGCAAGGCCGACGTGAATTAGTTTTACGACAACGCAGCACTTTGTCCCAAAAATGTACTAAATCCTATAGCTTTCCCTGTTTACAGCTAATCGAATGAGACTGTTTGAAGTTATTGCTCAAGACAATGAATGCCACAGTGCAGTCCGTGATTTCAACTTTCTCTAGTCTTGTTATTTAATTCCTTGTTTACAATGGAGGAAATGGCCTCCACTTCTGTTTCATCCATTACAATGAGATATGTTATCTCTCCGTCAGCCAGTGTGTTATACACCGGCCTGCATCCAGTCCCACTATCCAGAACCCATCTTGGCTGAAAGCTGCACAAAAAAAGAATCTCTGTAAATATGTGGAAAATTATAATTATTTTTCCTTTTTACAAGCACTTTTACAGTACGTGTCCTGGTTTCTACAAAACAAGTTTGTAATTACGCCCAGTTTTCTACTTCATTCAAAAAAACAACGCTTGGACTTTTTGCATTTTTTAATCATGTTCTCTAGCTTTGTTTCTATATTTCACCATCTCACTCATTGTACAAAGTTTATGCAACTGAATAAGTTGAAGAAAAGATTACAGCCGACTGTGGGAAAAATAACTTGTTCTGCCATAATGTTGGTTGGTTACGTTGTAACCCAGGTTCACTGAGTGGAGAGACTATCTCTCCCCTCTACATATACTATGTAGTATGGGACTGTCCCTGATTAGGGTCAGCTGACGACGTGGATTATGACATATCACCTGTGGTAATCAGTAGGTGGCCTCCCCTATGCCATAATACCTATGCCATAATACATAGAATATGTAGAGGGGAGAGATAGTCTTGACATGAAAGAGAACACTTGTCCACCTGCAACGCGCACCGCACAACTCAGGGATTCTCAGTTTCCATCGCTATTCATTTGATCAGTAATCTTCTTTCAGTAGACCGTTGACATTTCGAAAGATATTAGATGCAAGCGTCATAATAGCTCTAGACTATTAACTGAAGAATGACCAGAATTTACACGCGCGCCCCAAAGTGAACTTTTGATATCCCCCCTCCCCACATTGCTCTTTTGACATAGCACTTAATTATTTAAAAATGAAGTCGGTTACAGCGAAATGAATGCTAAAAAAAATAGTTATGATGCATTTGCTTGTGTGTGTATTTGTACTGTATGCGTATGTGGGGGGCTTTCCTTCCATCTGGTGCACTCACCTCTCACCTGCTCAACATGTCTACAGATATGCATTCTCACCTCCACCATCCTTGTATTAAATAATGGACAGCACCACGTGGCTGCCTGCTTTGTTATTTACAGAAAGAAGAATGCCCTCTGTTGGTGGATTTCAGTTGTGACCCAAACCTCAGCAATTCACTCCACTAATTAAAGGGACAGCCCAACCTAAAATCCAAATGACATATTTTTCATCTCACCATAGTGCTATTTCATCATCTAGATCGTTTTGTGTTAGTTGCCTCAGTTCTGGAGTTATCGGCCCTAGAGATTTCTGCCTTCTCTCCAACACAATGGAACTGGCACTTAAGCGCCAAAAAAATACATAAAAAAAATTCAACCGCAATGTCTTTTCAGAAATCATGACTGTTACTCCAGACAATCCACAGACCTTGTGAGTAGTTTCATCGAGGAACTAATTAATTTTGACAAAATACTACAAAAACTACACCCGCTACCTGCTACCTAGCTGCTGCTCTAACTTCTGCTAGCCTGCTGCTCTAGCTTCTGCTAGCTGTAGTTTTATGTTTCAAATGTATTTTTTTGGTGCTTTGAGCACCACAAGCTGAAAAAGTATATATATTATATTGGTTTGTAAATTTAGCCTATGTGTACAAAAATATATTTGTAGTGTTAGAATACAGGATAGGAGGGCAGCATATAATATTAAACAATCTCTGAAGGGTACGGTGCACATATTCTAAAGAAATGGCATCATATTGAATTCCATCATTCATGTGAGCTGGGAAGAGGGATTGATGGCTCCAAAAACACTTGTAAATTATTACATTAGGATAATGGGTGCTACAGGGCAGCTTAGCTAAAATTTCCATAACAATTGTGCATTTTGTGATAAAAGCATAATTTGGTACACTTACAGCTAAAGGCATTCCAAAAAGAAAGAACGAACTGGGGGGAATGGCATGATCCTCCCACACGCAGGGGAAAAGAAGCGGCTGGCGACTGCACATGTATCGGAGGAAGCATGTGCTAGTCTACCACTCCCCAGATCGGCAGAGCAACTCCCCAGGTGGAGCTACGACTGGGATAACCTAACAGGCAAATTGGCCACATAGTGCTGAGAATTATGTCAATAATCTTCTTTGAGATTGGTCAAATATTGGACCAAAAGTTAAACATGTCTGTGCAGTGTGTACAGTACAGTTTACAGTAAAGGGGGGGATCTCCCTCCTCACTTCTCTTCTGCTGTTCTGCAGCAATTCCCACTTTGTCACACTTAACCCATTGATACCTGATGCAGCATTTGTGTGTGTATCCCTTTAAGACTGCGAACCGCGTTAACGCGGTCTTAAAGGGATACGCACACAAATGAGGGACATACACGCACATGCTGCATCAGGTATCAATGGGTTAATTCCATATTTATGACCATGGACTCTATCTGTTACAACCCTAACCCCTGTAATAACACACATGCTCTAAATTGGCAAGTGTGCATTTGACTTTTAATACTTCATGACTTCAGTATGCTAGCCCCATCTAAAATTAGAAAGCTATGATCCTCTGCGCTAAAACACCATTCCCTCATCTACAACAGACCATGAACTCAAGTCAAATCTTATTGGAAGATAGTTCAGCTTGATGCATATTTTAATCCTCAATCCCTCTGTAAGGGAAAAATATGCTGAGGATGTTTTTCTGCTAATTTTAAAAGCCCTAAAGTGGCATATAAATTAGGGCTGGGCTGGATGGTGATACATGATATATATCTCTGTATTTTCTACAAAGTGGGCTAAATGTTCAGTTGTAAGTCAAAGCCAGATGTCACAAGCCCTTTTATTAATTTACCTTAATATTTTACTTTAATGTACTTACTAATTTACTTTTATTAAAAAAAGATTGAGATTAAACTAAAATGTTATCGTTCCCTGACTATTGGTGCTTTCACAAAATATTTACAAAATGAGATTTCTGATAAATAACCATCAGTAATGTGGATATAATGACTAAGTGGGTAAAGGAAAATAGAACTAGAACAGTCTGCAGCCTTTCAAACCAGGGAAAGACAACACTTGCCTATGCCAGATATCACCATATCCAAAATCTAAGATATCTAGTCTCATATTGTTGACTTGGATCTTATTGGCTGTAATTGATACGCATGCACCTCTGAGAAGATTCAGAGTCAGTGGAAAAGATATCCCGTGGTTTAATGAAGCAATCTCATCCTCTATCAGGGAAAGAGATAGCCTTAATGCATGGGCCAAGGCTAAAATAAGTCTAATGGAGGGGACTGGGTACATTATAGGCCATTAAGAAACAAATGCACTAAATTGATTTAAGAAATCGAAATAAAATATGTGAGTACTACATAATAAATGAGAACCATAATGATGCCAGCAGCACATTTTGGAAGTTGGTTAAAGCATCATCAGGGTGTGTAACACCTCCTACTCTTCCTGGGCTTTTAAAGGTAAATCACAGCGAAATTAAAGTGATAATCTCGAAGATTTCCATTTGGTTCTCTTTTGCGACACCTATGGCGATGAGCGGTAATTGCAGGTGAGATCCAAACAGTGTTGCATCGTGACGTTAGTCAGCTTGTTCGGCCATATTAGTAATCACCTGCAATGCTAGCAGAGACGAGAAAAAAGTAGCTTGGTTTCTTTATCTAAAAATCATCATTACGACACACTCTCTGGTAAGGCCTGTGTCATCTGATAACAGTCCAAAGAAGCTTCCCCTTTTAAACTTACCAAACTTGTCACATGATCTACTTCCATTTATGGTATTTTATGAGTTGTGGTGTGCATGTGACAAAAAGACACATGTCCTGTGTCCTGTCCAATAAAGACAAGCATGTCCTTATTGGCGTGAAGTGTTATCCTAGATGAGGGCGTTATCCTAGATGAGGGCAAATTAATATTGATAAACACCTTCAAAGCTAACGTAACACTACCCAGCAATCAACGTTGTATATCTGTCTCAATTAATGTGAATGTTTTTTTTTAATAGTTTATAGTTTTTGAAGAATAAGCTCACAAGGGCCCGTTCTCCACCCAAACATCAATGGGACCTTCCTGGTTAAATAAAGGATACATTCAATAAAATAAAAATCATAATATCGATATACAGATAAGTGAAGAAGTCACCATCAGGCCACGCTCCTTTGACATGTTTTTATTAATTTCACTTTGACATCAGTACAGGGACCACATACGCTTTTTTTTTCCTTCTTTTTTTCTGTAACATCTTTCCCAAAAGCTCCAAAATATGAACTAAAGTCAACGCTAGAACAACCAGAGCTGTGATGTTAGTGAACAAGGTCGAGTCAAAAGCAAAAACAAAAGACTTGCCAACGTCAAAAGAAAAAAGAAAGAAAAAGAACACTCCTGCCACACTCCCATCCCCGACGAAAAACACAGAGGGACAAACGGAAAAAGGAGAAAAAGCAACATGCTGCGACGAGAACGGGTTAGAAATGTGCATGTGGATTAATTTGATATATAAATTATTACACTCTTGAGCGATAAGCCAACTACGATGCTGCATCTTAAAGGTTTGTAAGAATGATCTATTTCAAACATAACTACAATGCTGCATCTTAAGAGGTTTGTAAGGAGTGATCTATTTCAAACATACGTTGCATACTGTAACGTCACATGGCCATTGCTGCACAAAGGCTTCACTGAGAGGCGGTGCTTTCGTAACACACACACTTCTGAGGTGAGGTCACCTGACATGTTAGTAAGATGCATTGAGCTGGATGTGTGTGGTTGGCAGTGTGTGAACAAACACTGCTTGGGTGGGGTTGAGCTCTTTCATGAACACAACGCAGTCTTTCCAACTAAAACATAAAAATAAATAGAATATACCGTGTATATATATATATATATACTGTATATATATACATATATAGCTCATGTATGTATATGTGTACATGTATATGTGTACACACACACATATATATACATATCTAATATATACTAGAAATATCATGAGCTCATGTATGTATATGTGTACATGTATATGTGTACACACACACACATATATATATATATACACACATATATATATCAGATCGGTTGAGTTCGCCATCTGCTTCTTCTTTACAGCTGGTTAGTGATGGCTACCTCCGCCTCAGGCTACAGTGGATGCCAGCTCATAAAGATGAGTGATAGGTGTAGGGGCGAGGCCTTGACCAGCTGAGGGGGGAGGAGAGCGGGACTGAGGAGACAAGTTGCATATTGTAGCTTGAAGCGACAAGTCTGTGAATCCAGTGGCTTGAGTCTGCTATAGGCTCATTTCACAGCAACCTTTTCGAGGTGGTAAAGCAGGAAGTAACGCAGGTGTAATCATTAGCATTATTGAGGGCACCTGGCACTGGAACACCTAAAACAGAATGGAAGCATAATTAATGGTATTAGCGTACAGCTGCTTTACTTCCTGCGTTTACCACCTCAAAAGGGTTGCTGTGAAATGGGTCCATAGAGCTCAACCAGTGACCGCCCACTTCTGAGCTGCTCCGCTTCCAGGAAGTGAAGTTCCTATTCATTACTCCATCGCTTGACGTTTCAGAAAACACTCATCTACGAGATGAATCGTGACCATAAAACATTTGATTCGGGGATGGGAAACTGAAAGGGGGCAAAGTTTTCCTCTTTTTGTGAGTGCTCAGAATCAAAATGTTCCTGGAACCGGAACCATGAAAAAGTAGGCAGTCACTGTTGAGCTCATTAAGACACCGTGTGCACGGAATCAGCAAAGCATTGCTGCCAGACCTCTGAGGCTCACCTCCAAGCACAGCGGACAGTTAAAAAATGCAAAAAAACAACAACAAAACAGTGGATGGTGTGCACGGGGAGGAATGTCGGGCCGACGTTGCAGCAGAGAAAACATTGGGCAGATGGAGAAGTCGTCATGGTTACTGCATCGAGAGGCGGCGGAAACCGGCCAATCATTATTGGGGGGCGGGGGGTTATGGCGGGGGGGGGGCACGGTGAAATGAAACGGCAACGCTGTGCCCATCACTTCAGTTGCTTATGTAGAAATCCCAACATGTAGAGAGATGTAGCAGTTGTGCTAAAATATGACTTTTTTTTTTATTGGATTCAAAAACACCATCATAACAATCACAAGTAATAATCATCTTATAAACAAACCAAAAAAACTAAACAAAATCAGGGTCAAGAATATGATACAGCCTATATAAAGGGTGAAGAATCTGTTTCCAGCTTACGCTATGACATGCGCTTGACGGCATTCAAAGAAAAACGAACAGATTAACAAACAAGACCTCTATAATAACCACTCGGGGGACCGCTTCCACCTTCCTGTCCCCTCCTCTTACTATGAACCTGCTAAGCTAAACCACCAGGAATCCACTTCTCACCAGGCTGCCAGAGGCCGCGAGGCTAACGCTTTACGCAGCTCTTATGATGCTGTTGTCAAGCTAGTAGGGAGTTCAAAGCAGCCATCCTATAAGTAATATCCATATCAATAATAGTATTAAGAGTAATGACGATAAGAATCAAAATTTACAAGTGAACGTGAGGGTTTTCCCCACATTTTGTGACTTGAACTGGCACTCTGGAGCCAAAATTCGCTCGAGCCAGAGAAACTCCGGTCACACCCCAAAAGAAAAGTGAGCCCGCGGCGCATCGTCTCCACCCTAGAAATGAGCGCGCAAAAGTTCTAAGTAGTAATAAGAGTAGTGATGAATAGAATCAAAATTTACAAGTGAACGTGAGGGTTTTTCGACACTTTGTGACTTGAACAGGTGTGACAAAAAATGAGTTTGCGACTGCTGTTTAAGTAGTGGGGGCAACGTTTCTGTTGATATAAAAAGCGAGGCTAACTGGTTTCCATACAGCAGAGAGAGAGAGAGAGTGCCTGTTGTCTTTAAAGGTGTATATACATAGAGAATAACATTAAAAAAATGCATCAAATCAAAAACAGGGTGAACTAGACCAAATTATCACAGCTGGCTCAGTGTTCAATCCTTTTTTCAACCTGCCTCGTGGGTTTTTAAAAACCAACAAAAAATGGTTCAGTGCATTGCAGAAACTTACATACATAAGTGCCTTTAAGGTGAACAAAAAACAACTCAAAAACAGGCCAATCAGTAACAGAAATCCCATTACTACCTTTGTTTCTTTCTTTCTTTCTATTCATTATTCGACTGCTGTAGAGCGAGTAAAACGGCAGGCAAAAATGACACGCGAAAAAGCTTCTTTAAACATTTTCCTATTTTTTTTATTCTTTATTCGTTTCATCAGTTAACCTTCAGCGAAATGTGTTAAAAGTACAGACATTTGCTTTGTTGTTGTTGTTGCTAACAGCCACCCTCAAATGTAAAAGCTCAAAAGCTCACCCGCCATCCGTTCGCTGCACACTACCAAAACCAGGTCATAGATTCAGTCTAGTTCACTCCACCCCTTTCCTGTCGCGATGTTACATCACTTCCTCCGCTAGCGACGCTGCTTCCTGTCCGCACAGGATACGTCTTTTTTTTCTCTATAATGCTCGGAAGTTAAGCTGTGCAGTAGTTCGTCGTTTTTACATTGAATATCGAGTAGTTGTTTGTCTACCTAGCTGGTTCAGTGCGGTAGGGTGGGTGGTAGTAGTAGTAACACGGTTGGTTGGTTGGTTGGTTGGTAGATGGGGTGGGGTGGAGGGGGTTGGGAGAGGGAAGATGGTGAGGTTTTGGTGGGTGGGTGGGTGGGGGAGTGGAGGCAGATCACTCGGTTTTGCTGCGCTTCACAGCTCCAGGAAGCTTCTCTTGCAACCTGGGAGGAGGAAACGGACAGAGAGACAAAGAAAGAAGGTAAAAGGTAAGAAAACGCAAACCTCTGTTCTCACGAGCGAGACTGGATTTACGCGGAAAAGCATAATGATGATTCATGTATTTTCTCTAATAGAGACTGTGTGGGAGTCAATTAAAAGCCAGGTCTCTGATGATGGCCGGGGGCATGGTCTAATGGCCGCGGGTGTGATCCACACGAACAAATGAAGGCGGGCCCCAAATACAGCCCGGGGAAAAAAACAATATTCAATTATTTATCCCCATTAAGGTTAGCAGAGGGCTAACCAGAACCCCGCTCGGCCGGCGGTTGTCTCTGGAGCATGCCATCGTTGTCAATTACGGTGATTATTGTAATGCATTGCATAAAAAAACAAACAAACAAACAAAACTAACAAACCCAAAGCAGGGTTTGTACTAAAATATGAGCCACAAACAAACAACCAAACAAAGGAAACACAAGGAATTAGAGATAAGGGCCTTTCTCGAATATAAAACTACTTCCAATAAATGCCTGCCCTCTGCAGGCCCGGGCCAGTATTACAGGAGATACGGTATATCTGGGACACACACAGCTGACCACGGAGATGCACTTACTTAGCCATTGTGGTGTTGACTTGGGTGCGTGCCACGTCGATGTACTGATCGATCTGGGTCTGGAGGGCAGGAGGACAGCGCACAGCAGCATTAGTCAGGGCAAAAACAGCAAACATTAACAAAACTTCCCAAAACCCGAAAATCAATAAGGTCTGAGCTTATCGATACTGCTATCCAGATTCCAGACTAGCGGGTCCTGGCTATGAGCTAACATGTTAGCATGACCTCATGCTAGCAATAAAAATGAACAACGCCCATCCCTGCTGGTGATGTGGTGCGGTAGCGCGGTAGGGATGCAAAACGCCTCCGGTGTCTGATAAAGGCTGTCGTCACCCTGCTCGCTGATTGGTATGCACAGTAACAGCTGATGTTATCGTCGCTCACAGGAAGCACTTTGGGACTCACTAGTGCCCTCTAGAGGGAGAGTGGCGTCAGCGGAGGAGCAAAATGCGAGACTCATTAGCCAATGAACAGCCAGTAATGGGTCTCGTGCTACTTTTGCATGCTAAAATAAAGCTGATGATGTACAATTAGATTCAAGGGATGAAAAACCCTTTCAGAGTACAACACAAACTGTCTATTTTGCTGCAACTCGACAGTGCTGCTTAATCCAGGACCTTACTTCCTGGAACTCTGGAGAGTAAAAAAACTGGTCCATTGGAGTGAATGGAGATGTCGGGACTCTTCTATCTACACGGCTCTGGGACTCACTAGGAACTGGATTTGTCACCAGATACACGCATTATGACCAAGCCCCAACCTCCGGTGCTGAAATATGAAGTCAACGAGGAAGTACCAAAAACTGAGGTTCCTCAAATGGGCCACTTGAGGCTGGCTGCAAAAGCAAGTAATTCCCCATAGACCCCATGTCAAAATGCCCGACTTTACAGCAGAAATAAACATGTTACACAGCCTTATACAAAAGTGTTGGTCTCTATCGCGCATCGTTCTCGCATCGTTCTATTGTCACAAACATGGTGCTCCTCCCGCTGTTCTCAGCATAGGGTATTCAATAAACATGGCGTTAACTCTACAACGTTAGCCAGGTCTATAGTTAATTTCACTCTTCATAACAACTGTACGGGGGTGAATTTTTATATACCTCACCCGATTATACTGTTATGGCATCAGTAAACACTTTCCTAATGAGTTTATGGTCTCAATCGGTGTGGTAAGGATGCCACCTGGTCGCCTCTCTAGGGAGGTGTTTACAGCACGTCCAGCTGGGAGGAGACCACGGGGCAGACCGAGGGCTAGCTGGAGAGATTATATCTCCACACTGGCCTGGGTTAGGTTAGGTTAGGTTAACGCCTCGGGATCCCCAGTCAGAGCTGGCTAATGTGGCCAAGGAAAGGGGAGTTTGGGGTCCCCTGCTGGAACTGCTACCTCTGCGACCCCATCCTGGATAAGTGGTTGAAGATGGATGGTCCCATTTAGAGTAAAATAGAAGATAAAGCAGACTATGATTTGGGGCGTGATTGACAGGTCACCCGTCCAGTGATCACAGAGCTTGCTGATCACAGACCAATAGCAGGTGGCGCTGCATATCTGTCTTGGAAAAAAGATGGCGACGGCCAAAATGGCAAACTCGAGGCTTCAAAACCAGAGTCCACAAACCAATGGGTGATGTCACGGTGGCTATGTCCATATTGTTATACAGTCAATGGTCATGGCTAGGCAGAGGGACTGGCTCTCACCTTGTTCTTCTCGTAGACGGGGGGCAGGGCGAAGAGGAGGATGTCAGCTGGAGAGCACAGAGAGAGAGACAGCATTGGGTCAACATTTGCAACAATGGTTGAGTAAGCGATAAAATGAATTCAAGAATCTTACATGATTTGCATAGTTTGCATAACTAACATTCTTTCTGCTAGCTTTAGACATTTTTAGGCTTTTTATTCAAAACAAGGCATCAGTTTGTGAGCTGTGCCATCACAGATATGATTCAGCTTCCTCCCTGACCCTGAGTTGAATCAATTCATTTTTTTCTACTCCTCTTCATTTCTAGAGGTCTGAGCAGAGAAATCATTCCAGTGTGCTGTCGTCAAATTATTGATCTAAAAGACTGGTTATTGGCAACTCAGAATGATCATAGTTTATAAAATATATTTACAGTGACAGTTTACCATTAGCTAAGCCAAACATGAAATAAAGAAAGCGTATGTGATTCTAAGGCGATAGTGTTGGATAGTGTGTTATTAGACAGACAGTGCTTCAGCCATCCTGTCGGCACAATAAAAGCTTACTGGTGCCCCTGCTGGACTAAACGAGCATGACGGCCTCATTACATCAGCCGGAGGGCCATTGTGGTGTCACGGACGTGGATGTCTGCCCACTGCTAAAGCTGCCATTTGTATTCATGTGGAACAGTTTTGATGTGCTGCTGTCTTCTTGACCAGGACTCCCTGGAAGAAGACATCTTGTATCTCAACGGGACCTTTCCTGCATAAATAAAGGATCTTATCTTAGGGGGGGGGGGGGGGGGGGGGGGGGGGCGGCGCGGTAGCATCTATCAAAAACAAGAAATGTGATAGGAAACAGCTTTAGCGAATTTGTAACCAAACAAAAACAAATCAAGTCATATCTGACTTGTTTTAAATTTATTTCTCCCCACAAAAGTTTGATAGCCTATCAGTCAGTCAGCTCCTATCCTCTCCACAGTGTGGATGCACAGTCTGCCTGCCTGACAAATCTGGAGACTTCAAAAAACATGTTTTAACGGAGTCCATTGACAACGAGGGGTGGCAATGTGCCAAAAATGCCTTTGTTAAGCTACGGTACATAAAGCCACGCAGTCAAAATAGTGGTCGGACTGTCGTCAATCACTGTGGGTGATTTATTTTATGACATTCAAGTCATATCTGACTAGTTTGAAATGTATTTCTCCCCACAAAACTTTGATAGCCTATCAGTCAGAGTCAGTCAGCTCCTATCCACTCCGCAGTGTGGGCGCACAGTAGCGTCAGGGACGATGAAAATTAATTTGGGGATGGAGCCATACGATAGCCTAAACACGCTCTGCTCGTTATGAACAGCGTTAAAAATGACATGCCACACACACACGCACACTAAACAGACATGCGGGCACTGGCAGAGAGACAAACAGGCAGATAGAGCGGCACGCATTGCGCAAAAAGTGTCAGAATGTCGGCTGCTCTTTGTGATAGTTGTTTCATTTGCTTCAGTCATCCTGCTGCCTCGTATTCTCAGGAGCGCGTTTCTGCTCCACTTTTCACTTTCCTTCCCTGCTGCCTCTCTGCAGTCAAGCCAGCCCTCACCTCGGAAAGCACGGTCATTCTAGCACCCACTTAACAAACCAAGCCGTTTTTGCAGCACTTGAGGAAACCGTGAGTTTGCTCGTATAAGCGATTGCCCGAACGATTCATTAATTAATAAACTACCGAACGTGAAGTGAGTCACGAAGAGCCACACCCGCCCACTCAGACATATGCGGATCATATCGTTCCACTGTTTAACATGACCAGCGCTTGCGTGGAAGCGGATCTTATACCGGTGGTCGAGGTAGATAAGATACGGAGTCTCGGGAGTGCGCGTAGGCCGGCTAATTGTTGTTTAACATGCAGGCCAACCGGCTAGGTGCAGGTTATAATACGGATTCCACTGCATGTTAAGAAGTGGCTATGGATGCGCTGCGCGGGGGACGGGAGTTGCGCTACAGGGAGAAGGGAAGCCTCTACCCCGGCGGCCTCTCACCAGGCAAGACCGCGGCTTCACTAAACCCCCGCCTCCGGCCTAGCGGAGCCGACGCTGCACTCAACTGGGCTTCCTGAGGAGTGGACTTTTTCTCTCTCAAAACAATTGAAAACCACCGCCATGTTAAAGCTGAGCAAGGAGATCGATTTTATTTCACCAGAGCCGAAGGCAGCAACACAAAAGACTGATGGAAATAACATTAACAGAAGAGAAGGTAAGCCCCACTAAACTGGTATCCAGCATTGACAGTCAGTAGATACAGTAAACACGATTCTGCCTGGCCAATCAGTCGTCTGCAGTGTTTTCACGTCACGGTATGGTACCGGGTTCACAGCGCTGGAACCTCAACAAAGCAGGGACCAAAACTAGCACGACTCAACCCCGGCTGTCCACGTTTTTGATCGGTGGAATGACACAAAAAAGCGAGACGAGCTGGGCGGGGCCGCGTTGATACCAGCGGTGGAAATGGGCCATTAGAGAAAAGGCTGTGTGGCTCCTCCCCCGTGGTGCCTCCTCCCCCGTGGTGCCTCCTCCCCCGTGGTGCCTCCTCCCCCGTGGTGCCTCCTCCCCCGTGGTGCCTCCTCCCCTGTGGTGCCTCCTCCCCCGTGGTGCCTCCTCCCCCGTGGTGCCTCCTCCCCCGTGGTGCCTTACTTACCCAGGATGAGGATGGTGATTCCGTTGAAGACGGCACCCACATAGGTCATCAGCCACATGAGCACAGCCAGCTGGGAGGGAAACACAACACAAAGCCTCAGTTAGGAGACAGCAGGAGGGCTACAGGAGGCCCTGAGGGAGAGCGACAACTCAAAGCATTTCTAGGAGAACATATCTATATTAGGGCTGGAAACAGATACGTGGAGCACAAATTGGCCTTTCATTCAAAATCAGGTATCGGCCAATGGGTGTCTTCCTCTGATATGATGCAGTGGTGTTTTTTGGGTTACGTATTTACAGTGGCGATTCTAGAGTCTGTAGGGGCCCTAGGCAAAAATTCCCCGGGGGCCCCTCCAACCTCATCACCATCATTTTATTAATAACCTGACACCAACGAAAAATACATCAATATTATCATTAGCATTCCCCAAGTTCCTTGGACATATTTTATTAGCCTATTCATAACTTTCAGACATGGTGCAAAGTTAACTTTTTTGTCCACCGGCCAAATGTCTAGTGAATGTTCAAATGTTACCAGCCACTCAATGGATTAGCATTGTTTGTTTTTAGCTGGTGGTGAGTGAATCAAATCTACCTACCAGCCACTTGCACATTTATATTTTACCAGCATTTGGCTGCTGAGTGGAGACTGGTGCTAATTGTGTGCCCTGCTTTCATAGCAATTCATAGCTTAACTATTAGCTTAGCCAGGTTAACCAACAAATAAAACAAAAAAGTGACACCATTGCTAGCTGAATTTATTCAAGGATCTCCCCATAGGCTATACTAAAATAACAGCATTCAGTTATCTGCCTAATCAGTATCTGCTCCACTTGTTTTTTCCCCACATCCTTTTTTCTTTTTTTTGACTTCGAGATAATTTAATTCACTTTCAATTCAAGAGAATATGTGAATCATGCATACTTGACTTGAATTGAAAGTGAAAGTGAATTCACATCATTCAAAATCGTCCAGGCCAGGGGATGTCATGGAGCCCCTTTAGGGAGGTTTCAATGTCATTGCAAATTTTCCATTGGTTCTTTAATGGATAGGGGTTTGTGGTCACCGCTGTAGAGTAAAGTGTGTCTGCCCTCGGGGGGCCCTAACGGACTGGCGCCTCAAGCAGTTACCTGCCTTGCCTGTTCACAAGCTGCCCCTCTGCGTATTTATATCAAAACTACACTGGTTGTCTGGTTCTAAAGTGACATTTTGATTCCACAACAGTATGCATGTATCTAGAATGATCTAGCCTGACATGGCCAGACCAAATCGTAAATGCAAATGAGTCTCAGAGTAACGAAACACGTGGTCAGACCCTCCATAGAAACACGTGGTCAGACCCTCCATAGAAACACGTGGTCAGACCCTCCATAGACAAGTCAGCATTTATGGGTTTTCCCTCACGAAAAGTGGTGGCGAGCCTCTGATTGGCTGGGCTGTGTGCATTGGTGCATGGTTCAAAATGTACCGCCCCACGGGTTGCGTCACGCATATAAGGAGGTCCGTGGCTGGTCAATTCATATATCTTTCACGCATTTTGTTTTGGCCTTAGGGGGCGGCCCTTAACCACTTGTCAAGCCCCTCACTGATGCTCCTCTGTCAGCCATCGTATCAAACCCACCCCCATATTAGATAAACGACTGTGATTGGCCTAAGCGTTTTCAGGTGGGGTTGAATCTCTCTAAACAGGAGGGTGGCCACATGCATCTGCCAGAGCAAATCAAACATCAGCTGGCTAATCATTAGCATTACTATCCTGAGTTTCAATGGAGACTTTTAGCAGGGTGGCTACTTTTTTTTGTTGCCTTGGGAGCGATGCTGGCAAGGCCTATCAAACAAACGTACCGTAAATTCCGGACTATAAGCCGCACCTTTTTTCCCGTTTTTTGGCCTTTTTTGGCCCCTGCGGCTTATATAACGGTGCGGCTTATCTATGGATTTTTTCCAAAAAAAAAAAAAAAAAAAAAAAATCTCTCTTTTTTAGCACTCTTTCTAACTATAAATCCACTTCTGTTTTAATTTCCTCTCTTGCCCTCTTTTCACCACACTGTATGACACTGTGTGCACTGTAAATAACAACACAGGTGGTGTTGTGTTATGTTGTTTTGTTGAAATGTTAATAAATGGGAGCTTCCTCAAACAGCCATCTCTTCTATCTTATCTTATATCTTCTACATATGGTAATTAAACATTAAAACACAATAAAAAAAAAAAAAAAAAAAAAAAATATATATACCATTAACACATTGAATGCCAGCCATGTTTTCATTCCTGTAGGTAAGTTGTGCCAGGGGTGTTTTTGACGATTCTGGCTCATTTTAGAACAGCCGAGAAATCTTTTCTGTTAAGAATTCATGAACACCAATCATCTAAAAATAACTAATAGAATGTGTGCTTTCTCTGTCTAAAAGAGTTAGTTTGCAGAGTTAGTAGTTATGTAGATATTAGCCGTTGAGTACAGCATGGTTTCAGCGTCTGGAAATTTATTCAGAGATAAATGGCTTTTTGTGAAACAGTCACTTTAACCATTCATTTTTGGCATCAGTAAGACCGTCAGACATTCTAAACAATAGTTTTGAACAGTAATTTCCTCCATAACAACAGGAAACACCCCTCTCATTCAAACTCCTCCCTCCGTGTGTCTTCTCCTCCTTCCTCCTGGCTGTACAGCGGGCGTGTCAGAAGCGCTTTTGCTGCTGCCTGCCTGTGTGCCTGCCTGCCTGCTTGCCTGCGTGCGGACGCTCCTTGTGCGAGTCAAGATGGGCCGGGGAATGCGTGGGCGATGGGCAGATGTTGATTCTGGCCTTTCTGAGGTGTTTCAAAGTGTGTTTCACCTATGATCTATTTTGCAAATCGCTCTCCGCTCTCTGTGTGCTGCTGCCGGTGCGCGGCCGCTCTCAGGCAAGACAAGTCTTGAATGGATTACTGTAAAATCGCCACGGCATTTCCTTGAACGGCTTGGTCCCGCGGCAGTTTTTTCTTTGATTTCGGTCGTCTGGGGGAGCACTGTCAACACTTAGTGGGTCGGTAAAATAGATTATACACATTATCTTGCTCCAATAGTGATCTCGAAGATGTAAAAGTTGTTGATTGATGTCCCACCGTCAAAAAAAAAAAATGTTTATGTAAGACGAGTAAACTCGGCTCTGGCACTTAAGCGTTGGATTATGTAAGACGAATTATTTCGGCTATGGCACTTAAGGTGTTAACACCTTGATTGCCAGCGACGAGTGTACTCGTCAAACACAATCCAGCTGTTAACTGCCAGCGACGAGTGTACTCGTCAAAAAAAATCGATTTTTTTTTTTTGACGGTAGGTTGTGCATCTAAGCCTTTTACATCTCTTATATAGGTATTGGACGTGTACAACGTGTACAACCCATTCCACCGACCCACTAAGTGGCGACAAGGAAGGAGGAAGGCAAGCAAAAAGCAGTGTGACTGAAGCCATTCTCATGAAGGTGGATTGGCGAAGGCGCTTTTATTTTCGCGCTGATTGCTGGCGATACGGGATTGCAAATTTACATAATACATTACAGGTGGAACACACTTTGAAACACGCAGCATAAATATGACCAGAATCGCAAAAGCTTCTCTCAACCAAAACTCCAAGAAGCAAGCGAGTCCATGCCGACTTCCTCAAACAGCAGCCGTGCAGATCGACAGGCACAGGACAGCAGCAAAAGCACTGAGACTGTGACGGCCGCTGCAGGCAAGAAGAGGGAGGAGTTGAAGCAACTCTGCCTCTCGCTCTCTCCCTCTCTCTCTCTCTCTCTCTCTCTCTCGCTCTCTCTCTCTCCCTCCCTCCCTCTCTCTCTCTCTCTCTCTCTCTCCCTCTCCCCCTCTCACTAGGATTAAACCTAGTGCGTCTCCCTCCCGAGAGGGAGGGAGAGAGAGAGAGAGGGAGGGAGAGCGAGAGGGAGGGAGAGAGAGAGAGAGAGAGAGAGAGAGGGAGGGAGAGCGAGGGGGAGAGAGAGAGAGAGAGAGAGAGAGCGAGAGGGGGAGGGAGAGAGAGAGAGAGAGAGAGCCAAAAATGAATGGTTAAAGTGACAGTTCTATCGAATTTCACAAAAAGCTGTTTATCTCTGAATATTCTTTCTGACGCTAAAACCATGCTGTATTCAACTGCTAATGCTTACATAACTACTAACTCTACAAACTAACTCTTTTAGACAGAGAAAGTACACATTCTATTAGTACTTTTGAGATATTGTATGTTCACAAACTCCAAGCAGAAAATAATTCTCGGCTCCTGTAAAATGAGCCACAATCCTCAAAAAACGGCTTGGCAGAAGCTACCTACAGCAAGAAAAAAACGGCTGGCAGTCAATGTGTTAAAACACCCGCGGCTTATAGTCCGGTGCGGCTTATATAAGAAAAAAATAGTCAACTTTGCAGGTGCGGCTTATACACCGGTGCGGCTTATAGTCCGGAATTTACGGTACTTGAAATAGGACATGGTGGGGGGGGGGGGGAAGTCTTCCTCCCGTCCCGTCCAGTAATACGTTTTCAGCTTCTTACTTGGTCCTGCACTCTTTTTTTTACGTCATGTCATTTTTTATGTCATGAATGACTGCCGCCTGCTTGTTCAGTATACGTTTCCCACGGTTTAAAGCCCCAGGATACAAAGCGGCGTTAGTTGCCACGGTAACCTAATGTAACACAGCTCTCAACAGCAGCAGCAGACTGGTCAATCTTCATGTCAATCAAGTGTCAGACGCATTGGGGAGGAGGACGGACAAAACGTGGAGGTGGGACTTTTTTTTTGGTAGTCGATGACTACTAAAATGCAGTAGTGGTGATTAGGGCTGGGTTCAAAAAATCGATTCTCCGATTTTTATTTTAAAGCCCCATTCAGTAAGTTTTCCAACTGCGCCCTCTGCGTGCATTAGTATCGATAACGATATCGCCGTTCAAAGTGAACAAAACACAGCGCCAGAAAGCTCTATGTACATGTTGTGACATCGGGTACTCACCACGTGATGAAATAATAATCCATAGTTCTGTGAAACATCATTTTCGTAGCAAATCCGAATCGAGTTACTTCCTTGCTTTCATGCAGACAGCGCTTACGCTGTACAGCGCATGCGCGCATCCTTTTCTTTTTTCTATTTTATTGACACGGGACGCTGACAGCAAACTGCTTAGTCCCAGTGCTGGCCAATGGAGGGCGGTGTGGGATAAATAAAGCCGAGAGTCTCCCTATTACAAGTCAATCTACCATGTCCTAAGACTAAAAAGCTCTTATATTACAGTAAAAAATGTCAAAAATCTTACTGATTGGGGCTTTAATCCTCGATTATCGATTCATATGTCCAGAGATCGATTTTTATTTTATTTATTTTTTAATAAACAGGCTAAAATATTATGCTGTGTATGGTAGTTGAAACATAGTTTCAAGTTGACGTTTATTTATGTTTGTAGTTGAAACAAAAACATAAATACTGTAGGCTACATGAATGGAAATGTTTGATCATTAACTCATTGAATGCCAATGACGACAGCTGTCGTCAATTCAAATACTGACGTAGAGTGCCAATGACGACGGTTGTCGTCAATTGCGTTTTTTGACGGTGGGACGTGGATCAATCCCTGATACATCTCTGGTACAACTATTGTAGCTATTGGAGGTCTATAACCTATTTTACAGAACCCTTAGGTGGCGACAGTGCTCTCCACATAACAGAAAGGCAAGGAAAAAACAAAGAAGAAGTCGTTATGGAAACGGAAATCGCATCGCATCCGTATGCATCGATATGCTGAAGCACGTTACTGCAGCTGTGCCTGCAGCAGCCAATCTGCTCCCACAATTGAGCCGCTCTGTGTCGGTTGCGACAGCACATCCGCACATCCACACCGTGGAGTTATTATTCTCAACTGGAAGCATCGTTGCCGGTGACAAACACACGCGGAACGCTGTAAAAAAGCTGCACCCTTCACTGTGCGCACAGCAAACTCAGCAGAGAGCCACCACAGACAGGAGGAGGAGTGTGCAGTTGAGGCGAGGCGAGGCGGGGCGGGGCGGGGGGGGGGGGGGGGGGCACGCAGAGCAGCACGCAACACCCAGACAGACCCAGGCAGCAGGACAGGATTGACAAACGCAAGCCAGAATATCCGATGCCCACCAGCAGCAAATCAAGACCAGCAAGAAGCTGCAACCAGCAGCGCACGCAGGGGCCAGCGCTGCTGGTTGTAGCTAAAAATATTATTCTGCCAAACAAAATTCCCTGGCCTAAACTGTTTTATTGAAGGAAATTATTTTTGAGGTGTGACTACATTAGAAAAGATTAGCTTCAGAGTCAGTGTGTGCTTGAAATGTTTAATTTCACAAAAGGCCAATTATCTCAGCTTCTAGAAAAAAATTACTTTTTTTGGATGAATCAAGCTATCTTCTCCGGCTCATAACTAAAGAACGGAAAATGGGATCAATAAACTTTTTTTTGCAGATGATAGAATAGAGTCTCATCGTTCTTTGTGCGTGTTCAGTGTTTACATAGTAATATCACACAATATTCTGTGGGCCTCGAGAAATCACTGAAAACGCTCTGAAACTCTGGCACTGGGAGCGTCCGTTCTCCAAAAGTGGCTGGCACTCAATGAGTTAATATCTACTTTTAGAAATTATATAGGCTGAAATCAAATCACTGTGCATAATTGTGAAAGTGTCTTTATTGACAGATGAAAAGGCTGTTATTTACCCTTTGTCACCACCTGGTGAGTAAATATATGTGTAACTAAAACCATTAAAATTGACAACAGGTCTGCAACTTTTTTTCCCCATGTATCTAGTTGGCTGGTTAGGAACCCCTGTGTTACATAACTGGACAGTCATGTAATTCAGGGTACAGCTCAAAAAACACGTTTTGGTATCACTAACCAAATCAATATTGAAATTGATCGAATCGGAATCGAATCGTATCGAATCGAAATGAATCGATTCGCAACCTTGTGAATCGGAATCGAATCGATTCTTGAAATTTGAACCAATACCCAGCTCTAGTGGTGATGACTACTCAAATGCAGTAGCGGTGAATGGCCTAATGGCTCTGCAGTGAAATGTGATCCACTTCTATCTAAGGCTTTGCAGCAGTGGGTGCCTCGCCTCGCCCAGGCAGCCTAAAGCTAGGATACTCTCATGAATTGACATGGCTGCTTAATGACCATGATATTGATGCTGGGGAGGGAGGGAGGGGAATGGGGGGTCAGAGCCATGGGTTAGAGGCGGTGGTGGTGGTAGTGGGGGGGGGGGGTTACGGGGCTTGGACTTGGCTGGTTTAATAAGGGCATGGGAGAGAGAGCTGAGCTACTGTACAGGGATTACTCCTGCTTGGTTGACTGTGGGACTGACAGCCGCCCCGCTCTGCTGCCTGGCTGCTATTATCTGACTGCTGTAAGAAAGTTTCTCTCTCTCTCTGCTGCTCACGTTGATCCGCAACCTGGCGTCTGGAGCCTAATAATGATGAGTCTTATCTGGGGGTTCAAGAAGACATGAAAACGTTTGGGACGATTGAGGTCCATCACTCCTACACAGTCCCGTAATCCTATCCTATAATAATAAGAATGCAACGTCAGCGATGCCATTTTACGAGCGATCGGGCGGAATCTTTCAGGAAGTGTAAACCCCTGCGTGTGACCTAACGGAGTCCGATTTTTTTTAATGAGGTAATCAGGGGGGAATAAATGGACAAAAATGGCTAATTAGGGGCCAAAATGACTCGACACAGGTTCAGCACCATGGAGAGCTCCAGTGTGGAGCAGCACACAGGTGAGCAGAGTTTGTGAGCAGAGTTTGAATCAGCTGGGCTCCTTTTCCGGTAGAAGTGAATGTTTTCGGTTTTGTTAATTTGTTGTGTTTTCCTATTTGCCATTGTGATTTGCACTTCACAGCCACCGTAGTGAAGGCTTATTACTGCACCGATCAGAGTTATAAAAAGATGGCACCGAGAGAGAGAGAGAGATGTTTGAATAGATAGTACGACCAAACAGCCACACGTCAGGGTGGACGGCGACTGGGTGGGCTGTAGGGCATTCACGACTACTGCATTTTAGTAGTCATCGACTACTGCCAAATGGTAGTTGACTAGTCATGGGATGAGATAGATCATATTTTTTCCCACACAATAAAAATAAACAATTCTCATCAAAAACAGCCAGTAAAGGGTTAGCTAATGTAGGCAAGACTAACCTGGGGGCATGCGAAATAGCAGAGTGCTGTTTTACTGCAGTAACAACAACAACCTGAAATTCTGTTTATATCATTGTTTTGTTTATGTGATTGTTCAAACAAATCTATGTGAATTTATTGATATGGTTTATTCGTAAAACCAAAGATGACCACGATGCCGTGTCGACTGGTCTGTGAAAGCCCTAGTGGGCTGAAGCAGAAGCACCCACCTTCAGGGAGTCCACTAGGTCCTCGACCAGGAACAGGCGGCTCATCTGCTTCAGGGCTCGGTTGATGTAGGTCAGGCTGTTGTCCACGTGCTTGCGGAAGGTCTCCGGGGGAATGCTGACATCCTTATCCATCAACGCTCTGCGGAAGAGGGAGGCAAAATGAGGCTAACTGGCCAGGCGTTAATTGCTACAAGAAGATTTTAATAACCAGCTTGGCTCCGAAACAGGGTAGAGTAGAGGGGTGCGCGCCTGCGCGGGACTGTTTTTTTAAATCCCGCTCCCGCTGGATTTCTGAACATTAGCGCCCGCTCACTGACCGCCCGGAGCCACATGATGACTGCCCACTCCCGGCAACTATAAAAAACAAATTTAAAAATTAAAAACTAAAAAAGAAAAAAAAGCGGGGTCCCAGAGCCCAGTTCAATTAAGTAACGTGAGAATATCGCTGCTACCTTCAGAGCCAGCAGACTCTTCTGTTTCTTCTGTGGGGTTTCCAGGACTTGGGGTGCCTGTGAAGAGTCTACTGGCTTTGAAGGAACTGGGGAACTCTCAAACATCACATCATGTTTTCCTATGTAGCGCTGCTTTAACAGCTTCACATTTCTTCTTATCTGCCTCAAGTCATCATGGTGGTTAAACTGCTAAAACATCGTCAGCTGCATCTCCCACCCATTACATATACGTGTGAGTTCACCGGATCTTCCTCTCATTGAGTCATCTCTGCTGCTGCGAGCTGAGGGGCCAGGTTTGCCTAGCAACTCACAGGCTGACACGCAGGCCAGTGCGCACAGTGCAAAAGATTGTCTATCTCCGAAGCGATGACTTCCTCGGCAGTGAACGAGGAGAGACGGCTGAAATCGCGGGACCCACGGTTTATTTTTTGACCGCCCGCTCCCGCGAGATTTGCGTTGGGTCCCGTGGGAGTCCCGTCCCGTCGCACCCCTCTAAAACAGGGCTGGCTGGCTATGTGCTAATCTCCACTTTCATTTGTTCATAGTTCAAAGGTGCAATAAGTAAGGGAGAATCAACGAGTAGGTCTGCGCTTTTAAGGCACGACGTCACGTGGAGGCGAAGAACCACCCTCCGCAAATGCAAACCTACTTGCTTATACCATGATGATCATTTGCCCATAATATAAAATAAAAGCATTTGCAAATGTTTGGTAAAGTTTTGCACTCACAATTGAAACGTTATCAAGCAAGAGCTTACCGTTGTCATGACAAGGGATAATTTTAGTGCTAATCCCTTTTACAACCAAGCTACAACGGGGTTGGCTCCATCGTCGTACGCAGGCTAGCATTGTTGCGGTCTCCGGTTGAACTAAAACCCATTGACGTGGAGACGAGGGAACCATGCACGATGCTAACTTCCGGGTTGGCTTACAAAAATACCTCATCAACTAATGACTACTGAGCCAGCTGCTGAGACTTCTGACTTTCTAACCCGGACTCGTCCACCCAATGGACAAGGATATTTCCTTATTTCCCCAGAGAATTTAGCAACACCCCCAACTTGAACTTTCCCTGTTTGGGATATACACCTTTTAGAATTAAGTGACATTGTAAAAAAAGCTGTTTATTCCAGCTATGTTACAATCTCACTCTACTACCTTTGTGTGTCCGTTTTCTCCATTTCTATTTCGTTTGGAGGCAAAGTTGACCTACTGTATGAGGCTTGATGTTTAGTTTTGGAGGCTGGGCTGTGTTGTGTCTTCTGCCCCAGGTCCTGGCTCCACCATAAAGGTTGCTCTATAAATAAGGCCGGGGTTATATGAGGCCATGCCATGCCTGACCTCTCACATTCTGCCATTTGGAAGACTTTTTGACCAGCACCTAGCTTACAGGCTGCTGTTTGGAAGGCTTTTTGACCAGCACCTAGCTTACAGGCTGCTGTTTGGAAGACTTTTTGACTAGCGCCTAGCTTACAGGCTGCTGTTTGGAAGGCTTTTTGACCAGCACCTAGCTTACAGGCTGCTGTTTGGAAGGCTTTTTGACTAGCGCCTAGCTTACAGGCTGCTGTTTGGAAGGCTTTTTGACCAGCACCTAGCTTACAGCCTGCCATTTGGAAGGCTTTTTATGGACGCCCGACCAAGCCGGAGGTAACACGGGGGTTCCAACCCTCGTGTTGGTAGTGGGGAAATCCACCGCTGCACTACACGGATGCCCTTGCGGCCTCTTACTTGAAGGGGTGTCCATCGCTGGACTTCTGCACAGCCTGGACGACGGACTTGTAGATGCGGAAGGTGATGGTGACGCAGAGCAGGGCCAGCAGCAGGTAGGACACCACGCTGATCACGCTGAAGGCAGCCAGAGACAGCAGCAGCAGCATGGACAGGCCGAACGCCACGCCAGACTTCTTGGGGTCCCGCCAGTGGATCAGGTCCCTGACTGGAGAGGAGGAGGAGGGGGGGACATGCTGGTTATGAACACGTGTCTCCATGTGATGATGATGATCTTTTAAGTTCTGTTATCTACAAAGTATTCAAAGAAACACCCCCCTGATCCCACCTACGTACAGTACCACTGTACCACCACAGAGCTGAGGTCTGACAAATGTATTGAAGGTGATGATGATGACATAACCGATATCTGGCATTTCATTAAAAGGACAATATCACTCATCAATATCATTTCTTGATTTCAATTTCTTGTTTTTCTAATGTCTCACTGACACTTACCTGTTTGTGTGTTTTCGACATAAGCCATGTTGTTGTTGGTGTTGTCATTGATATTGATGTTGCGGCTGTAACGCCAGAATTTCACCTCGGGGATAAATCAAGTACTTTATCCATCTATCTATCTATCATCAGCAAACGTACGTATATCTCGGCCTAACCCAGTTTTTCCTCTCATCCATTTTTCACACATGTTGTTGTTTTTTACACAAGGAAGTGCAGGGAATTCTGGGTAAGCCTACAAAAAGACCCAATCTCTGCGGTCCTCGATTCCCTTTGAATGAGTTTCAGTGGAGAGTTCAGCATCACATGATTACTGTTTCAGAGGCATTTCCATTCGGAGACAAAAACACAATTCTAGGGAAAACAACGAAAAGGTGTCATTCTGAATCTGAGGCATGAAAGATCATTTGAATAGCAGCTACTGGCAGCTCCAGGCTTCAAAGCTATCAGTAGATCTTAGGGAAGAAAAACATGGCCGTCTATCAAGTTGCTCTCCAACCTCAGCCCAGTCAAACATACATAATGCAGTGCGGCTCCCCTCTGGCATCTACAGCCAAGAAGGAGGAGGAGGAGGAGGAGGAGGGCATATTGCTGCAGAGACTGGCGCACCGCCCGCCTGTTTGGATGCATGCGTTGTAAGGAGGCGTACAGGCAGAAGTGATGGCCTCCATACGAGGAGGTGGTTACGTAATGCCAGGACGCACCAGGCGGGGGCACTCAAACTGCCTCTCTCTCTCTCTCTCTCTCTCTCTCTCTCTCTCTCTCTCTCTCTCTCTCTCTCTCTCTCTCTCTCTCTCTCTCTCTCTCTCTCTCTCTCTCTCTCTCTCTCTCTCTCTCTCTCTGTGTGCATGGGGGCATTTAGAGAAACCTTGTGTAAGTGTTGAGACGCCACGTGGGGCAATGCCTCGGGGGCGGGGCGGGGGGATAGGGAGGCGGTGCCTGCCTGGTGTTGTTGCTTTGCCCGCTAGCTATTACTGAATGAAGAATGACCTTTCTATTTGAGATCATATCACCACACCCTAAATCAGCTCATTTATTTCCATTCACTTTTTCCTTCATTTCCGTTAATGTCTAGTGTTGAAAATGTTTCTATTTAAAACCAACCACATGCCGTATTTTTGTATTTTAGCTGCTGAATCCCCCCCAGCCCCCAATAGAGCTTAAATATGCTGTTAGAGCGGTTACTAAACAGTAATACTGCTGGTCACAGTAGGAGCAGAAATATGTTGACAAACAGCTGCGTGGAGCACAGCAGGCACGCCATTGTTGTTGCACTCAGAGAGAAGCAGTGAGAGCGCTCCATTGTTCCTCACGCTGATTGCTGAGCCTATGATGAGAGCATGTGAAGACATCACTCACTCTGAGCCTATGATGAGAACATGTGAAGACATCACTCACTCTGAGCCTATGATGAGAGGATGTGAAGACATCACTCACTCTGAGCCTATGATGAGAACATGTGAAGACATCACTCACTCTGAGCCTATGATGAGAACATGTGAAGACATCACTCACTCTGAGCCTATGATGAGAACATGTGAAGAGTGAAGACATCACTCACTCTGAGCCTATGATGAGAGCATGTGAAGACATCACTCACTCTGAGCCTATGATGAGAACATGTGAAGAGTGAAGACATCACTCACTCTGAGCCTATGATGAGAGCATGTGAAGACATCACTCACTCTGAGCCTATGATGAGAACATGTGAAGACATCACTCACTCTGAGCCTATGATGAGAACATGTGAAGAGTGAAGACATCACTCACTCTGAGCCTATGATGAGAGCATGTGAAGACATCACTCACTCTGAGCCTATGATGAGAACATGTGAAGACATCACTCACTCTGAGCCTATGATGAGAACATGTGAAGACATCACTCACTCTGAGCCTATGATGAGAACATGTGAAGAGTGAAGACATCACTCACTCTGAGCCTATGATGAGAGCATGTGAAGAAGACATCACTCACTCTGAGCCTATGATGAGAACATGTGAAGAGTAGACATCACTCACTCTGAGCCTATGATGAGAACATGTGAAGACATCACTCACTGTGAGCCTATGATGAGAGCATGTGAAGAAGACATCACTCACTCTGAGCCTATGATGAGAGTATGTGAAGACATCACTCACTCTGAGCCTATGATGAGAGCATGTGAAGACATCACTCACTCTGAGCCTATGATGAGAGTATGTGAAGACATCACTCACTCTGAGCCTATGATGAGAACATGTGAAGACATCACTCACTCTGAGCCTATGATGAGAACATGTGAAGAGTGAAGACATCACTCACTCTGAGCCTATGATGAGAACATGTGAAGAGTGAAGACATCAGATTTCAAAAGTTATGAGCTTCAATATCCTGCAGGGTGTCAAACTAATTTTAGTTCATGGGCCACATGGGACCCAATTTGGTCTCTCAACTGGGCCAGACAAAGAAAATCAATGCATAATAACGTAAAAATAACAACACAAGAACCACATTTTCCAGTTTCTTTTAGTGTAAAGAGGTTATCTCAGCTACCAGAGGCTTATCATATCAAATCTACTGTCTGTAACTGCGAATTACAATTGACGGCAACTTTGCAACTCTTCTCTATATTCTAAGGATAATGAAAATAGTTGACCATTTAGTGATGAATAAAGACAACATGGATCATATTGTAACTTGCTCCTGAAACCTGAGTGTGCATCAATATTAGGTGTCAAATCTCCAGCTTGGAACATTGGACTGCAGGACTTCCCAGTGCAATTGTTCACACTTTGCAAAGTCATCCTGTGGGCCGGATTGGACCCTTTGGTGGGCCGGTTCTGTTCCCCCGGGCCGTATGTTTGACACCCCTGCTCTATAGGTAGAGAAAATTCTACAACACCTTGAGACTTATGAAAGTATTAAACCCTTTCAGAATCCATTGGATAAACTCAAAAACACACGGACGGTCATACTAAAAACAAGGCTGACATTTTGGAGATACAAGGTTTCCCCCCTGACTGCGACGATGAGCGGGGTTTCCTTACCCTGCACTGCAGGGGTCCCAGCATGCTTTGCTGCCGGTACCCACAGGGAGGCAGTCGGCGCTTGATGGCCCTTGTTCATTATCTCCCCCCCCACCTCACATCCAGGTCCCCGTGGCCGTGGAGCCGCAGTGGCCTGTTTTCACTGTGCAGCGTGCAGCTCTTAAAGGGACAGGCACAGCCCAGGCCCTGTGTGGACACATACCATAGGCTCCATTCTAGCATCAACCTATAGTGGACCTTCAATGATAGTTCCAGGAAGTACATGGTGGGATGATTGAAATGTATAAAATAAAGCTGATAATATACAATTTGATTCTTTAAATGCCTGACCCTTTCAAACTACATCACCAACGGTCCATTCTGCTGCAACTCTACAGCGCTGCTTAATCCAGAACCTTACTTCCGGGAACTATTGCTACAAATGACATACTTCCCCTTGGTCAAATTCTCCGTCACCATGGCCTTCGTTTCCACTGTTATGCAGATGACACCCAACTCTACCTCTCCTCCAAGACCATCACCTCATCCACCCACTCTACCCTCACCACCTGCCTTACAGATATAAAAACCTGGATGCAACAAAACTTTCTCCAACTCAACTGCAACAAATCCGAAATTCTACTCATTGGCCCAAACTCCCTCTCACCCGATCCGCTCAGACTTTCTCTCTCAACATCGATGGCTCCATCGTCACCCCCTCCACCCACGTCCGCAACCTTGGAATCCTCCTTGACCCCACCCTCTCATTCCTTCCCCATGTCAACCACATCACCATAACTGCATTCTTTCACCTCAGGAACATTGCCCGCCTCTGTCCCTCCCTGTCCCCTTCCGCTGCCGAAACCCTCATCCATGCCCTCATCACTTCAAGACTCGACTACTGTAACAGCATCCTCTACAGCTCACCAAACAAAATTCTCAATAAACTGCAGTATGTCCAGAACTCCGCTGCTCGCCTGCTCACCTCCACCCGTCGCCGAGATCACATCACCCCTGTCCTTCACAACCTCCACTGGTTCCCAGTCAAACACCAGATAGACTTCAAAATGCGATTCACTTATCTCCCGATTCGATACTATCACGATACTTGGGTGCCGATTCGATATATATTGCGATTCTTAAGTATTGCGATTCTATGATTATTGCGATTCGATATTACGATTTATTGCGATTTTTGTTTCTTTTTTTCTTTTTTCAGTTTGTTTGCTTTTTTACACTAGATTAGAAAATGGGAAAAGTTGAATCATACACTAGAGACTGTATATTATATCATGAGTAGGGCTGGGCGATATAGTTAAAAACAGGGGCGGACTGGGATCATAATTCAGGCCGGGCATTAGATACCAAGCAGGCCAGGCCGATATGGGCCGACGCACGTGAAATTTGGGCCGTTTGAAGCCCAATTTGGGCCGTTTGAAGCCAGATTTGGGCCGTTTGAAGCCAGATTTGGGCCGTTTAAAGTCCAATTTTACAATGAGATGCACCCACTTTAACCCTGAAGTGTAATTATTACTTCAGACTAACTAATAAAGTAATAAAACCACTAGTAAACCAGTAGGCGGCGCCTGGCCTGCTGTTCAGTGAGTGGCCTGACTGACTTTTTTTTTTTTTGCGATTATCGATTCTGGAATAGAAGATCGATTCAAAAAATCGTGACATTAAAAATCGCGATACTTGGGTGAATCGATTTTTTCCCCCACCCCTACTACTCACCACCTACAAAGCCCTCAACAACCTGGCCCCTCCCTACCTCTCCGACCTCCTCCTCCGCCACTCCCCTACCCGTCGCCTCAGGTCCGCTGACACTAACAGCTTGATAACCCCGAGGACCAAGCTCCGGACCTGCAGGGGGCGACAGGGCCTTTTCAGTTGCTGCACCCTCCCTCTGGAATGCCCTCCCCATCCACATCTGTCAGGTAACCACTCTACCATCCTTCAAACAGGCCCTCAAGACCCACCTCTTCAAACTCACCTTCACCTGCTAAATCATCCTCCCCTCCATCATCACAACTCAACCATCTTTAAATCACATACTCCGTTTTATTGTTATTTCTATCGCCATGTTCTTTTATGTTTTGTATCTATTAAATGATTTTATTGTGTGTAAAGCGACTTTGAGTATTTAGAAAAGCGCTATACAAATCTAATGTATTATTATTATTATTATTATTATTATTATTATTATTATTATTGCGAGGTAAGAAAGAAAGAAAGAAAAAAAAGTCCATTGGCTCTGGCCATGTCCACACAGAGACGGAACTGATCTTTTTTTTTTTTCGTTTAAGAAAAGTTTTCCATAAACACGGAATCGTTACAAGAAATGTGTGTATCCACATGAAACCACTGAATACCACTGAATCCGCTGTAGTATATATGCCAGGCCGGTAAGTGGCACTGTAACGCTGCCACAAAGTACACCAAAAACAGAGAATAAGACAATCTTGTCAATAATGGCATTCAACCACTAGGGGCGCACAGAGTCTATAATGTGTATCTCACTGTAGCGAGCAGCTTAAACCCTTGGCTTTGCGGGGTACTATTAGTAGCCTCTGTATCTCAACTCTAGACGAGGTTTGCCATGTCGATGAATAAAACGATTAAACCTATACAGGCAAATGCAGAGCTGTTCAGCAGGGCTGATGGTCTCCCTGTAGCCTACAATATAGAACGTTAACTATCGGTGACGTTCCTGATAAATCCACTTCCATGATCATTAGAGCGGACATCACAGTGCATCACACGTTGTATTTGCGAGGGCTATATATAGAGCATCCCGAGTATGTGTGTTACAATCAGAGTTTACATTTCATTTCATTTCATTTTGTCCAATATTCAAATATTCCAGAATTGCATGTTGTATTAAAAATAAATATTTCTACAGGCTATAATTGGCAATAGTAAGCTGAAATGTCACCTTGGGGAAAACCCTAACCCCTGGTTGGATCTCTCCTTGAAAACTTGGTTGTTCAAAGTAGTAAAGACCTTTAGCACCTGGGAACCATATTCGATGATCAGTTGGTTGGCTTACGACCCAGATTTCCATCCAAATAGGCTTGATGCGTCCTTCAGGACTTGGAAGGAGCGAGGGTTAACCCTGTACTGGGATTTATTTGAAAAATATTCTTTTAAAAGCTTTCAGGTTTTGAAGGATAAGCATGGTCTAGGAAATGAAGATCTGTTCAGATTTTTTCAGTTGAGAAGTTACACAGATAGACTATTTGGTAAAGAAGAGCTGAAGAGGTCGGGGATTGGGAAGGGGGTGCTGAAGGTCTTTCTCTCAGCATATAGCGCTGACCAGGGATCTAAAAACATATCAAAGCTATATAGGGGTATTCAAGTGCTGAGGGGGGGAAATACTCTGTATCTAAAAGAAAAATGGGAAGGGGAACTTCAATCTGGAGCGGGAGGAATGGGAAATGATAAATGAAAGACAGTGGAAGACCACAAACTCTCTGTCATGGAGGGAGTTCCAATGGAAAAACCTAGTTAGATACTTTTTAACGCCAATTCAATCAAGGGGAGGTCAAACAGGGTGTTGGAGGGGGTGTGGAGAAGAAAAAGCGGATCATTACCATATATTTTGGAGTTGCCCTGTGATAAGTATGTTTTGGGGGGAAATAAGAAAGAGTATGGAAAAGGTGCTAAAGATTGAGATTCAACATTGCTTTCAGGTTTTGTATTTGGGAAGGGTGCCCGAAATGATCAGGGGTATTGAAGATATGTACATGTTTAAACGGATGCTAGTCGCCAGCAAAAAGGCTATAACGAAGAGATGGTTGAATAAAAGCCCACCGACTCTGTCAGACTGGCTCAATGTAATGCATAGCATATATGTAATGGAAAAGCTAACATTTGCTCTGAGACTCAAGACAGACGCCTTCGAAATGTACTGGGAGGGATGGGGTGATTTTGTCAAACCGTTGAGGAAAGATTTCTGTTATAAGAGACTGAAGGGATATTAATCCATGCTACACGTGTACATTTTATATTTTTTATTTTTTATTTTGTGTGTGTATGTCTCTTAAGTGTGTTGTCCTTTGGGTTCACCCTTATTTTGTCGTGACTGTGCTTTTTCTTTTAACTTTTGTTATATAAAAAAAATAAGGAAAAAAGAAAAGATTGTAAAAATGTGAAATACTGTTGATGTTTGTCTGAAAACTGAAATAAAAAGAGAATTAAAAAAAAAATATATATATATATTTCTATCTAACACGTTTAGCCTGATTTTGTTTGTGTTCTTGTAAAAACGCTAAGCTTTCTGGGAAATATCCAATGAAGGGAGGGGAGGGGTGGATGGGAAGAGGCAGCTGTGGAGCACTGAGGCTATGGGCTATAGTAGCTGTTGCTGGCGGAGACAGGTGGGGCTATGGCATCATCGGTTCAGGAAAGATGCGTATGGGTTGTATAAACACGGAAATGCAAGGGTGGCGCCTTCAGATTTGTTCACTCTGGGACCCAGTTTCAAAAATGAGCGTATTCTCCCAGAACGTATACTCCCAGAACGCTGGTTCCGTCTGCACGAAACGTCCATACGAGAAAAAACTTTAGCGGATACACCTAAACTCGTCTCCGTGTGGACATGGCCTCTGTTTCAGGTTATTATTGTTTATATGTTCATCATATAAATATGTTGGACCGCCCCCTCCCCCTCCTCCCAATTGTACTTGGACAATTTCCCCTAGTCTACAGTATAAGCAGTCCCGGGCATTGCTCCATCCCCTCTGCCAACCTGGGGAGAGCTGTAGACTAGCACGTGGTTCCTCTGATACATCTGCAGTCGCCAGCCGCTTATTTTCACCTGACAGCGAGGTGTTTCACCGGCAGGACGTAGCGTGTGGGAGGATCACGCTATTCCCCCCAGTTCCCCTTCTCCCTGAACAGGCACCCCGACTGACCAGAGGAGGCGCTAGTGCAGCGACCAAGACACATACCCTTAATCCGGCTTCCCACCCGCAGACACGGCCAATTGTGTCTGTATGTGTCCTGTGTTTTCCTTTGGGGGCATAATTTGCAGTTGAAAAAAGGTAATACATCTGAATATATCACAATACTCAATATATATCGCAATAATAGCACATTTGCAATATCGCAATACTACCATATCACGACTTAAGTTTCGTGATAATATCGTATCGTGGGGCATCTAGTGATCCCCACCCCTACCGGATGCCCTGTGGTTTGGATCATTACCCACACCTGCCACCATAGAGCCTGTGGTGTGATTTTATCTTTCGATCATTTTGACTTGAAGATCCACGTAGGATCGAAAAACGTTGTCTCTCTTTGGGGAAAGTTGGCCCACATTTTCAAACATTTTAACTTCTCCGACATTACTTAACGTAAAAACAAATAGATTGTACAAAAACATTCGACACACACAGCTGAAGAAAATCTCGGGTCCTTCATTATTTGAGTAGGAATAAAGAGCATTTTGAAGCAAAGAGGATGGCAACCGCCAAATGTGGGCATGTAACAGTGAAGTGTAAGAAGAAGTGTGACAGATAACTGCTCCCAATAAGACTGCTTTGAGTACCGAGCCCAACGCGGTCTGTGTGTGTGAGTGTGTGTCTTTGTGTGTGTGTGTGTGTGTGTGTCTGTTAGTGTGTCTGTGTGTGTGCTCACAGCCTGCTCTATTTCCATGTGACCCCATTCCACCATACATAGCCTGACAGAAATGTTCAGTGAAGAACAGAAGAACAGTGCAGGGAAGCTTCATTAAGACTCAAATACCGCAGGTGATTATAAACAGTGGTACAAGTACTCACATGATGCCCCGCCCCCCCACGTCCCTCCTTCACCAATCAAACAAGAGGATTAACACATCTCTCGCCACAAATGGATTCCTTGATTTGAGCCTGCCAACAAACCTGCTAATCTAACTAACTAGCTAAAAGATCTAGAAAAGCATCTTCGGGCTCAAAACCTGCCGACACGGCAGTCTCCCTATTTTTAACCCTTTCTCCTGCTGTGCTCCCGATTGGTCACTTCTCTGTTAATCTCCCGGTGTCATAGTTGCACTCGCATCTCGATTAGGTTTACGGTCTTTCAGGGACTGTAGCCACCAGCCAGAGTGAAGCTTCTGGTATCATATGAACACTAAATGACCTGAACTAAGGCATCGATTGGTACCAACCATGTCATGCTAGCTTGTCGGCAAGGGGGTTCTAAGGGCGCTTTCACACTGGCTCCCCCGGTACCGTTCCCGAGCCCACTTGTCCCCAAATTGACCCCAGTTTCGGAATGTTTGCTGAATGTGAACGTGGCGTTCTGTTCTGCACGTTGGCTGTGTCCGTTTCATCTGGCTAGTCGTACTGTAGGTCCTACGACACCTAGCCAAGCATACAGTACCCCGCCTAATAACCTACTACAGAGGTGTGGAGCAGCACTGCTGCAGAGAAGCACGGAAATAGCAGCGAGGAGAGGCTATAGCTGAGGAGGAGCATTCAACACCACAGGACACACAAAAATAACTCCTCCCACAGAAGCCAGTAATGAATGACATCATAATGAGTGACAAAATGTTACAAAAAGTGATTGATTGGTGAAGTTACAAAATGACGTAATGTAAGTGTGCACCTGGACCACTACGTTAAACTGACATAAAAATGTACATTGCCTTTCGCCTAGTTTCTGTGAGCCTGAACGCCAATGCAGAAGTGTGCCAAATGTAGGGCATAGCACGCAACACATGCGTAAGTAACACTGCATGTGTTAGGATGACTGTCTGCATACCAGCCTGTGTGTGCTGGCGTGTGTGTAAGGGTGTGTGTGTGTGTGTGTGTGTGTGTGTGTGTGTGTGTGTGTGTGTGTGTGTGGGGGGGGGGGGGGGGGGGGGGGGGGGGGGTGGGGGTGTTGAGGTTCATGTTGGAACGGAAGGGGGAGGTATTGGCACGAATGCCTTCAGGAGCCTGCTTTAACTTACTCCTGTAACATCTTCCAGTACTCTGCCCAACTTATCTGATGAGATTTATTGTTGCACACATATAGAGAAGTGGTTCTCAACTGGAGTCCGGGGGACCACCATGGGGTCAACGACGGGTTTCCTATCAAAGTAATCAATGATTAATCTTCACCATCATATTTCACATACAAGACGTTAATACAATTATTGAATGTTAGAAGAATGACTGTTTTGATGATCATAGTTTCACTTTTATCTCTCTACATTCTGGACAAAATCGAACAATAAAAATATCCTCGGATTTGGGTCCGAGAGACAGAATCTCATCAAATGGGGGTGCATGGCTCTAATGTGGAATAAATTAGAGGTCCTAAATATGAAAAAAGGTTGAGAATCACTGCTATAACTAAGTAATGCAGGGTAATAATCACTGCAAGCTGCTACGCATGAAAAGCAGCAGTCTGGCTTGGAATAGCTCTCATATTCACGGCGGATCGTTTTGCAGAGGAAGGGGCGGTTGGAACTAGGCTCAAGAGAGGAGGACGAGGGAAGACAGAGATCTTATGACTGCTAACTAATTAGCCAAGTTGGTGCCCCAGAATCTATAGGACAAATTATCCCACAAAACTAATAGAAAAGGCACAATGGCCTGGGGAAATGCCATTCGTTTTGTATCGCTTCCCTGCTTCTTCTTTGCATTGTGCAGGCTTGACAATATTTAATCCAACAACACATGAGATATTGGCGACCAGTGAAAAACCGTTGGGCTGGAGGATGATATGGAGGATGATATGGTCGAAATCAATACCATAATAATCATATGGATTTTTCTCGATCTCATTTTACCGTACATCATGATATGGTTCATGGATGCAAAGTCACATGACATCATCAAATGAATGCTCATTTCATTGAAATGAACAATGTTAGGTGTGATGTCAAACAAACCTGACATTTCCAAATAATATTCCTACGACCATACCTTGTTTTCTCAGTTTTTAATTCAAATTTGCTGGTCATCAGCAGAAATGTGTCACGGACCGGTCTATATCTATATCTTCATATAATCACAATATGATTCCATGATTCCAGCCATATGGTGAGGAGCATTCTCTGTCATGAGCGATCTTCTCCTCCAAATGCAGTGTGCTGTGGAAAGATGCATCAGAGCAGAAACCCAACACTGACTGTGGACTGACTGTGCCGCCTGACTTCCAGGCAGGCCCCTTGCAAGCAGACACTCAGGCACCATATATAAAACCACCGTCCGCGCTCTGCCAATAGACCCTGTCACCCTGTCACCCTGCCCAGCTACAGTATGAAGGACAGAGGGGAGGACAGGGTCAAAGAGACAGGGGGTCACCTGACCACCATATGCAGCATCAGTGTCCCATATAACCCATTACCATGTGGTTTGATCCTTTGGCCTCTGGGACAACTTCAATGCGGACGTGTCACCAAGTCCCTAGCAATCTCTACTGGGGACGCACGATGATATCGCTACATCATCGGTATATCGGCCAATAAAGGATTTCAAATGAAATTTCGCATCGACCCCAAACAAACATTTGTACCCATATGACTTAAAAAGTACACTTTAATTATGCCCAAAATGCTTGATTCTTGATTAAATACTTGTATTGCAATTTGTGAAATAGGTCAAATTGTCCCTGGTTGTGGTGGCTATTGTCAGGATTGTCTCCCTGAGAGGAGAGCATCATCCAAGCCTGTTTAAGTAGAATGAATCCTACAGTTTTGTTTGAAAGAAATTTTAGATAAAATAAAAACAAAAGATATGGCATGTTGTACATACGCTAAGCTGACGTAGTTTTCTTATTTTGCAAAGTGAAAGAGTACATATATCTTGATACCATATTGATGGTCTCGAAATTGTTGCAAATGAGCATTGTATCCGTTTCAAATTTTTGATACTTATCGATACCTGTTGCAAATGAGTATTGTATCCGATTCAAATTTTCAGTATTGATACTTTCCGATCGTAGCGATACTTTTGACAACCCATATATATATATATATATATATATATATATATATATATATATATATATATATATATATATATATATACATACACACACACACACACACACACATACATACATACATCCCTACTATCAAGTAAGCCCTTTAAACCTGTCATGACTTTCAAAAGTCTGTATTACAGCTTTCTGGATGCATACCTAAAGAATACATGCGGTATCAAGCTCTTCAAACATGTACATTCATCAAAAGTTACTGGATAGTAGGAGATTGAATCAGGCAGGTAACAAGGTGCAAGTGAGCCAAGGGGTCATGTTGAGGTGCTTGCATGAGAGGTTAGCGGGCCTACAGCCCAGAGGGAGAGGTTACCTCATGTTGAGGTGCTTGCATGAGAGGTTAGCGGGCCTACAGCCCAGAGGGAGAGGTTACCTGAAAAGTGGGTTAGTATTGCAGTCAAGACATGCTCAGCGAGGTAGAAGGCTTCGGCCACCAACTCCTCGATGGCTTCCACCTCTCTGGAATAGGACGGGGGGCTGGGAACTGAGCTACAGGCAGACTGCTGTATAGATGCAGGGTCAGAGATCTTCATGCTGAGTCCCTCCTCTTCATCCTGACTGCTGCCCAGCTCTTTGAGGGCACTGATGGTGAGCCGCTCGTGTTCGAAATCCACCGCCACGGTGGGAGGGGACTGGTGAGGAGGCGGGGCGTCGGTGAGGCCTCGGCGAGCACGGTCGGCCTCTTCGTCCTGCCGTGACTTCAGGCACTCTCTCATGAACTCCACAAAGCTATCCTCCTCCGTAGTTCCAGAGAGCGAGCAGTCGGGCTCGAGGCTTTCTGGGTCGCTTGTTGTGTCAGGCTTATGGTGACCTGCTTTAGTGTCCTTCTGGGTCTTTGAGCCCGTTTCCTGCTGTGGGAGAGACTTGCCATTTTCCATGTTATCTGGAATGATGTTGTCGTTCTTCACTTTTGTGTCGGAAACGGGGTGCTGGACGCTCCCGCTTTGGAAAGAGGAATATGGGTCTTTGGGATATTCTCTATGCGACACCTGACCGACTGACTTGGGAAAGGGCTCCTCGTCGCACAGAACGCCACTCGTGGTGTTCGCACTCAGTGTCTCAATACGTATCTGAGATGGATCAGAAGGCGATGGCTCCTTGGCGCGACGGAGGTCTCTCTCATCCAGCGTGTCCTCCAAGGCAGGCGGCGCGTCGTAATCGTAATCAAACGATTGTCTGTCGTACATGTCGTCCGACTCATCCTGCATGAAGGTGTGTTTCTGTTCTGTGCAGACTTTCTCCTCCACTTTGGACGGGATGCGAGGAGCTGGAGCCTGAGCGGGAACGGCCTTCTTGTGTTTAACCAGCATTTCTTGTGCTTCGTCGGACCACTCGTCGTCGTTGTCTGGGAAGTCCACGTCTTCATTTTTGACAGACTGTTTGGCAGTGAAAGGGGGGAGTTTATCTTTCAACTCATTGGACGTGGTCTGTGATTTATCAGGTTGTGCAGAATCAGAGTACTTTGAACCAGCTGCACTCGGCAGTCCATCGGTTTTTGATGCGGATGCTTCGGGAGCAGATTTGATTATTTTGTGTTTGGGAGAATATTCAGCGTCAGAATCCACAGGTGAGGATGGAGGAGAGTAGCCTTCCATGAATTCCGTTTCTAAGGGCCGTGTCTTGGGTGGCTCAGGGGTTTTGGGAGGAGCCTCTCTGACCGGGTCTTTCACAACCTCATAACCGTCATCTTCCTCCACCTCCAGCTCCATTTCCATCTCCTCGTCACTATAATTCGGCTCATCGGTCTCGATAACGTTAATGGTTGGGACCTGCATTGGCTTCTTCTCTGGTGGTGGTGGGGTCTCCTCAGTGGGGAGGGAGGAATCCAAGGGGAGAGTAGAGGTATGATCACTTGAAGGTGCAGGAACAGAGGATCCATCCATAATGACTGTATCATCTGAGTCTCCTGAGCTGTCCACTTCACTCGACTCTTGGGTCTCCAGTTCGGCGCCCCACAGGGTCTTCTTGGCATCCGAAACACTCCGTTTAGCGTCGACGCCAGCCGGTGGGGAGAGAGGAGGTGATGGGGAGCCAAAGCCTGCGGGAGGTGCAGGAGAAGCAGCAAGTGCAGAGTCCAGATTTGGTGGAGCCTGGGCACCAGGTTTCTCCTGTTGCTCCCACATGTAGGCTGTTGGCAAGAAGCTGAGGTCAAACTCCGACTCCTCCTCGACACTAGGCTGCTTGGGTGCCTCGTTGGACTTAGCTTTCAGTTTTGGAGCTTCGACGGGAGAGTCCAAGAACGCATCGGGGACACCAGCAAAAGCTGCGAGAACATCGCCAGCAAAAGCGGCAGGAACATCGGGTATAACTATATCTGTCTCCTTCACCTGCTTTGACTTAGCATTATTTCCTGAAGCCAGGGTGCCTTTATTTAAATCTACTGCATCATCGAAATCTGGGACTGGCGGTAAATGAGCCTTCATCCAGTCTGCTGTGTTTTCAAACTCACTCGCTTGTCTTACATCTCCAAGTACTTCAAAGGGGGATTCTGGCGACTCCTGGCCAGCAGAACCTGCTTTCTTCTGGATAGTTGAGGTGATCGTCTCAGTGGGAGACTTCTCATAGTGGCGCTCTCTGAAATGAGGGAACCCTGCATCGCTCCTGAAATCAGGTTCCTTCCTTTTGGAAGGAAGAACTTCCGGTGCGGGTTCCTTCTTTCTGGAATGAACAACTTCCGGTGCAGGTTCCTTCTTTCTGGAAGGAAGAACTTCCAGTGCGGGTTCCTTCTTCTTGTTAGCAAGAGCTTCCAGTGCTTTTATCCGCTCCGACACAGGAGATGTCTTGATCGGCGAATCTGGTTGTCCATCTGGCGGCCCTGCTTCAGCGCCATAATTACCGGGTGAGAATGAGCCGGGTTGAGAGGGAAAGCGAAGGGAGGTGGCCACACCGTCAGAGGGCTTCTCGGAGCCCAGGACCACCCTTTTGTCTGCATTGGCCATGCAGGAAGAATGATGACGAAGAGGAAAAAGGCATATAAATCACACTCAAGACACTCAACTCCCATGATGCACTTCTAGCAGTATTCAGCGAGGCCTTGATGTTGTTGCAGCCCAAGCAGTCATGCATTGCATCATGGGAGCTCAATATTGCTTTATCATGGATGGGATCTTACTTTCTTTCATGCTGCTCTTAACAACTACAGGAAGTTGCCATTAAGCAGCAATATGGCAACATGAAGAATGATTTGTATGATCAAACTGAAGCAGCACCAAACAAAATAAAAAAATAAAAATCATATATCATATCACTCATAGTATTGTTTGTAAATCATGTGTGGCTGTGCTGACTGGATAATCAGTTTTGAAATCTATTATACTTACTACACACTGGCAGGCTTGGAACTGTACTTGAGTCTCTATAATTACATAAGAAAAGGTAAAGCGTTGCTGCTCTTTTACACACCTGCAGCTTTGTGGACCAGTGATGTCATTCATGCACAAATGACATCACTGGTCCACAAGTTAACTCAAATCAACTCTCCATAACTGTCCAACTAAATGAATGACTGCAAAACTGTTTACAGTTTTCACGTGAGATTATGTGCAAAATAAACCAGCATTGTTTTTTTGCAAGTTCATTGATATTTCTCTGTTTATTTTCAATTAACGCTACCCAAGTAGTACTTGCTAGCTACTACTCTATCTATCATAGAATCAAAATGATCAGGTCATTATTATTCCTCACACCTCCAAGCTGAGGTGACATTGTGAGTCACTGTGATGCAGGGTCTCCCCCCCTCGGGTATCCTGGTCTCCCCCTCGGGTATCCTGGTCCCCCCCTCGGGTATCCTGGTCCCCCCCTCGGGTATCCTGGTCCCCCCTCGGGTATCCTGGGACCACAGAGTCCAACAAGATGTTCCAAGCAACTGTTCCAATAATCACATGATCCCTTTCACACCAAACGGCTCCTATGTCATTTTCAACAGCCAGCGTGTCAAACCACCATGATGGGGAGTTGGCAGCTATATCGGGAGGTGAACGCCAGCTGTCCAGCTCAACCTCTGCATGCCTATCTCCACCTCCGACCAGGGTTGAACTTTTATTGACCAAATATTCTAACAGGTGTACCGTGCACTTTGTTTTTTCTACTTAATACACAAGGCCCTCCCCCAGAGTTGATTAAACACTCAAGGGCGTTTCAAGTTCACCACAAGCATGTTTGGAGTGGTTAATTCAGGTTCTCACCTGGTGGTTTGTGAGGAATGACAATGCAATCCCAACCAACTACAGGTAACAACCACAAGCTGCAAGGCTTTATGGGTGTATAAGGAGAAGGACGTTGCCATCTGATAGCCAGCAGCTTCTGGAACACATGCTTGGCATTCAGAGCTATTTCTTCAATTACTTCAAAGAGTGCAGACAAGTCCATCATGCTTAGGGAAAGCAGCCACGGGGAACTTTCATTTTGTGTTGATTTTAGCGGCCCCTGTGGGCAAAAGTGGTAGTGTTCTCCCGGTATGAAGATTGCATTTCCTGAACACCGAGTCTCCTCCTGCTGTGACCAGCGGGTCGGCCGAGCTGCGACGGGCCGGCCAGGGCTGTTTTATTTACTGTATAAGGTTAACGTTATTGGTTGATTCTGTTGTATTTACTGCATATAAGGTTAATGTTATTGGTTGATTCGCAAAATTACAACCAGTTTCACAGAGATGTGACCACAGAAAGTCCCGCTTTGCTCTACTAGCGCACAGGCATTTAGAAAACGATATAGAATCTCCGTGCTCATGGTCTCATTTGCTGATGTACAGTAGGTAAGATGTGAGGCATTAGTATTAAATTGAGACTGACTGTTTCATAAGCAGTTAAACGTTTATAGCTGCTTTAAACTTACAGGGACTCGAATCACAATTTGTTGCGACTCTCTTCACTGCCAAAATCTCTAATCTCGTATGATGACGCGTTATCAAACTATCTCCAATAAACGAGCAACTTGAGTCGATGTGACCTTCGTTTACAAGAATGGTTTGCTTGCAACTGGGCAGTGTGAACCGGGACCCCAGCAAACCAAATACTCAAATAAATTAAGAAAGCGTACCACAAAGGCTTAGTCCTTCGCGCGGCCGACCCGGGCTCGAATCCAACCCGTGGTCCTTTGTCACATGTCATGCCCTCCCTCTCTCGCAACTGTACTATCTAAGAAAAGCAAAATGCAAAAGAAAAATCTAAAAAAGAAAGAGAAAACTTTACCACTGTGGTTCAGATAAATAAAAAAGAAAAAAAGAAAATAAAAAAAGGGTGATCACACCCTAGTCTCGGACAATTGGAGATGGTCAGGGGACTTCTTAATGGAAGACACTAATGACCTCTCAGCTGGGTTCTAGGGGCGGTTGGGGGGCATTTTCCGATACCCCAGAGAATCTCCCTCTTTTTCACAGCCCAATGTTGGCAGGTATGGGGGAGATTGTCCCTAGTCTCTAGTTGAGCAAAGCGGTTAGAGACTTGAGAACTGAGTATAATCACACCCTAAAAGACCAGTTGAAAACCTGTTGTCAAATCTCATCATTACAGATTACACTTACATATTTACTCCTTTTTGTTGTGTTGTTATTGTGAACTATTGAACCTTGTAATATTTGCTGTGTGGTCAAGCCTGATAGCACCCCCCCCCCCCCCCCCCCCCCCCTCCAGCCACTGTTATAGGCAACTCACAGTCAGACAGCAACTGGTGCCCAGCTGACTGGTGCACTTTGTGCTGGTCAGGAGGAGCCACACACCTCCCCTCTCTCAGTGAGCACCACAGTACAATAATGCATTGTTCAGACTAGACCACATGAATGGACTTTTCCATGTAGCCGACAGCCAGGCAGTCCTTTGGCTCGCCGCTGGTAAACAAATTCCAACACAGACAGCTGGAAGCCAGAGCGAGCAGCACCACACTACTTCAACAGAACCACCGACACTTCAACTGGGCCTTGGTGGCACAGGAGTGGCCTTGAACATGCTTCAGATAAAGCTGTCAACCACCCTGTTTTCTAATGGGCCACTATTCATGTCGTGCAATCTTCAAAAGCAAACATCAGAGGCTTATGTCATCTGCTTTCCACAGTCAAGTATGCAGGCCGAGTATCAAATATGCCTTAAATAGCAAATACCTCCCCTAAATTGAATAACGGCAGCCTTTGCCAATGACGGCGCTTTCGAAAATATGCCCAAGTTGCACATTTTTCAGAGAAGTAGGAATGTTAATCCCTTCATTGGTATACTCAGTCCTTGAATAAAGCTGAAATAAAATAGTTTTTAGTTGGCAAATTTGGCCTTCTCCACAAAATTTACTAAATTTAGCAACAACAGGAGTATCCCAAATAAATGACTAGGTGACTCAAGAACGAAGGCCTTTTACAGATGCTGACGTCCAGAGAGCATATTGTTGCACTTCAGCAACATTCCAATGGAAGGAGCTGGTATCTGTTTTATGATAAAACGTTGAACAATGCATTGCATGAGCCAAGTTAGATTTCTTTGCTGCAGACGAGTCAGTAAGAGTTCAAATTCCATAGGGGGCAGCCATGTCATCATCTGCCCCTTAGTGATGTAGTGAAGAAGAGGATACTGTAGGTTAGACCCTTATGACTAAGATGTGTGATAACCTGTGACTAAGAATACCTTTGCACTTTGTGCTCCAAATAGATACGATCTATCCCAATCAGAAAATAACACTTTCTACTACTGTAATATTACTGACTAGCATTTTACAGATGGCTCCAGCCTAGACTTCTACAAGTTGTTAAAAAAAATTAGAACTCAAAAAGAAGCTGAAAATTAAGCAGAAGAAAATAGATGAAAGAAAACCTATTTTTTTGCATCTCCAGGATAGATGTGAGACATGCACAGAGCCTACAAAGCCATAAGCAGATAGTGGAGTGGTGGGTGAGCGAGCGAGAGAGCAGCCACAGGCGATGGTGGAGCCCAGAGCCCCTGGGCGGTGAATGATCCCTCCAGTGCCACTCATCCTCCGGGGGGCTGGAGGGGGGTGCTCGTCCTCCGGGGGGCTGGAGGGAGGAGCTCGTCCTCTGGGGCTGGAGGGAGGAGCTCATCCTCCGGGGGGCTGGAGGGAGGAGCTCGGATACTAGGGCTGCTGGAGGAAGGTAGGACCTCCCCCAGGAGGACACCAACCTGATCCATTTTTAGCTTTCTGCTCTTGTGCGCACAATGTGAACTTGAACTTCTCTCTGCTTTCTTAAAATAAAGTGGCAATCTTGGGATTATCCTGAACCTACAGCGAGTGCCGCTGACCTGGATAATGCTTTGCTGCTGCTAGCAGGCGCTAAAGACTGAAACAGATCAGTCTGCTGTCATCTGTGGAGGCTTGCTTTTGACAGCTCTTTAACAAGAGTGCTGAAGTCACGCCCCCTTCCGGGTTAGGCATACAAACCATTTTCATCCCCTATTTTTCCCCCCATAGACATTTAGTAAAATTCTTATAAAATAGTTTTACTTCGTCAAACCAAGCAATCCAGGAGGGACCATATAACATTTCACTTGGACCAAAACTAAAAAAAAAAGTGTATTATTATTATTATTATTATTATTTTTGGGTCTGGCGCGAGTGAAATGTTCTATCTACACTCCCTCCTGATTCTAAATATACTGTAGCTGAATCACTTGGTTGGACCAAGTAAACCTATTTTAGAAGCATTTTACGAAATGCGTATGGAAAAAAGAATGACGGGTGAAATCCCTGGCTTTGCATGCCTATGCCGGAAGGGGGCGTGACTTTGGCTCTCTATTTGGAGGTGGTAAAGGTTCTGGGAAGGGGTAAGAGCAGGCACCACTGGGTTCTTCTGAAATAGGAAAATAGACTTCCTTCGAATCATGCATGTTACCACACGTGCTGCTCATTCAAGTGTAAGCTTTTGACTGCTGGCGTCGAAATGCCAATTTGTAGTGTTGGAACATGAGGCATATGGCTGTACACAGCATCAACAATGCTATGGCACATGGATGTGGGTAAATTAATCTTTAGATCACATGTTTAGTATAGATGGTGTTGGGTAAATTAATCTTTACATCACATGTTTAGTATACCGTAGATGGTGTTGGGTAAATTAATCTTTACATCACATGTATAGATGGTATTCGATCAGCGTCATCGCGGTCGCTGCGGCCGAATTGGTGACAGCAGCGCTAATAGGAAGCTAGCCGGCGTTAGCATTATCTCTATTGTCTATAGAGCTCAACAGTCAAGCATTGGGAAATAGTGCCCATGAACCAAAGTTAGCAACAGTCTTGCGTCTGAGTTTCCAATATAAAACTTGATAAAACGATTTGAGTGAGTGGATCAGTACTTTTTGAACATTTTCAGCACACTTTAACAATACCGCAATGATACTGATCACCGTGATTATTTCTGTCACTATAATTGTGATTTGTGATATGAAATCGTCATACCGTTTCATCTAAAACTGAGGTGAATAGACTTTGCTGTGAGGAGGAGCTGGCAGAAGGTTTGGCCTCCTTCTCCTAACTATATCCACACATCTCTCCTCCCTGCGGACGCTACGGATAAAAATACCCCCGGGGTTTTTATTGTTGTTGTCATGACTACAGCCGTGCATAACGCAGCACACCGTCGCTATTTTGTAATACATCCTAACGCAACAGAAACAGTAATAGACAATAGAGGCAATGCTAATGGTGGCGGCTAGCTTCCTGTTAGCGTTGCTGTCACCTAGGTTGTCAGTGTCACTCGTCGAGAGCTGCTGCCGCGGCGACCGTGACGATGCTGATAATTGAATGCTAGCTATACCACAAGTGTAAACAACACTGTTAGTGTGTTAGCGTCGGCTAAGCTTTAGCTGATCAGACTGGCCGTGCTGCAGAGATTAATGTATAATAGCCAACCCCCCACCTCCCCAACACTGATTTTTCCAAAACCAGAGAATACTTTGTCTCCGGCCATGCCACCGAAGTTCCCGATAGGACGTTTACTCAATGCGGTATGTTTCCTCTCCGGTCGGGAGGGCTAGAATAATTACAACCGCCATATGTTGTTGAAATGGCAACTTGGCAAGTTACAATTAGTGCAGCAGTGCTGGAAACAGATGGGATAAATAATATCACAAGGCTTCTGGGAGCGGGCGAGAGCACGAGCAGTCGGGTTAGGGGTGCGCTGGGTTTGGACTCTTGGATTGTTAGGAGGAGGAGTTTTGATCTTTGATTCGGTCTTAGCGGGGCAGGAGAGGGGCACTAGAAAAGAGGGGTGGAGAGAGCATTGCAGCAGCAGGCCAGCAAGAGAGAGAGAGAGGTCAGCGGGAGAGAGAGGTAGAGTGGAAGTGAAGGCTGAAGGGAGAGAGAGAGAGAGAGCAGGCGAGCAGCGTAAGAGAACTATACACTTGCCTTGAGGAGACTGAATGAGAGATACAGGCGAAGAGGAAAGAAAGGAATCTGAAAAAATCAAAAGGACAGTAGAATGAGCATCGTAGAGAGGAAGAATATAACTGCTATTCCCTGCACCCCTCCCCTCCCCATTAAAATAGACATTAACAATCACGTAGCTCTATCCAACCTTAACAACTCTACATGCTATACAAAATACTACCTTAACAACTGTACATGATATACAAAATAATACTACCTTAACAACTCTACATGCTATACAAAATACTACTGCAGAAAAAGACCATGAAGAATACTCACTGTACCTTTTAACCCCTGATGCCCCATGCATATACCCTCTAGTAAACAACCTTCAATTCAGACATGAACACATGCACTTATATTTGCTATGCAGGCAGGACCAAGACAAAAACACAGACAGTATAACTAACTTACATAATTACAACAATTAAATCAAAAACGCTTGCCACAATTCAACTATAACCGGCGTCCATTGTTTCATATTTTTCAGATGACATTCTGAAGTCGGGGGTTCCCACACCTCAAATTCAAGGACTTTCCGGGCCCAATTCTCTCAAATTCCAGGACCCAACACAGCCTAGTTTGAGAAATGGATCAAGATGAATGACTGTTATAATGTTCATAGCAGCGTTACAGAAGCTCCCAGACAACGATTAAAAAGAGAGAAGCTTGAATGTGTCCACACTTCTCAACTGTGTTACACATTAAGTAAAAGAAAATCAAAAAGAACTTCAATTTCTATTCTTGCACAAAATATATCAATTCAAGCACTTTCAATGACCCTTGTCTATTTTCAAAAACTTGAAGGCCTTGACTCCCCCCCTCTCTCTCAAATTCACAAACTTCACTACTTGCCACACCAGATCCCAGCTGGGCAGCCATAGTTCAACCACTTGATGAGAATTATGTAGCCTTACAACATTTCTGCCTCACTTCTCAATCTCATGTGATCGGGCCGTCGGGCACACAAAGTCCTCCTTTGTGGAGTGCTATCGCCCAACACTTTCCCATCAGGGCAAATAGGGGGGAGTTATTGGAGTTCACGTCTGCTTTTCCGCCCCCGCGATGGAATGGCTCGGGAACACCGGGAGAGAACGTCCCAGGAATGTCTTGAGTCATGAATAAGGACTGAGGGTGTATATGTGTGTGTGTGTGTGTGTGTGTGTGTGTGTTGCCGGTTTATCGAGGGGGTGTGGCTCCTGGGGCCAGTTTCACAAATATATTTTAGACGAGTCTGTAGTATTAGACCAGTCTTCATTTTGCTCATACAGTAGGTTAGTCAGTCTAATGCAAGTTAGACCATTTCACAAAAATAAAGACTGACTAATTTTAAGCCAAAAAAAAGAGACACCTTACCCCCAGCCAGGCTAACTCAGGCTATAGACCCATGTTAGCATGGCGATTTCCCCCAGCCAGGCTAACTCAGGCTATAGACCCATGTTAGCATGGTGCTTACCCCCAGGCTAACTCAGGCTATAGACCCACGTTAGCATGGTGCTTACCCCCAGGCTAACTCAGGCTATAGACCCATGTTAGCATGGTGCTTACCCCCAGGCTAACTCAGGCTATAGACCCACGTTAGCATGGTGCTTACCCCCAGGCTAACTCAGGCTATAGACCCATGTTAGCATGGTGCAGCCCACCGAAGTAAGAGGGAGAGACAGAGGCTGACAGCAAAGAGAACACAGGTAACATTAGGCCAATAAAGTCTGTAAAGGTTTTACTTTGTGATGGTGCTTTGGCATGCTAATGTTGAGCTGGTAGGTAGCTAGGTAGCTAGCTTAATTATTTACGATAGCTATGAGGAAGCTAACATTGATGCTCATGTCAATGGTAGGATTAACAGACGGATAGATAGAGCACATTATCCCTGGAGGGAACTTCTGGCGTTACAGCAGCAGTAACATCAATGACAGCAACAACAACAAGTAAGGGATAATGTATATTGAGGCGGTGATTACGGGGGAAATAATGACCGACAGGTGGATTGAGCCCGACGCGCCAGCGGAGGGCTTAATCGTTCACCTGAAGGTCATTATTTCCCAGTAATCACCGCCTCAATATACATTATCCCGCTTAGAACACGGCCTACAACTAAATCATTCAATAATCTGACAAAAATAATTATTCAAATAGATTTTTTAATAGCGTTTTCAACGACAAAGCGGTTTCATTCGTAATTGGCACACAAGACACCACAGCTGCAACTGGTTAGCCTAATTAGTAGTGTCTTGCTGACAAAAAGCTCTTATCAACTGATTAATCCAGGTGTGGCAGAGCAGCGGTCGGTTGTCGAGAAATAATGACCGGTGAATATTGTTGATTGACCAATCAGAATCGAGTATTCAAGAGAGCCGTGTTCTAACAACGGGTAAACGGGAGGAAAGCTGCAGGGCCTGACCAGATTCCTGGGAGGGTCCTAAAATCATGTGCCAACCAGCTAGCCCCTGTTTACACAGACATTTTTAACACATCTCTTGCTCAAGCTGTCGTCCCCCTTTGCCTTAAGCGGTCCATCATAGTCCCTGTGCCAAAAAACAATAGTCCATCATGCCTGAACGATTACCGCCCAGTGGCACTGACCTCAGTGGTCATGAAATGTTTTGAGAGGCTAGTAAAACCCCACATTTGCTCCACCCTGCCGAGTTCATTTGACCCCCTCCAGTTCGCTTATAGAACAAATAGGTCTAGAGATGACGCCATCACCAACCTTCTGCACACCTGCCTTACCCACCTGGACAAGGGGAGGGGGAACTATGTGAGGATGCTGTTCATCGACTACAGTTCAGCATTCAATACCATAGTCCCCCTCAACCTGGTGGCTAAGATGACGGCAGTAGGGTTCAACACCCAATTATGTAATTGGGTGCTGGACTTCCTCACCGGTTGTCCCCAGGTTGTGCGGGTGGGCGGCGGCGTCACCTCCAGTTCACTGACCCTCAACACAGGCGCCCCCCAGGGGAGAGTCCTGAGCCCGCTGCTCTATAACATCTACACACATGACTGTGTGGCCTCTGACAGTTCAACCACCGTCCTTAAGTTTGCTGACGACACCGTAGTGCTAGGTCTGATCTCCGATAACAACGAGGAGGCTTACCTGAACCAGGTGTCAGACCTGGCACTATGGTGTCAGTCCAATAACCTGTCCCTGAACATCAGCAAAACAAAAGAGATGGTGGTGGACTTCAGAAGGAAGAAGGGCAGCGGGTACACCCCACTGACCATCGGTGGGGAGCCTGTGGAGAGGGTCAGCAGTTTTAAATACCTAGGCATGTACCTCAGTGAGGACCTCACTTGGAGTCTGCACTCTGAGCATATGCTCAAGAAGTCCAGACAACGTCTATACTTCCTCCGCCGGCTGAGGAAGTTTAAGGTCGCACCATCCATCCTGAAGACCTTCTACTCCTCAGCCGTCGAGAGTGTCCTCACTGGGTGCATCTCCGCCTGGTATGGGAGCTGCAATAAAAGGGACCAGGTAGCCCTACAAAGGGTGGTGCGCTCAGCTGAGCGTATCACCAGAGTGTCTCTGCCCACCCTGCATGACATCTATTCTAAGCGGGTGAGAGCAAGAGCTCATAAAATTATGAAGGACGCCACACATCCCAACTTTGTCCTGTTCACCATGCTGAGGTCAGGGAGACGCCTTTGTAGCCTGAAGGCAAAAACGGAAAGGCTCAAGAGAAGCTTCTTCCCCCAGGCTGTTCGCATGCTAAATGCTAGCCACTAGCAGCATTAGGACCACACAATATTTATTTTTTATTTTTAAATATGGCACTTTATTTCCATTTTTAATTAAAGACAGGACATGACGATACTGTATAGCACTTTACGATCAGCACTTTATGTCTCTATATGTTCTGTGTCTTTTATTGTTTTACTGTTTTTTATTGATATCTACCTTTTCTGGCACATTGCAGAGACCAAGTCCCATTGCATTTCACTGCATGTTTTACACTGTATTTCTGTGCAAGTGACAAATAAAGTATCCTTGATCCTTGATCTTCCTTCCTATTATAAAAGGGAGCAAGTGGGCAATGTCTGTCTGTTTACATTTTTGTGCCGGCCACAGCTGTGCCGTTTTACGTGCGATCGGGCTGAAACTTTCCTGACGGAGCCAGATTTTTAATTAGGTGATTGCCCTAATTACCTAATGATGTGATGTCATCAGTGATGACATCATCATTGCCACCGATGATGTCATCAGTGATGTCATAAAGTTCCAGCATTGTGACATCACTGATGATGTCATCAGTGATGTCATAAAGTCCCAGCATTGTGACATCACTGATGATGTCATCAGTGATGTCATAAAGTCCCAGCATTGTGACATCACTGATGATGTCATCAGTGATGTCATAAAGTCCCGGAAGTGGTCATCAGTGACGTCACTTTTTGTGCAATTGTGCATTGTGACATCACTGATGATGTCATAGGCATTGTGACATAATCAGTGATGTCATAAGAGCCTAGAGATCGAGCGCGCAAGATGCCTAGTATATCAAAAACACAAAGAGGTAGGTGTCAGTGAGAACTTAGAAAAAACAATATATTGAAAAAACAATATAATTATATACATATTTATTTACACAGCTACGAACAAGATTTACTCTCGCTGCAATTTCCTCCCCATATATTTTTCCTAAAAAAGGGGTCTTAATTTACCCAGAATTCATTGTACCATAGTCCTGCTTAAGATAGTCAAGCACTAAACTGCTTTGTGCAACGAAGGAATGTAGACGTTTAACTAAAGTTTATTTGTATGTAAGCTATAATGATTTCTGTCTTTGTGAACGTTGCCCCTGGAGTTCAGAGACAGGCTGAGCAGGTTATGGTTAGCGTTGGCAAGGCCTTGCGTTGCAGCATTCCTTCTGTCAGATTCACAACGCTGTTCCCCTCTGACACACCACACCTTCACTTCTCCAACCCAACGCTGCTCCTCTGACACACCTTCACTTGTCCACCACAATGCTGTTCCCTTCTGACACAACTTCACTTGTCCACCACAACACTGTCCCTCTGACACAACTTCACTTGTCCACCACAATGCTGCTGACACAACTTCACTTGTCCACCACAATGCTGTTCCCTTCTGACACAACTTCACTTGTCCACCACAACACTGTCCCTCTGACACACTACACTTTCACTTCTCCACCCCAACGCTGTTCCCCTCTGACACACCTTCACTTTTCCATGAGCCGGCTCTGCATTTCACCTACGTTTTCCACATCCATCACAGGCTAAAAGCAGTGTCCAAACAGGTACAAAAGAGAGATATCTCTTTTGAAAATATGCACATGGGGCGAGGCCCGGTGGGCTGGGGCACATGCCATGTTCTGGGTTCCGGTGGGCTGGGGGCCTGGGGCACGTGCCATGTTCTGGGTTAGAGTCTGGACCGGGACCTTTGTCACACTTCATCCCCCTCTCTCTCTATTCCTTCTTAGCTCTCTCTACTTTGTACTATATACAATAGCCTAATAATGATCATAAGAAATAATAATCTAAATTAATCATGAATATGCATACACTATGTCATGGTTTGACCAAAAATGAAAAGTCGTCGGCTAATTGGATTTTTTTTTAAATTTCATAATAATTTTACTGGTCAATTAAGTTTGCACATACAAGGAATTCGACTTGGCGGCTAGCTACCGTAGGTCACGTTAAAAACGTAACTAAATTATACAAAGTATATACAAAATTGAAATTGAAATGTAAGAAATAGGTCTCTCTTCTAGTGTACAATAATGTGCACATGGTTCTCTGTTAGAAACTAACTGTACTAACATGAAGCCACATCAGTCAAAGTTCAGCGGGTGTGGCGAGGGTCTCTAGAAAGGAGCGTGCTCTGTTTCTAGTAAGAATAGATGTCCAGTGTGACTGAACACCTCCAGTGAGAAGCTTTCCGCCACAACGTGTGATGATGGTGGAAATGAATCATCTGTGCAGAGGGTCTCTCTGGGACAAGGGTTAGACGTGGCCTTCAGCAGAGGCTCATATTTCCAACAGGAGGGTTCTTCTGTGTCAAATCCATCATAGGCAGACATGAGGGGGAAGTGAGTTTGGCTACTGTGTCACCACAGGCTGCTTAGTCAGGGTGAATGAACGTCTTTCAGGGGGGGGGTGATGGTATAGGGAGGGACTAGGGACGGACTCCTGACATCTCACTCATGTGTCATGTCTGCCCTGCTGCTATAGAGAGCCGCAGGGATGACGTATTTGTGTAGTCAGAACGCGGAAGTCCCGGACTTCCTGGTTCTTCACTGTTTCTGTCTATGGGATTTTTGAATGGGTTTTTGCCGCGATGCTTCAAATACGGTCTCTGGGCAACGCAAGATTAATCAAACGCGAACCAGAGTTCAGTCGGATAATCTTCACACATGAGGACCACTTTCATTAGTTTTGTAGCGTAAATGCGAGCCCTAGAAGTAAAAAGCTCGAGCTAAGCTAATCCAGAACTACACGCTGTCGCATAGGCTTCCACGTCACGTCAGCACTCAACTTGGACTGTTGTTGATGTGTGCGCTGATTACCCCAGGCTGAACGGGCTGAACCAGGTGAGGGAAAGTAAATTTCCGTGTTCGTCCTTTGAAGTGGTGACGTTATTGACGTATATATCTCCATCGACTCAACAGTGTAGTCTCATTTAGCCGTTTGCTAGCTAGCCGCCCTTTTAACGGCACGTAAAAGCTTCAAAACTCATAAAAGTGGTCCTCGTGTGTGAAGATGATATTATTAAACACTGGTTCGCGTTTGATTAAGCCAGCGTTGCCCAGAGAGATTATTAGAAGCATCGCACCAAAAACCCATTCAAAACTCCCATAGGCGAAAACAGTGAAGAACCAGGACTGTTAGCATCGATGATTTCCGGACTCGTTCCTCGGCTCTCTATTGAGACATCCAGTCCTGTCCACTGCCAGGCTTGGGGAGTACAGGACAGGTTACATGTTAACGGGATTACAAAAAGAAGAAGAAAAATCCCTTACAGTTACAGGAAAAAAGATGTAATCCGGATGACAGTTACATTTAGTAAAAATTGGGATTACTAGCAGGATTAGAAATTTAAAATACATTTTAAAATAAAAGAACGATGCACACACATGACAACACTTGCCTCACAGCAGTTTGTGAAATAACAGTCTGCACTGCAGCCAGTTGTACCAGCTGACATGTTATGTTCACTATTTCACTATTAATGAGAAACCGGCGACACGAGATAAGATTGGCTGATGTAACAACACATAAGGTCTTAAAGAGCTGCTTAAAAAAAAATCCTCCTAAAAATCCTAAATGATTTGTTCAAATGTAATCCAAAAGTAACGGTAAGTAATCAGTTACATTACTTTTATATTGTGATACTTGGATTACGTTACTGATTACAATTTCTAACAGGTAATTAATAATTGTGTGGGATTACATTCTTGAAGTAACCCTCCCAACCCTGTCCACCCGCTGAGGGCTATTTGCTCTGGTTGCCTTGGTGACCCTTAGTGATTATAGTCGGCTCCATCAAAGAATGGGGAGGGGTGAAGGCTGTCTTGGCAGGATGACTGCAGAGAAGAAGGCCAGAAGAACGCCATGTTCTCGCTAGGGCCTCGCAATATATCAATGTTATATCGATATCTAGATACTTAAGGATAACTTAACTTATTTAGCTATACAACGACCTCACAACAGATAAACATCGGCCAAATGGCCACTGCCATTGGTAAATTGTATCTTATTTGTTGATAGGCCTATGTCAGTCGACGACCGATGTACGACCAATAATTTGGTGCATCCCTATCTTGAAGTCATTTTTCCAGTTTATTTCCAAATAATATTACCTATTGGAGCTTGCTACCTAGCTTTTTATTCCTTTATTATCCTTTATTTATCCCCATGGGGAAATTCATCCTCTGCATTTGACCCATCCTCTACGAGGAGACCTTCTAGAACTAGGAGCAGTGGGCAGCCGCAGTGCAGCGCCCGGGGACCAACTCCAGTTCTTTTTGCCATTGCCTTGGTCAGGGGCACTGACAGGAGTCTTAACCCTAACGTACATGTCTTTGATGGTGGGAGGAAAACCAGAGCTACATATTAACTCACAAAAAGATGTTGCATTATAAAAAGCAACATGATTTCCCTATTCAAAACAGCTGCAGGAGAGCACCACCCAGTCAGTTAGAATAGAGTTCAACCAGGAGAGCACCGCCCCAGTCAGTTAGAATAGACTGTTCAAACAGGCTGCTCAGTGTGGACAAGTATTTTTCATTTAATGTTTATTTGTATAGGGACAGATACATAAACATAGAACATTGACAGGAAACGGTCTTATGTCATATATATATCATAACATTTCTAGCCTAAGCTAATTTGTGATGTTTGTCCATAGATGTTATAGGGCAAATATTAAAAACAGATAATATACAATAAAATATACAGTAAACGGTCAACAACAAAGATGGAACGCACACACAAAATATGATCAACATAAAACGTCGAGTTTACCCACACCCGCTCTCACACTTAGACCTACACACTCAGATACCCGCACACCGGGTACAACAAGCAGTTACTGTGTAGAAGTACGGAGGTTATGGAAGTGCCCTGGTGAGACGGTCACAGTCTAGCTTATAACACGTGCCAATTATATGACCAATAATCATGAATGACTGAACCCTACAGAAGCCATTTTCAGTCTAATCTCCACCATGTTGAAGTATGGAAAGGTTAGACAGAAAGGGAGGAAAATGTGAACACACACTGAAAGGAAGGGCAAACTGGAAAGTGAGGTTTGATGCCTTAAGCACTATGAATAATAATGCTCATATGATTTGGAGAGGGAAGGCTGAGCTGGGAGCCAGCCTCCAACAGTCATTTATATTGACTGAAGAACTGGCAGATAAGACAACAACCTCGAGCTATGAGAGAGCTCTGACTGCTGGTGAGATGTTCGGTTGCAGAGAACTGACAGAATGACTCACGGATCGATTTCTGTGGGCTGTGGGATGTTTTGGAATGTCAATGTTCTGGCGCTCAGAACACGACGCCTACTCCACTGATTGGCTAAATGGACGGTGACGAATCCGTCCGTCCAGAAAAAGTTCCGCCGCAAACCAACTGACGCTGGTCGATAGTGAGCTGCAGCAGCCAATCAATGATGGAGACGCTGACCGTTAGTGAGCTGCAGCAGCCAATCAATGACGGAGACGCTGGCCGTTAGTGAGCTGCAGCCAATCAATGACGGAGACGCTGGCCGTTAGTGAGCTGCAGCAGCCAATCAATGATGGAGACGCTGGGCGTTAGTGAGCTGCAGCCAATCAATGACGGAGATGCTGGCCGTTAGTGAGCTGCAGCAGCCAATCAATGACGGAGATGCTGGCCGTTAGTGAGCTGCAGCAGCCAATCAATGATGGAGACGCTGGCCGTTAGTGAGCTGCAGCCAATCAATGACGGAGACGCTGGGCGTTAGTGAGCTGCAGCCAATCAATGACGGAGACACTGGCCGTTAGTGAGCTGCAGCAGCCAATCAATGACGGAGACGCTGACCGTTAGTGAGCTGCAGCAGCGCTATCATCCACTTTTCTCCTCCCAAAAAGCGATGGAGCGTGGTTCTGGAGGAGGTGCAGTGGTGTTTCTTAAGGTGAAAGTGAAAGTGTTAAATATAATTGAACTAAAAACAACGAAATCAATGAAAATAAAAGTTTAAGCGAAAATTTTATAAAAAATTGACGAATTGCAAAATACACTCTTCCTGCACTTACCTATCACACTGCTAATAGATTTGGTTTCATGGATTGTTCTGGAGGCTTCAAAGTAGTCTTAGGGGCCGTGTCTACAAAAGCCCCTAATGCTGGATTCATCTATGAGAATCATGACTGTCAGAACCCCATGATTCATGTTTTCATCAGCATCAATTAGTTATGATACATTTGAGTTCGTCTTTTACAGCTAACCAAGCACTGCAATGTCAAACACAAGCCAAAAATCCAGCAAGTAATTATGTCCTGGCATGGCAATTAGGGCTGGGTTCAAAAAATCGATTCTCCGATTTTTAATCGATTTTCATGTTAATCCTCGATTATCGATTCATATGTCCAGAGATCGATTTTTTTTTTATTAAAAAAAAAAAAAAAAAAAAAAAAAGTTTTTTTTTTTTTTACTAAACAGGCTAAAATATTGTGCTGTGTGTGGTAGTTGAAACATAGTTTCAAGTTGACGTTTAATTATGTTTGTAGTTGAAACAAAAACATAAATACTGTAGGCTACATGAATGGAAATGTTTGATCATTATTAATATCTACTTTTAGAAAGTATATAGGCTGAAATCAAATCACTGTGCATAATTGTGAAAGTGTCTTTATTGACAGATGAAAAGGTTGTTATTTACCCTTTGTCACCACGTGGTGAGTAAATATATGTGTAACTAAAACCATTAAAATTGACAACAGGTCTGCAACTTTTTTTCCCCATGTATCTACTTGGCTGGTTGGAAACCCCTGTGTTACATAACTGGACAGTCATGTAATTCAGGGTACAGCTCAAAAACCACGTTTTGGTATCACTAACCAAATCAATATTGAAAATTGATCGAATCGGAATCGAATCGAATCGAATCGAATCGAATCGAAATTAATCGATTCGCAACCTTGTGAATCGGAATCGAATCGATTCTTGAAATTTGAACCAATACCCAGCTCTAATGGCAATGTGAGTGCTTGCAAAATTACCTTAAGTGATAATCATAAAACCCATTAATTTTGTTTTTTTTTATTAATGTAGGTCTGTCTTTCCCTATGCTATACTTTCCTTTTTGGCAACGTCAGAATTCATTAGAAAGAAAAGTGTCCATTCCCCAGTATTTACCGTCTGAAAGTTGAGGTGAGCAGTATTTTCTAGAAGAAATCTCATATCTACAGTCTTTGCATTATCATATGACCAAAGTCCAAGTGATGTGTTGTTGAGGTGACTTGGCAGAACTGTAATGGCCAGAGGTCATAATTATTCTTTCTGACAAGTTTTGTCAGGCATGACAATAAAAACGACTTTCACAAGCATGCTCTCTCTCTGGACCTTCAAAAATGATAGCCTCTAGCTAGCATGTCAAAACGAATTCTTGAGAGAAGCTTTTAAAGAGGTACCTGTGCTACAACTGTCTGACACCTCAGTCTTGTGGGATATTTATCGAGTACAAACATCATATATATACTGTACAAGCTGGGCATCACTACTATTGACTACTGCAAAGTCCCCTTCATCCAATAGCACTTACTGTACCACTAAAACTTGCAACAGCAGCGCTAACGAGTGATGCAATGACTGACAAGCCATTATGTCATTTTCTGCATAATGACATCACTAGTCCACGACTTAACTAAAATCAACTCTCAATAACTGTCAAACTAAATGAATGCCTGCACAACCGTTTACGGTTTTCAGATACATGTTTGAGATCATGTGCAAAATAAATCAGCATTTTTCCTCAGTGAAGTTCTCCTTTATTGCTCCCTGGTATGACTAGTATTTATTGATTATTTTTAGACATGGCTTCCCAATAGATTTCTAGTCATTTTTACTTGATCTTAGAAGAACTACAAGATGAGGACTCACTGAGGCTAAGGTACAGAATGTGCCACATCTCACAATGCCCAGTTGACGGCACGCCCATGATGAGATGAATCAGCATTCTATGAAGCTCGCTATCCACTCAAATAACATGATAAAGCTTTGAAAATACATCTTTAAATAGCTCTCTAATGGCTGATTTTGCCACGGAGTTACATCTAATAGCAGTACAAACGCAGATGGTGGCACTGCCCCTCCTCAATACACAATCACTTGTCAATAAGGCCTGGGCATACAACAGTGTCTCTCGTGTTTGAATGGACTCCTTTATACTGCAGTAAACCTGGATAAATGAAAATCTATCAAAATTAACATGCAAGGTTTTGTTCTGGGGTCTTATGCATTAAGACCAGGGGTTCTCAACATGGGGACTACCAGGGGTCCTTGTGGGAGGTCCATGCAAAATGATGAATTGTTAAACTTCACAATGAGTTAATTTACAACAAGTTAACACGATTAGATAATGTAGAATAAAGTATGTTTTGATCATAGTTACACAACACATGGACAAAATCACATCTAACAATAGAAACATTCTCTGGGGGGGGGGGGGGGGGGGGGGTCAGTGGACTAAATTCGAGGTCCTTGACATGAAAAAAGGGTTGAGAACCTAACCCTAAACCCTAAAACAACCTGGAACAACCTAACCCAAAAAATGGTTGCTGGCTAAAATTGTTGCTACCTTTATCCTGCTCATAGATTGTATAATGTTGTATTGTATTAAGACACCGACACAAAATGGGCAAGGCCCTTTAAGAGGTCCTCCCTTATTGGCCGTTGCCCAGTAACAATGCATCTATCTGCAGTGCAGAGCAGCGCAACATGTACTGTAACCTTCTCTTAAATTCGGCACACATCCAGTACACCAAGAAGCATTCGTTTAAACGAAATGCCAACGTTATTAGTTTGATCCCTATTTTTCTGACCGTGTTCTTCCGCCAAATAGCACAGTGGTGCGTTTCAAAAAGTTAAGATTTTACTACTGCTTGCTTGGTTGACCATTTCTCGGCCGAATTTTCCAGAAGACACTGGGGATTCCTAAATGTCTCCAAGTCATGCGGAAACGTAACGTTATGTATCCTTGCCAATAATGAAAAGCAACATTAAACCGACTGAGTTTTGAATGGAGTTTGGACTGAAGTTGCTCCCATGATAAAAGAGAGCGTTATGTGTTGGGGTGAAGGCTACACTAGGCCTGACTGCTGTCCAACCACCACAGGTGTTTCCCATCAGTAAACCGACCTCAACCACGTCAAAGCCCTAATAACGCTACAAAGGAAATAGTGAATGAAATAAAGGAGTTTTGCACAACAATGGGAACAATTCCTCATTGTATTTGTCGCCTCTCGCGGATGACTGACATGAGGCAGACATATTCAAACATTAAGACGTCATTAATAATAAAGACGTATCACGTAAATTAATACTGTACAATATAGTGGTTATCGATTTAATTAACATAAAGCTTACGCTATGACTTACCGGATAGCTTTGAGTCTTTGGCAGCAGAATTCTGTCCATCGGCTAAGCCCTGCGACGATGATATCTGGGCGGACTGATTCATTGGATCCATTTTTTGTCAAACTATAATTTCAAAAACTGCACAAAGGCTATGGAATGGATGTGGTTACAGTTGCTCTTCTCCTGTCTTGTCCTTTGAAATGTGTTTTTCGTCTGTCTTTCCTCCTATTTCCCCAAGAGCGGGACACAGCGTCACACACGGCTCTGCACCCTACACACACGCAACGCAACCGAGGGAGAAGAAACACCAGAAACAAGAGGCGGACCCTGGCTGGAACTGTGCTGCCAAGTCTCGCGAGAGAAACAGGCAACCAGGTCGATCTGGGCTGAGTTCAGCCCCGACAAAACGAAACAAAATGTTTGGAAACGGAAACTGTGGCGAACACCCTCTGAATTAGGCAAGTCAGTTGGATCCAACAACAGAGGCAGTCTACCTCTTTATATTGATGGTAAGTAACTAAAGTACAATACTTTGTTACTGTACTTATCTGTAGCCTATCTGTACTTTACGGAGTATTTATTTGTCTGACAACAAGGGTTAACTAACCCTTAATCAACAGTTAACTAATGTGTAGTAATCATTCACTGATGGTGTTCATGTTAACTAGATATTCATTTATGCATTATTTAATAGTTTGTGGTTTTAACTAAGGATTAATTAATGCTTACTAATGCTCATTAAGTATTAACTAACGGTTAATTTAGTGACTCTTATTGAAAAATGTTACTGATGATGTTACACACGAATTCTATATAATTTTGCTGTGGTCTGCTTTCCATTATGTAATGTTTACCTTTGTTCCACTTTGTATCAATGCCACGCTACCATGCTGCCACCTGGTGGGGATGTTTGCTAAAATAGCCGATGGACTACATTTCCCAACTTGCATGTGAGGGAAGCGTAAGCGCAGGGTTGTAATCGTTGTGTAGATCTCAAAGGAATGGAGATTGGCCTATTCGCATTCAACCATAACCGACGTACTGTTATGAAATCTGGTCTATTACGCAACGACATCCACTCACAACGTACTCACTGGTTTTGGAGCTGTCTGAACTGCGCGGCAAAAGAAGGGGGACACAAATAACAACATGTGGCTGCTGCTGTGAGAGAGAGAGCGGTATGTACCGTATCCAACACGCTGCTCACAATGTATGCTGCTGAGAGCTTACAATGACTCGTAAATGTTTGATTCTGATACTCAATACATGTGTTGAGTAGCCGGGTTCACGTTATCCAAAAGTGTTCAGATTAGCTACCCAACAAGCTAACTAGCTAGCAGCTTGTTAGCTAACCCCTGGCAACAGTCGTTAACGTGACCCAGCCAGCTCCGTGCCTGCTTTATTCTCTAGCCAACTGACTTAGTCTAACGCTATTTCATTAACGTTATTAAATCTCACCATGTGGAATTATTTAAGCAAGTCAGTACTTTGTACTCATTCAGCAAGCCACTTAGCTAGTCAAGTTAGCTAGTTAGCCACCGCCAGCCAACCAGGGCTAACGTAGCTAACAAATGCACTCAGAGAGTGTGTACAAGACCTGGCCCAAATGAACCAGTCCTTATGCCCAAAATGTATAACGTTACTCTTTTCATTTGTGACGTGATGTTATATTCAAGTGGCTACACCAAACATTGTGTTACAGCAACTCTTTAGCTTAGCAGAGTAGCAGTGCCCCGCCCACTAAGCGCCCACAGTCCATAGAGAGCCAAAGTGACACCCTTTTCCGGGTTAGGCATACGCACCAAGAGATTTCGTCCGCCATTTATTTTCCCATTAGACATTTCGTAAAATGGTTATAAAAAATAGTTTTACTTTAGTCAAACCAAACGATTCAGCTATATTTAGAATCAGGAGAGACCATAGAACATTTAACTCTGACCAAAACGTAAAAGAACAGTGGATTTATATATATATATATATAAATCTTTTTTCGTTTTTTTTGTCTGAGTTAAATGTTCTATGGTCTCTCCTGATTCTAAATATAGCTGAATCGTTTGGTTTGACTAAGTAAAAATATTTTTTATAAGCATTTTATGAAATGTCTGGAAAAATAAATGTCGGATGAAATCTCTTGGTGCTATGCCTAACCCGGAAGTGGGCGTGATTTTAGCTCTCCATGTTAACGCTGTTGATGTAACAAACATTACACAACAAGAGCAGCCTAGTTGTGGGTCAGGGTCCCAGAGGAGGATGGTTTCTAACACCAGCCAGGCAGTCCAAATTTAATCATGTGTTAGCTCTGATACCTCTATTCATAGAAAGCCGGATAACGGCACACCAAAGTCCATTCAAAAAACCTGACAGTTCTATGTTGCCTTGCTTATTGGCTAAAGTACACACACGTGGCAGAGCATGATGTAAGACCGTTACATTTCTACTTTTCGAGTTGTTGGTTCTGTCAGCATCCAAAATTAGCACCAGCCAACAGCCAAATGCTAGTAGTGATATAAAATATGCAAGTGGCTGGTAGATTTGCTTCACTCACCAGAGTCACCACCCCTAAAAACAATAATAAAAAAATGGTAATCTTGAGTGGCAGGTGTAATTTGAACATTCACTAGCCATTTGGTCGGTGGACAAAAAAGTTAATTTTGGACCCTGTTTACTGTACACTACCACCAGAGTTATGTGTTTTAGTGGAAGAAGATGGTTGGATTGGAAAAATAACAGATAAGTCAGTTCTAAAGTTGTGGATTTTATTTACATAATAACAGCTTCTGAGTGGGTAAGATACATTTATCAGAGGAACCATATATCAGCATCATATTTTGCAAGGTATGTAACATTAGCTGATAAGGCAAATACATTAACATATTTTTGAGCCGGAGTGTAATGTTAGTATGGCATCCTCTCCATACAAGAGCTCATGAATCATATGAAAGCTAATATGACACTTAACTTACATTTTGCTCACTGGTCTGTAACATTCAGCACTGAAGGTGAGGAGAACACCCCCACATTGGACTTTTGAGTGACAGTAAACACCATGGGACTGCATTCGGCCCAGAAGAAGCACTTCCCCTTGCGGGGGATCGATGGGGTGGTCCAGCTGTTCGACGCCGAGCTCCGGAAATCCGAGCCTGACCTGGGCCTCCTGTCCTTAGTCCTGGGCTTCGTCGAGCACTTCCTGGCCGTGAACCGGGTCATCCCCATCAACGTTCCCGGGGTGCGGTTCGAACCGCTGGAGCCAGACTGTCCCAACTCCTGCTTCCCCACAGTGGAGCTGGGCATGATCTCCGCCCTGCACGAGCGCTTCACAGCCCAGATCCGCGGGGCGGTGGACCTGTCTGCGTACCGGCGCGTCGCCGGCACGTCCAGCAGAGAGCTGGTGAAGAAAGTGTCGGACGTCATCTGGAACAGCCTCAGCCGCTCCTACTTCAAGGACCGCGCCCACATCCAGTCTCTCTTCAGCCTCATCACCGGTACGCCGTTACACATACCAGTATATCATGTCGCTAAAGAGATATCAAGTTGTTTGGTAGGTAGATGGTGGTTATTGTGATAATTATAGGGTTCTGTTTTTGGATTGATATGAGGGGCCCTATCTTACGCCTGGTGCAAGGGCAAGCGTTGTCATTGGTAGTTTCTAGCACTCAAAATCAATTTTTTTTCTTTTAAATACCACTGGGTCGCTGAAACACGTCCTTTGATGTACTGACCCAGTGGTAATTAAAAGAAAAAACTGAGATTTTGAGTGCTCGAAAGTAGAAACTAGCATAACAACCCTTGCCCTCGAACCAGGCAGGGCCCAATGTCTTTAAATTTGACCGTTTCCATGCCAAGAAATTGCAAAATTCAGTATTATTTTCCAAAATATTGTATTCTTGTCAGGGTTGCAAATCATCTGAAGCTGAATTTTCACCACAATGACGCTAACACAATTACATTACAGCAGTTGTTTTCAAATGAATTGAACTTCTCACATCTTGAATGTGACCCAGGCACGAAGCTGGACAGCTCGGGCGTGGCGTTTGCAGTGGTGGCGGCCTGCCAGGTGCTGGGGCTGAAGGATGTGCACCTGGCCCTGTCTGAGGACCACGCCTGGGTGATCTTCGGCAAGAACGGCCAGGAGACGGCCGAGGTCACCTGGCACGGGAAGGGCAACGAGGACCGACGGGGACAGACGGTCACGACCGGAGTCAGTGAGAGGGTGAGTCAGGGAGAGGGTGAGTCAGTGAGAGGGTGAGGCATGTCAGTGTCACTGAAATAAAGAAATGCTAGCTACATTTCTTCAACACTTGAAGAAATGTTCAAACATAATACAAACTTCAGACTACACAATGGCACACAATGGCAACCAAACATACAATATTACTCTGTTTGGACATGTTGCTACATTGTTAGGGATGGGCATCAATAATCGAAAATCGCTAATTGATTGTTAAGGATGTGGAATTTTGATCGATTAAAAAAAAATCAAATAGATGTGCTGAAAGAATTTGAATGGATGGATTAAAGAAAGAACTGATTAAAAATCCATTCTTTCAGCATATCTATTTGGTTTGAGTTCACTACGTGGTCGCAACCAGGTGAGGGCGCAATCCAACTAGTTTTAGGAGACAGCAGCCGGCCACTGAAGCGGAAATGAAGAGAGCCCTCGTCAAGTTCCAACCCCAACACTTGTCACTCATCGTGAGATGTCTGTCTACCTTGAAACAACATCTCTAGTCTAGACTAAGTCTGAGGTAACTGGCTAACGTGGCCAATCTTTCATAAAATGTGTGTTGGTGTTTCCCTCAGAGCTGGCTGTACCTGAAGGGCTCCTATATGAAATGTAACAGAAACATGGAAGTGGCCTTCATGGTCTGTGCCATCAACCCCTCCCTGGACCTGCACACCGACAGCTCAGAGCTACTGCAGCTGCAACAGGTGAGCACTGCCCCACCGCTCAGAGCATGCAGCCATTGTCATATGTACATCTATTTCTTTAAGGCCATATGAAATCCCATTTATTTTTTCCCAGGCTCCGTTTTTCTCTCTCGCCCCAAATCCTGTTTTCTCATTCTAATTTTAATTGAGGGGTTAAGACTCTTTAGCCCCTTTTCTTAATTACATGGCTCTCTCAGACAGCCTCTTCAACATGTTTCTTAAAGTTGTGAGGTGAGGCTTTTACACCCCAACCGTAAATGGAATTATTTCTCTAGGCCTATTTTACAGTTGTGAAATAATGTAGGTTACTACAATAATTAGGTCTACTGTTGATTTTGATAATTACGCCTAATTTGAACAATTTCTGACAAATTAGGGAAAATTCTGCAATGTTTTACAGTTGATTTTTTTTTTACCAAATTCCATGATTCCGTGGAAATTGCATTGTGGAAATCATATGACCCTAGAATGAAGTATGCTATGTATTTTGCACATTGTATATAATAATCCACATATTTCTCATGTTCCCATATTGGGTGTTATTTGTCATATATTGCATCCATCTGTAATTTTTCCTCATTTTCATTTTGGTGTATTTGCATGCATTTTTCTTTTCTTGGTATACTTGAATGAATTTATTTTGCTCACCCTCAAAGTTGTAATCCACATTTTTTTCATGCTTATCACTCGTGCTTTTCTACTTAATATGTTGTTGATATATTCAGGAGAATTAATGCGGCGGTTATTGAGACTGCCAATTTGCTCTTTTCTTCTTTACAATCACATTTCCTCTGCTGTATGCTGATGCTATTTTGCTGCTGCAGAAATCCAGAGATCACCTTACACAAACACCAGTCCCGACCGCAATAGTCACCAAGAAATCCTGCGTTGGCTGAATGTTCTATTTGTATGATGGAAGCTGTGTAATACATCAGTGATTCCCAATTTTTCCTGTCTTATGATCCCCTTGAGTGGTTTTGCCATGCCAATAGAGAGCCAAAGTGGAACGTCACTTCCTGCTTCCGCACTGTACCAGAAATGTTCATCCGCCATTTATTTTCCCATAGACATTTCGTAAAATGCTTATAAAAATAGTTTTACTTGTTCAAATCAAACGATTCAGATAGATTTAGAAACAGGGGAGAACACATAACATTTCACTCAGACCAAAACGTTAAAAAGAATTACGGATTTGAAGAAAATATTTTTTCAATGTAGTTTTTTAGGTTTTGGTCCGAGTGAAATGTTCTATGGTCTCTCCCGATTCTAAATATAGCTGAACCCTTTGGTTTGTAGTAAGTAAAATAAGTAAAACTATTTTTTTTATAAGCATTTCATGAAATGTCTATCGGGGGAAAAAATGGCGGATAAAAAATCCCTGGTACAGTGCTGCTGAAGCAGGAAGTAGGCGATCACTTTGCCTCTCTATACAGTAGTACCCCCTCGCTCATGCCTGTCGTTTGCGCCACAGAATAAAACACTGACTGTGGTGGATCTGTTGACGAACAATGAGGCTAAATTCATACAAAATATATTTGTCGGGCCTCCCCTGAACCTGAATCTGGAGTGACGGCAACGGCCCTTTTGAGCCATTTATCAATGTTTTCTCCATGTTGTTTGACATGCTTGAAACGTGACCTCTTCACAGAGTAGTGTCACAGTTGACACCTGCCGTGGGGGAACTAGCGCGCACGTGCTGTTTTAGCAATGAGATGACTTGGAATATTTTTTCTATCATTTTGGAAATAAATTGTAATACCAAATCTTTTTCCATGCAAGCTGCTCAAGTACCCCTAGATGTAACACGTACCCCTGGTTGGGAATCACTGTGTAAAACATCACCGCACTGACCTGTAGGCTGCAGCACTAGGACGTCTTTGTGGGATGTTGTTTTCTGATCTGCCTCTTCTCATTCTTGATCGCGTGATTTCTTCTTCTTTCTTTTGTTTTGTGCATGGTAAAACAGAAACTGCTCTGGTTGCTCTATGACCGAGGAGACCTGGACAGGTGAGAGTTTGTGAAGTTGGTAAGGAATGAGGTGTGTGTGTGTGTGTGTGCGTGCGATGGAATAAGCATGTGTGTCTCTGCCCATAAGGTTGTTGTCAGACATTTGATTCTTTCTGACATCAATTCACTTTCTTCTTCTTTGGAATCCTAAGCCTCCTCCTTGCTGTGTTGCAGATATCCCATGGCCATGGGCACTCTGGCAGACCTGGAGGACCAGGATCCCATCCCAGGCAAGGAGAACCCGCTCAAAATCCACCTCAAAGTAAGTCTGGACAATTAGCACTGCCCAAGTCAAGCCATGCTCAATTGGTGAATATGGAATTTCTAGGAATTGGTATGAATCCTTACTACTTCAGTAAGTTTCTTTTGTGTCCCCCCCCCCCCCCCCCCTCTAAATTGTCAGATAGTGTTAATGTATACTCTGTGCTGATTGGTTCTTCCCCAGGCTGTGTTAATTTGTACTCGGTGCTGATTGCTTCTTTCCCAGGCTGTGAGTTCTGCTCAGAAGCACTACAACAACGAGCACATCTACCCCTTCATGTACCTGGCTGGGTTCCACTACAGACACCGGGACGTCCAGGAGGCACTGAGGGCCTGGGCAGAGGCAGCTCAGGTCATGCAGGAGTGAGTTCACACACCCACCTCTCCTTCACTACACACTACCATCAACTTGGCTGATGTGCCCAATGCCCATGTACTCTGACCCATTTTTTTTTATGAAATAATTTGCATATTCATATACTCAGGAATTTTTAATTAGGGAGTGGGAGTAGATGTAATTTTAAGGATTTTCACAAGATAATTAAACTTGAAATATATCACACAAATGATTATTAAATGTAGAGTATTTTATAAACATCTTAAAACATGTCTGGAGGGGATCTTTACATAAACCCCAGCCGAAGGTGTTATTTCACTACACTAACACAAGATGGCAGTGAATGCACATCTGACTGTTGACTGATCTTATCAGTTGGAGCTGTCAAACGAGCAGCAAGATGACACCGTGTATTTATCAGGCTTCCTGTATTTAACTTCCCTAAACTGACATGATACTTGCAACTTATCTCTGGCTGAGACTGTGTAGAGTAACGGCTTCCTTTGATGAAACACTTGACTGTCACTAGGGGTGGGGCGGAATTGATACAGCATAGTGTCACAATATTTTGTGTGGCAATATTATATCAATACACAATACGCAATTTTATTCTATAAATTATCAGGTGCATGCAGGTTTTTATGAAAGTGTTGGTCAGTCTGTCTGCTTGACAATCCCATTTTGGTGCAATAAAAATGATTGAAGAGAAATTAACAGATTGGAACTTAGATAAAACGGATGTTGACAAAGTTTTTGGGGGCAACATTTGCAGTTGAAAAAAGGTAATAAATTCCAATATATTGCAATATTTAAAAAAAATCAGACTGTAAATGCGGCCGGTAACGTTCATTAAGCTTTGCAGCAAGAACATTGTATTGCATGTCATTCTTTGGTTATTGAAACACAGACAACAACATGCACGCTCCTACTGTAGCTACCTATCTGCATTTGCATTTGACACTTCTTATGAGCCAAACTAATAACTGCCACAGTGTCAGTGCAGACAGCGCACAACTTGAATCTCCACTATATAGCCCTAGGCTACGCACCTTCATCTCTCACACTCCACACCTGGCACCCACGTCCGCTCTCAGCTCCCATTTGGGTTTATTTGTGGTGAGCGTTTTGATTCATCTGCTTGTGTCATACCAGCATGTTTTACCTCCGCTAAATGGGCCAATGGGCTGGTTGCCCGACTGCATTTCATTCCAGAATCACGTTTTGTAGCCTACAGGAGAGGCGTTTGCACTCTAGGTGCCACTAAGCTGTGCGTAACTGTGGATTACTTGGCACTGGTATTATTTGTGCTGGAAGCTGTAGTCTAATCCAGAGGTTCTCAAATGTTTTTCAGCCAAGGAGCCCTTCCCTTACAAGATAGAAAATATACCCCCCTCATTCTGATTTTTGATTTCTTAATAGACTACTCCACTACTTCCTGAAGTGAGTAGGGCATCTTGGTTTCCTGTCCTACACTATTGGATGAACTGATTAATGTCAGGTGTGCCTGACTGCTGCAGTCACAACAACAGTGATCAGGCACACCTGACATTAATCAGTTCATCCAATAGTGTAGGACAGGAAGCCAAGATGCCCTACTCATTTCAGGAAGTAGTGGAGTTGTGCAAGTAGTCTATTGTTTCCACAGTAACGTGCTTGACTTTTAAATTGATAGGTTTGTTAGATTAGAATGTAATCCATGAACCATTTTACATTTAAATCATACAATATTTTCGTTGGAACTATGAAGCTTTTGCAAAAAAAAAAAAAAAAGGGACGAGGGGTTATTTTTTATTTTCCTGAAAACTTTTCGCGGACCCCCTGGCAAAGTGTCACGGACCCCTGGGGGTCCCCGGACCCCCATTTAAGAACCACTGGTCTAATCTGCTTGACTCTGCGGTGGGCCCTGCAACATAGCCTGTCTTATTCACCTTATGTAGAAGAGACCCTCTGGCTTGAGAGACTAACAGGAAGTGTAAATTCAGTTCTGATTGTAAGTTCCGATAGTATTTATACTTCCTGGTTGTGACTCATGAACCTAGTCTGACTCATAATGTGAGTCGCAGGGTAAACAGCCGGCGTTTTGAACAGGAAGTCGTGATACAATGGGTCAAGGGGGCGGGGCTACAGAAGGTGAATAGGTCACGCAATATTAGGATAGCCTATAATATGCTATTAATGGTTGCATTTAGGTCACACAAGATTAGGCTATTTAATTTGCTGTTTGTTAATTAATTATTTATTTGGCATATTTACAACCGGTCACTGTGGCCATTGACGTTTCAATCTGCCAGCTCGCTGCACGTGATACCGGCTAACGGAGTCCCTGGGCCGCCGGACTAACCGACGGTTGTCAGTCGCTGTTCTTTTCACACGACACAACTGTCTGTCTTGTAATCGGGAGTCACAACCGCACTCTCACACCGGCTTTATTCATTCTAAACACACGCTCGCCTCGCACAACATGACTCATTCTACACAATTGCTTCAAAGTCAGATTGATTAAATCAGAGTTATTAGGTTTACTGCTATCTCAAGTATTGTTTCAAATAGATAATCGAATGATCTTAGTATTATATGTCTAAGATTTGCATAGCTACTTAGATGCTTTTTTAATTAGTTTTTTGGTTGTGGGACAGTTTGTACCAATCCCGGAGAATGGCCTCCTCCGGCAGACCACTTGCCTGCTCTCCCGACACGACCACATGTTGGACATCCTGCAGACCTCTGTGATTCATCGTCTTTGAACAGTTCACACATAGCACAGAGTGCCTCTGATCTGTGTGTGTGTGTGTGTGTGTGTGTGTGTGTGTGTGTGTGTGTGTGTGTGCGCTCTCCGAGGGCTATCATCGCCTACTAGTAGTCTGAACTGGGCATAACTGTCACATTCTCACCTTGGTGAGTCCCAGTTTTGCAGCAGAGGGGAGGGTGTGGTTTGCCCCGGGCTCAGCCAGGAAACGTCCTTCAGCTCTCCATCCTGGGCACAGTCGGCCCACTCTCTCCTCCCCTTTAAACAACACTGTTCATGTTCTTAGCAGCCACAGCTAAAAATACAGCCTCTGACCAGCCAGACGACACATCCAGGCTAAAGCCTCGCATTCCCTCCCTGTCCACCAGCTTCCTCTTCCTGTCCGCACCATTGTTCTCCAGCTGCAGCTCGCCACCCGCTGCTCAGCATCCAGAGAAGCCTGTATACATAACACAGTGGATTCTGTTTAGAGGTGTGCGGTGTATACATAACACAGTGGATTCTGTTTAGAGGTGTGCCTGCCCATTCACTTCAATAGAACTCTCCCCAATGCAAAATTCCAACAGCTTTGCCAGTAACATGACAGTCAGAAAGGCAGATGTAACCAAATCTAACTGACATCACTATTGTGAACACAAAACAAAGAACACTTCTGATATAATATGATATGAGTGTTTTAGTAGTGTATCACTTGTGTATCACAAGGCTTTGATAGAAGCGAAAGCCTACGACTGCTTAGTTTGCAGATAAAACACAATGACAAAAACCCATAGTAATTTATCCTCAGGTGTGCATAAACTCCAGGTTAAGAAATTCTTTTTTTAAATACAAAAATGTGAAATTATTATCGCTTATCGGACAGGAGGAGCAGATATTTGTCGGTTGTAGAAGTATCGGCTGAAAAAAATCCCCCCCAACAACGTCTATAAATCCCCTCCAAAATCTATAAATCCCCCACTATCTGAAGAACATAAGGTGGGGATTCCCCCCCAGTTTGCAAAGTGAATTGTAAGCCCTGGGTATGTGGTGTATACATGATGCTGGATTGTGTTTAGAGTAGATGCAGCAAAGTTCATGTCTCGGTATGGCCTTGGCTGTTGATATGCTGCCTTCTAAAGCTGCTGCGAGGGTTTGGACTAAGACAGTAAAGCCAATCGTCAGTCCCACATTCCCAGGATTCCTCTGGAACTCCTCATCCATTGGTCAGTCAGGCCCTGACTTGCAGGCCTGGAACTAAGTCATTATTAAGGCCACTTTGGACTTTATTTGGACATCGTGGCTGAAATGTAGGCCACTAAGGCCAACAGCAATGGTTTATTAAAATTTCCCTCAATGAAATAAATGAAGTGCTGCAGTGTGGCACAGCACATAATGTAAGATGGCGTAGACCGCAAAGTTACAGTAACGCACGATAACGAGCAGGCAAAACACAAGCTCATCACCTCATCATCCCAGAGGCTCTCTGTCCGCCTCTGTCTTCATCTGATGCCCGTCTGCGTTTATCAAGTGGCCACTTGGGGCAATTATCCAGTAGATGGAAAGAAACATGCTTCGTCACTACTGCTCACGATGACCAGTCTTTTCTCCTCTTCTTCCCCCACCCCTCCAGCTATAACTATTTCCGTGAGGATGAAGAGATCTACAAAGAGTTCTTCGACATCGCCAACGACGTGATCCCCACACTGCTGAAAGAGACGGCCTCCGCCACGGAGAGCGCCGGAGAGGAGGGAGAGGGAGGCGACGCAGCCGACAAGGTAACCAAACCAACCAAACGTTTCAGACCACAGTAGTACCAATTAAAACCACATTTCCCAAGTATAGTGCACTTCCCACTAGGGGTGTCAAAAATAATCGATTATTAGATGCATCGCGATGCGGACGTGCACGATTCTGCATCGATTCACAAATGTCAAAAATCGATTTTTTTTTTTTATTATTATAATCAAATAAAATATAATGGAAGTACATGCAGTTGTTTATTTTAATTATGGATCATAATACAATGCAAAAAAGAAAGTGAGAAAAAATAAATCATGTATTGGGGGAAAAAAGTGATGCATCGATTTAAGATGCATCGATAATCGTAATCGAATCGAATCGTAGCCCTCTGAATCGTAATCGAATCGTGAGGCCAGTGAAGATTCACAGCCCTACTTCCCACTACAGACACTTAACACATTTCTCTCTCTCTCTCTCTCTCTCTCTCTCTCTCTCTCTCTCTCTCTCTCCCCCCCCCCCCCCCCTCTCTCTCTCTCTCTCTCAGGACCAGCCTGCAGCCTTCTCAGCCCTCCAGGACCCAGAATGCTTTGCTCACCTGCTGCGTTTCTATGACGGCATCTGTAAGTGGGAGGAGGGCAGTCCCACCCCGGTGCTGCACGTGGGCTGGGCCACCTACCTGGTCCAGTCTCTCAGCCGCTTTGATGCCCAGGTGAGACACCTCAATAGCTTTTGCCTTTTTGAACATCAAAAATAGCTACAACCAACTATTATATCAGAGGTATTTTGAACAGAATAATAACCTTTATTTATCGAGTACTTCAAATATAAACAGGCACACACAGATTCAAACAATAAAACACAAAATTTGGACTATTCAAATAAAAGCAAGACAAAGGAAAGGAGTTGACTGACACACCTACCGGTATTCCAGCTCAACATTTGGCGGCTAATATCAAGAAATTGGGTCACGTTTTGATCAGATTGCTTGTGAAGGTAATTTTTTTAAACCTGCCTCACAAAATCTGGTGGTCTTGTATCTTCTCATCTGCTTCAAAAGGTTCGTCAGAAGGTGTGGATCGTCACCAAGGAGCCGGAGGCCCAGGACGACGACGACCAGTCGAGCGAGGACCTGCGGGAGGGCCGCCGCCGGCCCCCCAGGAGGGAGTCCAAGCTGGACGAGCAGAGCCCCCCTCACCCCTCTGCCGCCGTGCCCCCGGCCTCCGCGTCGCCCCCCGCCCAGCCTCCCCCCGCCCAGCCACCACCCGCCCAGGCCAAGAAGGCAGGCGAGGCGGGGGGCCGGCGACGCTCCTCGCAGGGCGTGCGCGCCGGAGACGCCGACGGGAAAGCCAAGTCGCCCCCCGGGAGCCCGGACCCCTCGTCCTCGCCCCTGCCCCAGCAGCAGGCGCCCCCCTCCTCCTCCTCCTCCCCCGGCCCGGTGGTGGCCTTCCAGAGCGAGAAGATGAAGGGCATGAAGGAGCTGCTGCGCGCAGCCAAAGTGAACTCCAGCGCCATCAAGCTGCAGCTCACCGCACAGTCGCAGGTCCAGATGAAGAGGCAGAAGAGCACGCCGGCCGGGGATTACTCCATGTCCTTCATGAAGCGCCAGCGCAAAGCGCTCTAGCCGCCTCCTCTTCTTCTGTCTTTGCGATCGTCGTAGGAGGAGGAGTTTGAAGACTTTGGTAGGACATTGTTCCGTTGTACTGTGAAAGGCAACGCAGACACACGGAGAAAAAAAAAACACGCCCACCTCGCTTTTTGTTCGTCAACGTTTTTTGCCAGTGTTTTCGTCCAGACGGTCCTTTCAGTCATCGGCCACGACGTCATTCCTCGCAATATATTTTCCCCGAACGTCAAGTTTGAACTTTTGTAACGACCAGTTCATCTCTGGAATTCAATACTTAATGTGATTCATATTTTCTGGGTACCGTTGCCTCATCGATGGTTGATTATGAACTTTCAGTCATGATTCATTTGGGGGTTTAAATGGGCACTAACTATTGAATTCTCGTTGACCGTATATGTGGATGTTTTTAAGTTCTGGAAGCCAAAGTAACAGGGATTATCAGCGACACGACAACTTGCAATAGATTGTCTATGTGTAAATATCACATTGAACCATTCAACTTGTCCCCTCACTCAACAGTTTGACTGAAGCCTTTGGAAGTAATTTATTTAGGATAGTTACCATGTAACATTGTCCACTTCTGCTCTATCGACAGCTTTATCTCGCTAGCTATATGTTGCCTTACTTTGCCTTTGTTATTTTCTAATATGTAGGTGGACGTTAGTTTGGAGAATAGCTGAGGTAGGCCTATTTCTAATGATTAGAGAAGACCAGAAAGACCATGCACTGTTGAAAGGGAACCACTTTAGGTGGCCCTGTTACGTTGTATCTGCTTGAGAACATTTTTGTTTTTGTTTTTTTTGTTTTCTTTTTTGTATCTGCAAAGTAATAAAGACCTGATGAGCACTGGGTTCACAGGTGTTTGAACTGAAGTGGATGCTTTTACACTGCTCAACATGTCCCAGCAATATGAAGAACTAGAAAGTGTGCTCATTTCCAGGGTGGGGCTCTGGAGACGATTTTCCATGGGTGCACTTTTTTGGGGGGTGTGACCAAACTCATGCCGAAACTCGGCACTGCACTGGCCACATTTGAAGTCGATCAGACCCAAGGGTTCTCGAAATAAACCATTTTGTGTTGCCAGAAGGTGGTGCTATATGAAAATGCATGTGTCCGAATTGCACGGAATTTGGCACTGCTGCACTCTGTCCCCAGCAGCGCACTCCCTAAGTTTGAAGTCGATCGGATGAACGGTTCTTGAGATAAACCTTGTTTGTGTAGGTGGTGCTATGACTATGCGCATGTCCAAAATTGGGCACCGCACTCCTTCGGGTTCCTGGCAGTGCAGTGCACTCCCCGAGTTTGAAGACGATGGGATGGTTCTCGAGATGAACGACTTTTTGTGTTGACAGGAGACCAAATTTCCACGAAATTCGGCACTGCACTCCATCAGGTTCCCCTAAGCGCACTTCCCAAGTTTGGAGGCGTTCAGACTCAGAGCAATGGTGTGTGAGTTATGGCCATTTAAAATCTATAAAACACTACCGTAGTGCCCCCTATGGGCGCAATCCCCCCCCCTGCGCCGGATTCATACCAAACCACCCCTGACAATTGTTTCAGCAAAGTTTGAAGATGATTGCGCCTTGCAACTCCGGACATGCACACACAGTACATACAGTATACAGTACATTATGATAGATAAACTACGTACAGCTCTCCAATTATAGTAGTAGGATAGGATAGTGGACTTTCATTATTGGCTTGGAATGATCTGTGACATGAATGTATGCAATCCTGGTTTTCACTGACTGGTCATATAGATCACTGGGACTAAATCTGAACAAATAGCATCTGTGAAAATGTATTCGAGAACCAATCAACCATCAGTTTGAGTTTTCAAATTGAATTTTTCTACTAGTACATCATAATATAATATAAATAATAATAAAGACAAGTAAGCCAAAGCTAGGTGGTATACTTCCACCTTTTGCCAAAATCAGCCGTGAAAGATTTGTCTTGCATTTTCTCAACACTGGTTTCTGCCTGCCTTCAACATGAAGAAAACCAGTGACGTCATCATCCCACTTGTGGCACAACAGAACATTTCCGACGTGTTAGATCATTATGTTTTTGCAGTGTGGCTTTTCATTGCTCATGCGCAACATCATCTCTAACGGCACTTGGCTCTATTTGGATACAGACCATACAGACGACAGTCGTGCAGGGTTGCCAGGTACATGGTTTTCCCGCGGATTGGGCACCTTTTGAAGGGTTGCCTTTTTCTTGTCTGCTGGTTGGGTAAACCTATTTTGCGTGCAAATTATATGTAATATCTATAAATAGTCCCCAGGAAAATGGAGAATATTTTGATTTCACATCTCATTAACCATTCTGTTGATAGGGTTCACATGGTTCACACTCTTCACTGTTAAGAATCTGCCATTAGTGGACAGTTAAGGAATAACAATCTTATCAGACGGGACCCCTGAGACTACAAAAACCACTAGTCTAACATTACACCACATAGCTATTTTATTTATGATATATAGCCTACTGTATCTACAAAAGGCACAAAAAAAAAAAAACACACTAAACATTTAAGCTATGGTGTTTGTAGATATTAGGCTACAGTACATTTGACAATGACAGCAATGCTGTTGGACTTTAAAAGCAGTAGGCTTGTAGTTTGGCAGAGCAGAGGCGAATATTTTGAGTTCTGGTATTGGGCTGGTTTTGATTGGCCATTTTGCTGGTTTTGTCACACAGACCTGGTAACCCTGCAGCAGCGTGTCCCTGTGGCGCGGAGTTGTTCCTCTATCTATCTACCATGCCTGTCAGTGAAGAACAGAAAAGCTCCGTGCGTCTACCGGACCCATACACCGACAATTAATTAGCCAATTAATTAATTAGCCAACAAATTAGCTAGTTCCGATCATTCAGTCAGTCAGTCAGTCAGTCAGTCAGGTAATCGGAGTCACTCCGTCCGACAACGACACTGGGGATGTGTGACTAGGCTGGCGCAGCTCGCTCATCAGCACCCATAGGTGTCTCCTCCAAGCATGGATACGATCGGGGTGTCATTCCTGGACCCGTTAGATGACTACGAATTAATTCACCGTGTAGGGTGCGGCACGTACGGAGATGTGTTCAAGGTGAGTGTGTGCACATTTTAACCCCTTCCTTCCTGTGATCTGCTGTGCTGCAGGCTATGCGCTGCACACCGCATTAAGGTGATTTGATATGGGATTTTTCTGCTCTCTTCATACTTTCTGCCATCAAGGAGTAGCCTTGTAACATATGGTCTAACGGTATGAGTGAGTTTCCAATCACCCAATGTTATTTATGATGCGTGATACTGAGACACGTCTCTATAGGCAGCAGGCTTGTTATTGTATTTCTTCCAGTGACGTTAGAGATGGCCAAGATTAATATCAAAGGAGATAGACAGCAAACAATTATTCCAATGTCTTTCTAAAATCCCCTTATAAAAAGTAATAAAGCCTGTAATAAAGTGTACTGTAGGTTTAGATACAGCCAGGAGGCTAAACAAGACTTGTGTCCAAGGCAAGCCCTTTCACCCTATAGCCAAGTAGCCCACTTGCTATGCTAAGCACTAGCAGCAGCCTGTTGTATCAGTGGTTTTCACATGTTCATGTGCATGTGTTCATCTCTGCCTCTCGCTGTGTTGATATGATCTTCAGGATGCATTGCAAACATCCTGTGCTGCTTCTCTCAGCCCCCCCCCCCCCCCCCCCACTACCTTGGCTCTTTGATGACACCACAGCACAGATTATGACATCATCACGATGAAAGCAGTGAGGCCATTTACACCTGGCGTTAACATGCGTTTTCTGTGATCCGATTGCAATCAGATTATGTTTTATCACTTGAAATGCCAGGTGTAAACACCCCTAAAACGCATTGAAGAAGGATTGCTTTCTGATCGGCCAAACCACCTCCGGAGGTGGTCAGGGATGCATTGTGTACACATTGAACACAAGTGTAAATGCAATGTTCCTCTCAATCTGGATACAGCAACTTTATGCGGATTGAGAGCGCAACCATTTCTGCAATCAGATTGCAGAAAACGCATGTTAACGCCAGGTGTAAATGGAATCAGGGTTCAGTTCAGTTATTCACAAATTACTTATCATACAATTAGCCTACAATCATAGCCTAAGACATAATGAAGATATGTCACCTAAGACTAACCTAAGACCCTAAAGTACTACTAAAATGGTCCTAAGACATTTATTATATCAGTCTAAACATTGATTAAATGTGTAAGCTACAAGTGGAAATAACAGTAATTTAATGTAGCCTAAATGAATTTCAAAGTACAGTAATTAGTTTAGAAGTCCCCAGCCGTTCAGGGTATTCAAGTTTAAACAAATTTGAGCAGCAACTGCGGCATTAAGCTCTTTTTGAAAGTGCTGGCCAGTGCTGTTCTGTTTGATTGACAGGTGGACAGACAGTGCTGTTTGATTGACAGGTGGACAGACAGTGCTGTTTGACTGACAGGTGGACAGACAGTGCTGTTTGATTGACAGGTGGACAGACAGTGCTGTTTGATTGACAGGTGGACAGACATTGCTGTTTGATTGACAGGTGGACAGACAAGTGCTGTTTGACTGACAGGTGGACAGACAGTGCTGTTTGACAGGTGGTGAACAGACAGTGCTGTTTGATTGACAGCCAGGTGACCTCTGGGAAGTGCGGTGCAAAAACACCACAGCAAAGAGTGCTGCACTCGCTGAGCAGCAAAGATGGAGAGTAAATGTAACAAAGACCTCCCAGAGGAGCACTTTAACCAGAGGATCCTCTTCCAAACTGACGTCAGCAATATCCAGCTCACGGTTCACTGTGGCGCTGGTATTCTGCACGCACCACCACCACCGCTGCTGCACTTTGGCCATATTGTGGCTGCTGTGAACGGGGAAGCGGCACTGTTTAGCAGACAATAGTCCATTCTGGCCGCCCACGTCTCCGACGCACGCGGGCCTCGGTGGAGCTGCGACAGTTAGTAGGCGTCGAGGGTGATGCGTCTGGCCATGTGACGGCCAGCGTGTGGGCTTTTCACTCAACACTCATTTAAATAGCTATTGTTCGCAGGAAACCCTACTGACAGCTCAGCGTTCAGTGGTCACTGGTCGCTCTATTGATAGTGATCCGTGGCTCTATAGGCCCTTTTCACAGCGACCGTTTTGAGGCGGTAAAGCAGGAAGTAAAAGCAGGTGTAACCGATAACATTAGTGAGGGGCCCTGGCTGGCATTGGAACACCTAAATGGAATGGATCCATATCAGTAATGGTATTGGTTTCCTGTCTGTGTAACTGTGCATTACGATCGACAGCAACTGTGCTATTCTTCTCTATATTCAAGGGTAATGAACGTAGTTTAGCATTTAGTGATGAATAGAGAAAACATGAAACAGCTACTTTACTTATTAGGCTATTTAACTTGCTCCTGAACCTGAGTGTGCATCGATATTACGATATTATGTGTCAAATCCTGATCTTGAAACATTGGATCAGAATCAGAAACACTTTTATTGCCACAGTATGCAAGTTACATACGAGGAATTTGTCTTAGTGTCTGTATGCAGCGTAGCGGACAGAGATAAGAGGTAGGAAAGCTAGCTAAAGACAATCACAATGTTGCAAGTGCAATCAAACCGAGTAAATATATTTACAATATGTACATGAGTGGAGGAGTATTCCGTGGATAATAAATATGAATTTACGTTGAATTTACATGAGATTTACAGACTGAGTTAAATAGGCGTTAAATAGGCAGTGAATTTACATGAATTTACAGTCGGAGTTCAATATGAGTTTACATTGAATGTACATGACAAATTTTACAGTCTACGTTAAATAGGCATTAAATAAGCAGTGAATTTACATGAATTTACAGTCATAATTTACAGGATCAAAGGACTTCTCAGTGCAAATTTTCACATGTTGCAAAGTCATCCATGTGGGCAGGGGCGGACTGGGATCATAATTCAGGCCGGGCATTAGATACCAAGCAGGCCAGGCTGATACGGGCCAACGCTCGTGCCGGCGTCCGAAGGGCGGCGGCGAAAAATTTGGGCCGTTTGAAGCTCAATTTGGGCCGTTTGAAGCCCAGTTTGGGCCGTTTGAAGCCAGATTTGGGCCGTTTGAAGCTCGATTTGGGTCGTTTAAAGCCAGATTTGGGCCGTTTGAAGCCCGATTTGGGCCGTTTGAAGCCCAATTTGAGCCGTTTGAAGCCCAATTTGGGCCAAGTCCAATTTTACAATGAGATGCACCCACTTTAAACCTGAATAAAGTAATAAAACCACTAGTAAACCAGTAGCCGGCGCCTGGCCTGCTGTTCAGTGAGTGGCCAGGCCTGGCCTGCAAAAATTTTTTTTTTTTTTTTTTTTTTTTGCAGGCCAGGCCAGGCCAGGCCACCGGGCATTTGCCCGACGTGCCCGATTATGCAGTCCGCCCCTGCATGTGGGCCAGATTGGACCCTGTGGCGGGCCGGTTCTGGTCCCCGGGCCGTATGTTTGACAGCCCTGCCATAGATGGCATGAGGCAGAAACCTGTGAGACTCTCCACATTTTAAGTCTGAGGTTTGGTCTCAGTCTTCACTTCCCGTTATGTCTTGCTTCACTTCCTCTCACCTGACTGACTTCATCCTGACACGTACAGTAACAGTAGTAGTGGTTTGGGGGCTTTACACTGAGGTAAAGTTGGTAAAATGTGTTACACAGACATAATCCACACGAGGGCCGGGCAATATTTAGATATTATATCCATATGTTGATAATGAGACTACATCAAATTCAAAGCCTTGGACTTTCCAAACTCCATCCGATCTGCTGAGTCTCTCTCTATGTTTAAGAAGAGATTCAAGACCCTGCAGCTCTTTCCTGAACACCTTCACACTTGATGGGCATGAAGGATGAAAGGGAATGATGAAAAAGGGATGATAGATGTACATTAATGTTAATTGCATGAATGATGATGGACATGAATGATATTAAAAATAAATCCTCTGCACTCTGTGCTCTGCCTGGTGGCACCTACAGTAGGTCCATTCCGACTGAAGCTTGGCCTCATGGCACTTACTCATGTTGTTGTCTTCTGACTAGATCATTGCTTGTGTTGTATAAAGCTCAGATGTATGTCGTTTTGGATAAAAGTGTCTGCTAAGTGAAATTGTTACATTGTAATTGTAGATATTGTCTTTGTCTTAAGATTTTGGATATTGTAATAATTTTCCTGGTTTTAAAGGCTGCATGCATTACAGTAAAGTGATGCCATTTTCTGAACTCACCAGACTGTTCTAGCTGTTCTATTATTTGCCTTTACCCACTTAGTCATTATATCCACATTACTGATGATTATTGATCAGAAATCTCTTTGTGTCAATATTTTGTGAAAGAACCAATAGTCATCCCTACAACATTGTTGCAATACCAATATTGAGGTATTTGGTCAAGTACAGTCTTGTCTGTGTTAATAAAAGTGCTTGTGACATCTCACATCTGGCTTTGAGCTACAACTGAACATTTAGCTCACTTCATAGAAAAATACAGAGGTATACATCATATATCGCCATTCAGCCTAAAAATACAGAGGTATGATTTTTGGCCCATATCTCCCAGCCGCCCTAATCTGCACTACAGTTGTTCTTTCCACTGATTACAGGAAAACTCCACTCTCAGATACTCCTACGCTGTTAGAAACTACCAGTCTGTCATGTTCAGTTGACCTTTTTCACAGCAGCCATTTTGTGTCTAAAAGGCAGGGTAAACACAGGTGCAACCAAAACATTAATGAGGGTTTCCAACTTCCAATCCATTTGGTGTTCCAGTGCTGGGCCCCTCATTAATGTTTTGGTTGCAACCTGTGTGTTTACCCTGCCTTTTAGACACAACGTGGCTGCTGTGGAAAAGGCCTATGGGAGTGAGCTTGTTGCTTTCAGCTGTGGGTTGTGCATGTAGGTAGAGAGAGCGGTATGATGCAGGGAGGAGTGGCTCCTCTTAATCAAAGCACATCTTGCGAAAACAAACCATCTGGCAGCGTCAGGTTAGCTATAATAGTTATTAGCTATCGCTGCATCTGAACACCACTTTTGGCTCCTAGCCCAAGCATGGCTCATGATTTCATCTGCGACTGCATCAAATAGAAAGAGGGGCTGGTTCCACTGTGTCTCGCAGGCCGTTTGGGCACGTGATCAAAGTGTGGTGAAGCTTCCTCTCCCAACTCGCTCATAGTATAGAGAGGCAAAGTGAACGTCACTTCCTGCTTCAGCACTGTACCAGAGATTTTCTTCCGCAATTTATTTTCCCATAGACATTTAGTAAAATGCTTATAAAAAGAGTTTTACTTGGTCAAACCAAACGGTTCAGCTAGATTTAGAATCGGGAGAGACCATAGAATATTTCACTCAGACAAAAACTAAAAAAAACAACATAAAAAAAACATTTTCTTTAAACCTGCATTTTTTTTTTACATTTTGGTCCGAGTGAAATGTCATGCGATCTCGCCTGTTTCTAAATATATCTGTACCGTTTGGCTTGAACAAGTAAAACTCTTTTTCTAAGCATTTTACGAAATGTCTATGGGACAATAAATGGCGGATGAACATATCTGGGACAGTGCTGAAGCAGGAAGTGACGTTCCACTTTGGCTCTCTATGTGACCCTGAGCGTCTTTTGTTCAGGCTTTTTCAGGAGTCAACACAATCTCAGAGACGTTACTGTCACCTCAGTCACAGGAAGTCCTGTGGTATAGCAGGAAAGAAAACAGGAAGTTGACGCAGTCAAGCCACAGGTTTTGTCTAGGCCGACCTGCTTATCCCATTGGCTGCTGCCATGTTTGTTCAAGGACCCTAAAAAAGAAGGATACGACATCACTCTCACAGTGTTTGAATTTTGCATCGGGGCCAGACTTTGGCGCCAGTTCTATTGAAGTGAATGAGGAGGGCAGGGTCAATCCCACTATAAACCATCATATCTGTGTCGTTTCACCTTTGATTGAAAAATGCTTCCACCAGATTAAAGAGAAAACATTATGTGATGTTGACCGATGCCCCCGTCGGTCATGTATATTCATGTAAGTAGCTAATCTACTGTAGCTCTATTTTGGACCAAACAGGAGTTTGAGTTGAGCTATATGCAGCTGCTGGACTGAGCCAGGATCTGTTTGTGTTTGGAGACCAATAATGAGGAAAAAACAAGCGCACACATTGACATAAAAAACAGCCAACATCACATGATGTCTTTTATTTAATCTGTTGGACTTAACCTGCCCGCCCCATTCACTTCAATAGAACCGGCCCCAATGCAAAATTCGAAGGCTGTGATGTGAGTGATGTCTTCTCCTTCTTTTTTAAGGTCCTGGTGCTTGTTGTGGATGACAAAGTAACCCATCTGACGTCATTTCAGTGGGTGAACGGAGATGATTGATGTCTCCAGGAAAAAGTGTGGAAGTTAAAAACATAGCATAGACGCTTGTCACAGCATCCCACCACCACTCTGCAATTGTGAAATCATTTTGCTGTGATGGTTGCAAGTGTCTTGGCAACCAACCAAGCGAGAGGGCAACAAATAACATTCACTTTGCGGTATGTGCTCTGCCAGGTGAGCCACCGGGGGCGCCCCGCTTAGGTTTGTTTCAGTTTGAAATAGAGAGCCGCAGTAACGAGTCCGGAAATCATCGATGCTAACAGCCCTGGTTCAACACAGTTTTCGCCTATGGGAGTTTTGAATGGGTTTTTGGCGCGATGCTTCTAATAAGCTCTCTGGGCAACGCTGGCTTAATCAAACGCGAACCAGATGGTAGTAACATCATCTTCACACATGAAGACCACTTTTATGAGTTTTGAAGCTTTTATGTGCCGTTAAAAGGGCGGCTAGCTAGCAAACGGCTAAATGGGACTACACTGTTGAGTCGATGGGGATATATACGTCAATAACGTCATCACTCAAAGGACGAACACGGAAATTCTCTTTCCCTCACCTGGTTCAGCCCCGTTCAGCCCGAGGTAATCAGTGCACACATCAACAACAGTCCAGGTTGAGTGCTGACGTGACGTGGAAGCCTATGCGACAGTGTGTAGTTCTGCATTAGCTTAGCACGAGCTTTTTACCTCTAGCGCTCGCATTTACGCTTCAAAACTCATGAAAGTGGTCCTCATGTGTGAAGATTATCCCGCTGAACCTTGGTTCGCGTTTGATTAAACTTGCGTTGCCCAGAGACCTTATTTGAAGCATCGTGCCAAAAACCCATTCAAAAATCCCATAGACAGAAACAGTGTTGAACCAGGAAGTTCGGGACTTCCGCATTCAGCCTACAAAAATACGTCATCCCTGCGGCTCTCTATATATGCCTTCTCATCTTTTTGTTTTGCATTGTCTTCATTTGAAAACAACTCATTTACTCTGTGTATAGTCCTATATTTTAAATGTGCAAATTTTTTTTTTTTGACTTGATACTGCTTGGAATAAGTTGATTTTTTCTTCTCCATAACAGTACTTCTATAGTATAGTATAGTAGCCTACATTGTGGTAGTCTTTCCAACCCTGACAACAACCTACATTTGATCACACAATCAAATATACTCCTCAGTGAGTGGTACTTCCATCAATCTATCTAACCTTGTGCCCTGGGCCGGGGCTTGTCTGGGCTCTGAGCAGGAAAGAACTCTCCCACAATGCAACTCTCCCACAATATGCTATTAGCCCATGCTATTAGCCCATGCTATTAGCCCATGCTGTGTGTGGGATCAATACAAGGTGACAGCCAGGGGTGAAGCAGAAGGCAAAACCACATCCCTGATCTGTATCTTCACACAGTGAGCTGTTGGACATATGCCCAGATGTTGCTATCTTGATGGAGCAGGCAGTTGGCAGAGCTCCAACCAGGACGTAAATGTGTTCAGATGCTGCTTTTGGAAAGATGTGGTTGATGCTCTAGACCGGCGTGTCAAACTCATGTTAGTTGACACACAGACTACACGCCACCAAATTTAGTCTCAAGTGGGCCAGACAAAGAAAATCAGGTGGTTGTTTGAATGTGACATTCCTTGAGCACTCTCACCACAAAGACCACCGATGGCTCCTGCATGAACATGAGGCTTGATAGTGTTGTGTCAAGTAAGTCAGAAAGGAATAGCAGTGCATTATGGAAACATTGGAATATAGGACTTCTTCTCAGTGCAATTGTCACACTTTGCAAAGTCATCCTGTGGGCCGGATTGGACCCTGTGGCGGGCCGGTTCCGGCATGCCTCATTATCAGGCATCAGCATGTTGGAATAATTTGGTGTGTGTGTGTGTGTGTGTGTGTGTGTGTGTGTGTGGGGTTGGTGTCCTTTCTATAACAGAAGTACATGGCTGGTCAGAGCGCTGTATAAACACAGGCTACTGACTAAACACAGATGGGGACTTGGACCTGCTAGGCCTGATATGAAATATATAGCCTAGTACAGTAGGTAGCATGTGCCTAAAGGCCTTATATAAAATAAAATAAAATAAAAATTCATATTTCTTTCATCCTCTCCAGGCTCGTGACATCAGGACGTCTGAAATGGCAGCCATTAAGATGGTCAAACTGGACCCTGGTATGTCAACAGTCAGTCCAAGCGTGACTCAACATGCTCACAACTGATCATTTGTAACACAGTTATTATAGGTTGTTTTCTGTGTTTTGCGTCTACAGAGACAGATATGGGGTTTTGATGATGGCTAATACCAATATCTAACCAATACTTCAAATAGGAGGGCACTGAAGCACACAGGGCATCTTAAAAACTCTTTATTGGTGCAGATCAGAGATCACACACACTCACTGACGTTTCAACAGCACAGTGTCTTCTTCAGAGTCATCTCCTTAACTGGTTTAGCGCGAGAACTCTCTCAAATCTACCAACACTTCCCAGGACTTCTCATAGACAAGTAGTGTAGTATTGACGGATTCAATATATAATCAATCAGACTGCATCATATCGAAAACATATAGATATGAAACATATAGAAAACAGGAGAAAAATCCTGGGAAAAAAGCAAATATCGGCCACATCAGCAAACCCCTATCAGTCTAACCCTGCTCTATAATTTACCTTTTTCTCACTGTGAACTCAGCGCACTGTCAGTAAACACCCTATACTACTGCCTGTCTGTCTGTCTGTCTGTCTGTCTGTCTGTCTGTCTGTCTGTCTGTCTGTCTGCCTGTCTGTCTATCTGTCTGCCTGCCTGCCTGTCTGTCTGCCGGTCTGTCTGTCTGTCTGTCTGCCTGTCTGCCTGTCTGTCTGTCTGTCTGTCTGCCTGTCTGTCTGTCTGTCTGTCTCTCTGTCTGTATGTCTGCCTGTCTGTCTGTCTGTCTGTCTGTCTGTCTGTCTGTCTGTCTGTCTGTCTGTCTGTCTGTCTGCCTGTCTGTCTGTCTGTCTGTCTGCCTGCCTGTCTGTCTGTCTGTCTGTCTGCCTGCCTGTCTGCCTGCCTGTCTGTCTGTCTGTCTGCCTGTCTGCCTGCCTGTCTCTCTGTCTGTCTCTCTGTCTGTCTGCCTGTCTGCCTGTCTGTCTCTCTCTCTGTCTGTCTGTCTGTGCCTGTCTGTCTGCCTGCCTGCCTGCCTGTCTGTCTCTCTGTCTCTCTGTCTGTCTGCCTGCCTGCCTGTCTGTCTGTCTGTCTGTCTGTCTGTCTGTCTGTCTGTCTGTCTGTCTGTCTGTCTGTCTCTCTGTCTGTCCAGGTGATGACATCACGTCCATCCAGCAGGAGATCACCATGATGAAGGAGTGCAAGCACAAGAACATTGTGGCCTATTTTGGCAGCTACCACAGGTGCTGTATATGTTTTCAGACTTGCTGTGCAATTCCTCCTCAGACTGTCGCTGGACTCAAATATGTTGGAATTTGACTGTTATCTCCCCACGCCCCGCCCCCTTCCACCCGCTCTGCTGGATTCCTCTCCCACTCCTCTGTTGGCACAGTGGCTCTTTGCGTTCGTCAAGGACCCTACAAAAGGAGGATAAGACAACACTCACGTCACGGCATTCGAATTTCGCATTGGGGCCAGACTTTTGGGGTCAGTTCTATTGAAGTGAATGAGGAGGGCGGGGAAAGTCCCACTATAAACCATCGTATCTGTGTCGTTTCACTTTTGATTGAAAAATGCTTCCGCCAGATTAAGGAAAACACATTATGCGATGTGTTGACTGATGTTTTATTGATGTGTTTTCTTTATTATTGGTCTCCAAACAGATCGTGGCTCTGTCCAGCAGCTGCATAAAGCTCAACTCAAGCCCCCGTTTGGTCCAAAATAGAGCTAGATTAACTAATTACATCATCATGATACATGAGCGAACGGGGCATCAGTCAACATCACCTGATGTCTTTTCTTTAATCTGGTGGAAGTATTTTTCAATCCAAGGTGAAACGACACAGATGATGGCTTATAGTGGGACTTACCCTACTCTCCCCATTCACTTCAATAGAACTGGCCCCAGTGGAAAACTTCATGCTGTGATGTCTTATCCTTCTTTTTAGGGTCTTTGGCAGTTGGCATTAGTCTCTGTATTGTCTTTACTTTTGAGTACAGTATCTCCTTTTGTAACGCCCCCATTTTGTTCTACCAACACAAGGTCAGATGATCATTTCTTGTTTGAGTCCATATACTCCTACACGATCAGTTCTCTCACAATTCCCTAAAAAAAAAGACACAATTGGATGGAATCTTCTTCAGCCTGGAGAATCAGCCAATGCAGGTGTCGAACAGAAAGATAACAGCTGTGTGTCTCCCTCCCCAGGAACACCAAGCTGTGGATCTGCATGGAGTACTGCGGTGGAGGCTCACTGCAGGACATGTACCACGGTAAAGAAAATATCAATATTATCATCTTCGACACATTGTTATAAAGGTGCTTTATATATTGTTTTAACATCACTAAATCATTACCACATAAGATTGGACACATTGTAAAGGTGCTTTATATTTAAGCAATATATCACGAGAGCAAGTGTGTTGTGGTGAATATATGCCCCTGATCAGTTGTTATCCCACGAGGCCGCAGGCCGAGTGGGATAACAACTGAGCAGGGGGATATATTCCACAACACACGCTGCTCGAGTGCTATATTGCTTTTATAAAAGGGTTCCAAGTATAATAATATAATAATAATAACACTATAAGTCCGACTGGCATGGTATTCTGAGAGTCAGTTGAAACACTACTGTAAGGCGGGACCTCTAGCAAGAAGATAGACCTGCGGGTGATTTGATTGGATCGTTCTGGAGACTGAAGTCGACATTGGCCAATCCTGGCGCTTGCTGCGAACCTGAGAGCTTTTTGCAAAGTCCGACACCAGAGCTGTACCAAGTAACGTTACGTCTTATTTAGAGATGCGGGGTTAAGAGTGAGGGCGCGCGAGAGAGGGGTTAAGACATTAGCCCGCGTCTATTCTTGTACAAAACATCATTTTCTGCGAAGTATTAGTAAAGTTATAAGCGAAGATCGATTCACAAGGATCTGAAAGGTGTCTCCGCCATTTTGTTTTCAAAGCCTTTTAGTAAGAGAGTTGCGCCATCATGCGTCCATAATGACTCATTGTACAAAGACTTGAAGCAGTAGTGACCCTCCATACAGCAGATCAGGAGAAAGCTGTTTGGCTTGCCCGACACCAACTAACGTTACGGGGTTAAATGCGGGGTTAAATGCGGAGTTAACAGCCGTTCTTTTGCAAAGAAGACATTAGCCCGCATCTATTCTTGTACAAAACATCATTTTCTGCGAAGTATTAGTAAAGTTATAAGCGAAGATCGATTCACAAGGATCTGACAGCTGTCTCCGCCATTTTTTTTTCTACGTTGTCATTTGAGGTAAGCCTTATTATTACTCTCTTAGTAAGAGAGTTGCCATGGCAACCAATAACCCATGGCCATGGGTTATTGAACTCGGTTACTGGAATTATACAATGGCTGTGAACCAATCAGATTGCTTGATTTGAGAGAGCCATTTTATAAATTGTTTTAACATCACTAAATCATTACCACATAAGATTGGACACATTAGTTACTAATGTGTCCAATCTTATGTGGTAATGATGAGTATAATAGTGTAATTACAGTAAACAAACAAGAGTATCACCGTGAAGTTTGGCAGCCTCTCGCAGCCTCCACATTGCATTTTACATTGTGCACTTTGTGGGTTTTGGCGGGAACTGATTGTATGGAAGTCAATGGGAAAATGACCCGACTTCCCATTTGATTATGGCCTCCGTAAACACATTCGTAATGAGTTCATAATGGTCTCAATCCCTAGCTTCAAGTCTTCTTCAATACAGCATGATGTTCATTTTGTAAACTATTCTCCCATTTATAGTAAAATAGAGGATAAAGCAGACTATGTTTTGGCACGTGATTGACAGGTCGCCTGTCCAGTGATCGCGCACCTCACGATCATGGACAGGAATAGCGGGCGAGCAGTTTCTGGCTCCAAAATAACCAAGATGACGATGGTCAAAATGCCATACTCGAGGCTTCAAAATGGGAGTTCACAAACAATTCGGTGACGTCAGGGTGGATACGTCCATATTTCTATATGGTCTATGTTTACTAACTTTGCGAGGCAGTTGGATTTTCATGAGATCACGCGATCAGTGGTTCGCACCAATCAACGTCCAGAGGCAGCTAGGGGCGGGCTTTAGGTGTGATGCCAGCAAGAAACGAGCCCGTGGTAGATGTGATAGACAGATGGTTCATCCAATCACCTGCCGTGTATTTTTTTAACGCGCCTGCCCGTTGAAAGGGTTTCCTGAGGGGTTCTGAGGAATAGTCAGCCCTGTCCTATTGTATCAGCTGCAAACACTACATCAGGAAGTGAGCTGGGGTTCAATTTAGAATCTTTATGTTGTCAAGTTAAAACCGTCTATAAGCTAAATTCGTGAACCACCGCACAGACAGACCACCGGTATGATAGACACTTCCAATCATCTCCACCACGGCCTCATTTCTTCACAGTACCGTAATTACCCCCAAGGTCTCACCATTCATTTGACAATGATGTAGTGATTTTTAAAAACACTACCTGGAACACCTTTAACCCCCAGAAGCCAATTGTATTCTATTTTTAGAACTGTACCTGTCAGCTCGTTCCTGTTCACCCTGCTTGTGTCTATTTTTAGAACTGTACCTCTAATCTCCTCCCTGTTCACCCTGCTTGTGAGCCTATAGGCTATTAATCACACTGTTCCTTGCAGTGACGGGCCCATTAAAGGAGAAACAGATCGCGTACGTGTGCAGAGAAACCCTCCAGGTAAGGCTTTTCAGGAGAAACGGCCTTCTGGTGCACGCCTGTTGAATGCTCTCACCAGTGTTGTAGTCAAGTCACTATATCTCAAGTCCAAGTCAAGTCTTGAGTCCCCAGTGCTCAAGTCCAAGTTGAGTCACAAGTCCTGAAAAGGTGTCCAGGACTCAGACTCGTGTTGAGTCGGACTCAACTACAACACTGGCTCTCACATTGTGAAATCTACATACAGTGCTGAGATAAACTACAACACTGGCTCTCACATTGTGATATCTAGATACAGTGCTGAGATAAACTACAACACTGGCTCTCACATTGTGATATCTAGATACAGTGCAGAGAGAAACTACAACACTGGCTCTCACATTGTGACATCTAGATACAGTGCTGAGATAAACTACAACACTGGCTCTCACATTGTGAAATCTAGATACAGTGCTGAGAGAAACTACAACACTGGCTCTCACATTGTGACATCTAGATACAGTGCAGAGAGAAACTACAACACTGGCTCTCACATTGTGACATCTAGATACAGTGCAGAGAGAAACTACAACACTGGCTCTCACATTGTGAAATCTAGATACAGTGTTGAGATAAACTACAACACTGGTTCTCACATTGTGAAATCTAGATACAGTGCTGAGAGAAACTACAACACTGGCTCTCACATTGTGAAATCTAGATACAGTGTTGAAACTACAACACTGGTTCTCACATTGTGAAATCTAGATACAGTGCTGAGAGAACGAGTCTTGTTATTGTTTTTTCCAGCCACAGAAGAGCAAAATAGTATTTAGCCTAGCCATACGGCTAAATATAGAGGTAATGCTGCATAAGCATAACAGAGTTGTGAGTCCACAGCAGAACATTGCCTGCCTGTCTGTATTTTGATAGTGACTATTTCAGCTGGTGTTATTGGTGACCTCATTTCAAGGTTTTATAGCATCATCTGAATTGTCGGGAAAAAAAACACACTGATTCAAGCTGGAGTGCGTAACTTTTCATTTTTGTTGTAATAGATTGAATTGATTTGATTGTATAGTTTTCACTATTTGTCTTGTTTTGGAATTCAGATTTTGTGTTGATCCCAGAGAGACTGAGACCATTAGCTCATGGGCTAATAGGCTAATGTGATCTTTAATAAACTAATAAAGTAATAAAGTAGATGGAACATATTCTGCATGGTAAAAAAAAACTAACATTGTTTCTGTTGTTTTTTCCAGGGCTTGCATCACCTGCATGAAACTGGCAAAATGCACAGAGACATAAAGGTAGAGTAAGTCTCCTATTTTAGCCAAGTCGTATATAGTCTTGACTTTAGGGGTGTAATATGGTTCACAAAATCACACAGTTCCATTTGATATGACAGTGTCAGGTTTCAGTACGTTTATGCAAGAGAAGTTTCATTGATTTATGCATGATTTATTTATTTTCACAGTCTAGTTAAAAAAAAAAAATCTGTTCGTGTTTTTAACACCTTTCGTCTTTTTCGTCTCGGTTTTAGTTGACCATGATATCCTTGTAGAAGACTTGCACTGTTCAGCAGTGAAAGATTAGTTCGTTTTGCAAAGCGTACCTAAACAGTTCAAAACGAATACGCATATTGTTACACACACTGCTAATAGTCAGTTGTGGCAGGTAGTGTGTGTGTCTTTATTTCAGAATGAGTGTTCTCTAACGGTTTGTGAACTAGACTAGAGATATCTGTGTGTGTGTGTGTGTGTGTGTGTGTGTGTGTGTGTGTTGTCTCTACAGGGAGCCAACATCCTTCTGACGGAGAGAGGAGATGTGAAACTGGGTCAGTAGTGATCTATATTGTGTGTGCATGCACACACACACACACACACACACACACACACACACACACACACACACCAGGGTTTCACAGACTAGTCGACTATCAAAACCACTAGTCGACACTGTGCATCATAGTCGACTAATCGTTCACCTGTGGTTTTAGGAATAAACAACATAAATCAATTGAACATACTGTAGATTTGTTTAAACGATCATTGTTGTCTACATGATGCCATGTTAAATAAACAGGAAGGTATTCAGAGAGGTCTATGTTGTTACTGGAGTCAAACAGCTGCTATCTCCAGCTCAGACAAGTTGCAGGGCTTTAGCAGCTCATTTGTAAACAGCCTCTCAGAGCCAATCAGGACTCTGCTATTTCACATACCTCCAGGTTGGTCCCGCCTACATTAGTTAACCCTTTCCCGGCTGTACTTGAGACCTTTTTTATCATATTTATTGGGTGAAATAAATATCCCGTGACAATTCGACTAGTCGACTACCTTGTGGGAGTAGTCGATGACTACTAAAATGCAGGAGTCGTGAATCACATAACCAGGCTATTTGACCACTCATTCACATTCATCAAGTATGCTAAAATAGGCCTTCTAGATTAGATTTCGCCCCTGTGTGATGCTCTCTCTCTCTCTCTGTCTGTCTGTCTGTCTCTCTCTCTCTCTCTCTCTCTCTCTCTCTCAGCTGATTTTGGTGTAGCAGCAGAGATCAGTGCCTCTGTGGCCAAACGGAAGTCTTTTATAGGAACTCCTTACTGGTAAGATGGATGACCTGCACTCACCTGCTGGTCTCTCAACCATAGACTGTATAACAATATGGACCTGCACTCACCTGCTGCTCTCTAGGCTGCTCTAAACTGCTTTCAAACTGTTTCAACCTATAGTAACCAGATGCAGATGAAGGGTATAGATGGTTTTAACTTGACAACATTGACAAACATTCTAAACTTCTAAATTGCCCCTAGCTTACTTCCTGTTTCAGTGTTTGCTAATACAATAGCTGACAGGAAATATGCGAGGTTTCAAACTGTTCCCTAGCAACAGAATTCCGTGAAAAGCGCCTACGTATACTGTGCATGTCCTTGTGTGATGTTTCCTCTCCTCTCTGCTCTCTGGTCTGTCAGGATGGCGCCGGAGGTGGCGGCGGTGGAGAAGAAAGGCGGCTACAACCATCTGTGTGACATCTGGGCCGCGGGCATCACCGCCATCGAGCTGGCCGAGCTGCAGCCGCCCATGTTCGACCTGCACCCCATGAGGTGAGGCAGCGCCCCCTAGGGGTGGGAAATAGAGGGGTAACTAACGGAGGGTCAAGTGTCTACCACAGTTCCAATGAATAGAGACTGTTCAGTCAAAGGAATTAACGTAAGATAAAGTGAACTGCATTGCATTCACATTAGCAGCTATACAGAAGGCCATATGCACATAAAGTACACGTGGGTATGTAATATGTATAGAAATTCTCAGAGTCACGATCATGACCAGAACAGAATTCCTAGGTTAATAAACTCTACGTGGTGTCAAAGTAGGGAGATAAACAGCAGACGTTTGTTATGTAACGTCATCATGTTGGCTGCCTGCTTTGTGTTTTGTGCCTGCACAGCCACAGTATGTAAACTGTTCAGATGGTGACATTTAAAACTATGTTTCAGAGCACTGATGTTGATGTCCAAGAGCAGCTTCCAGCCGCCCAGACTGAAGGATAAGACCAAGTGGTGAGATTAACTGTTCACATTTTTTCAGCCTCCTTTCTCCCAGCCGTCCACATCCATTTCGATAGGTGGGAATACTTGCCTTGACAAAACTCCTTCGGCCAATCAAGAGTCAGCAAATCCAATCCAAATCCACTCGGAGGAAACGTCGAAAACATCTTTTCCGTGGGGAAACTGCGCGGTTTCATACTTGTATTCTTGTGTAATTGTTGTTATTGAGTCTATTTCTGCAATAACTGCACTTATGGCTGTTTACTCTAATAACGCTCGTTGCTTCGGGATAATTCATCCTCTGCAGTTGACCCATCCTCTGTCTACTAGGAACCTTCCTAGGAAAAGTGGGCAGCCACAGTGCAGCGCCTGAGGGACCAACTCCAGTTAGATTGCACATGCCTTGCTCAGGGGCACTGACATTAACCCTAACATACATGTATTTGATGGTGGGAGGAACCCGGTGCATGTGAAGGAAACCCACATGACGGGGAGAACATGCAAACTCCACACAGAAAAGACCTGGGATGGACTGGGGTTCGAACCCGGGACCTTCTTGCTGTGAGGCAACACTGTTAACCACTGAGCCACCACATTGTTGTTGTTTTTTTGGATTCCCCCCCACATTTTCTCTCCAATTGTACTTGGCCAATTTGCCCCCTTGCTGCCACGGGCGCTGCTCCACCCTCTGCCATTCTGGGGAGAGCCATAGACTAGCACCATGCTTCCTCCGACACATGTGCAGTTTCCAGCCACTTTTTTTCACCCGCCCCGAACAGGTGCCCCGACCGACCAGTGGAGGCGGTAGTGCGGCGACCAGGACACATATCACATTACATTGTAATTGATAGAAATCTCTGTGGGCGGCTGCAGAATGTGAGGTCATGTGATCAGGGTGGTCTTAGCCAGGCTAATCAGTTTTCTCTTGATTTATAATTCATGATTCACTCGCTCTCATCTCGCCTCCCTCTCTCTGCAGGTCTGCCGCTTTCCACAGCTTTGTCAAGATGGCACTCATTAAAAGCCCTCGCAAAAGGCCTTCAGCCGAGACGCTGCTACAGGTTAGCATGCTTTCTATAGCTAACAGGCCATCCGTCCCATTCACTTCAATGGAAGAGTCCTGATTCCTCTCCTGCAGTATCAAGCAACCATGCACATCTGATAGATGCAGTAAGAGTCTTCTACATATTTCTCCAGGGAATAGTTGACTAAGCACCATGCTATTTTCCAGAGAGCACGTTTGTGTCACAACAGTTGAACACATTCAAACTGGGAGCTGCCCACTGTCTTCTACTGTTGGCCACTGACAGCTGGGGGTTCAGGTGTTACGTTGCCCTCCTTTTGTATTGGGAACTGGAAATATCCCAGTTGAGTGATGTCACACCCGAGTTTGGAAGCCAGCCAACCAGTGTGATGTGAAAACTTTAAGCCTGTACAGTGAAGTAGGATACATCTTGGGCCCTATCTTTGCAAAGCGCATGCCCAAGCGCTTTGCTATTTTCCCTGCACCGCAAAATGCCATGTGCGCTCCCGCAAAAGGATATAATGGGCGCGCTTATAGCGAGAATTATGCAGGCTACACTGATTGGTCTGATTGATGTAAAGCCTAGACTCTGGGCGTTACATCAATCACACCAATCAGATTCCTACTCTCAGTCCCTTTATAGTACGGTTCGCGGGTGTGGAGCACCTGACGCATATTTGTATTATCGATCAAAACCAAAAAAAGTTCACCTCATAATTTTCACATAAATCACCCTGATAATGTAATTTTTTAATGTCAATATCAAACAGGTGTTGTCTATTCATTTTAAGAATGGCATTTAAATGTTTCTGCAAATGAATTTGAATGAATTTGCGCGATGCATGCTGTAATCTCCATGCGTAATTTGGACATCTACCATCGCATCATATCAAACAAAACACTCTGGTTAATCTATTTTGTTAACCTTTTATCCTTTCAAAATCATGCATCAAAAAGAGTTTGCCCTTAACTGTCACCTGTTGCTTGCTTTGCTCCCCTCCCCTCCCCTCCGCTCTTCAGCATCATCTTCCCCTATGCTCTCTCTCTCCCTCTCTCTCACACACACACACACACACACACACACACACACACACACACACACACACACACCTGCTATTTGGTGTGTTTTTCAGTACAGTAGATTGTCGCGTGCAGCTGCCTGTGGGCATTGAGGGTGGAGATGCGAATGCTGGCAGAAAGAAATAGATACAATTCTCTAATGAATTGTTGGACTAAACAGGTCAGATTTCATGTAAATAAATCAATAGAAACGAATGAAAAAGCTGATAAGGAACATTTGTGCTGGTGGAACGAAATTCCATTTGAAAGACATCAAAGCCACCAGCGGCTGCCGCGTAATTACGCAGCGGCAGAGAGCAGGAGGGAGAAAGCCCCAAAAACTTTTATGGCAGTAACACACACACATACATACACACACATACACACACAAAATAGAAATGCAAGGTTATTCTCTTCTACTTCTGCCCTCTCCTCCACCCACCTTCCCTCCTCCACTCCTCGCCTCAATGTCATCTTCTCCACTGGTCCGCCCAGGGATAGAACAGGAGTATGGTGTATTAATTGATTGATTGATTGATTGATTGATTGATTCTATTCCATTTCATTCTATTCTATTCTAATCTATTACCCCCTCTTCCTGGTTAAAGGAATTCAGTAGTTTTTGGTTTGCTTGGGTCGGGTTAGATATTTTTGGACCGTTGAGAACTCTAATCCATGTCTTGGGCGCGCCGAGGCAACGATACTGCTGCACTCAGGCACAGCGGGGTTCTAATCGCAAAGAATTGTGCGCATACAGACGATACCATAAGGAATGCATTTTGCGGGGAAACACCTGGTTTGGCATAAGGCACTCCCACAGCAGCGCACACCACGGTGCAAAACTGAATGCTATCGTCACAGGCGCGCAAATTGGACACCTGCGCGAGGCAGTCGATACCATAAGACGTGCGTTAGGGGGTGCAAACCGGCCCGCAAGCGCAAAAAGCATAGACGATAGGGCCCCTTGTGTCTAGCAGCAAAACTTAAAATATATTCATATTCAGAGATTCAGGGTTTTTTAATGAGGGAGAAGGAGTAGGTGTAATTTTAAGGATTGTAACAAGCTAGTTTCACTTTTGTTTGTGTGGCAAAAAACACATCAGACTTCAGACACAAATTATTATTCAAAGTGGATATATATAACTAGGCGGTGTGTGTGTGTGTGTGTGTGTGTGTGTGTGTGTGTGTGTGTGTGTTGCTCACTAATGTTACTGCATCAGCTATGTCACAATGCCTCCTTGTGTGTGTGTGTGTCTGTGTGTGTGTGTGTGTGTGCCCCATTATATCACTGATGACATAATCAGTGTGTGCGTGTGTGTGTGTGTGTGTGCCCCCCTATGACATCACTGATCAGTTTTGTCACAATGCTTCCTTGTGTGTGTGTGTGTGACATCACTGATCAGTCTTGTCACAATGCCTCCTTGTGTGTGTGTGTGTGTGTGTGTGTGTGTGTGTGTGTGAGTGCGCGCCCTTATGACATCACTTTTGACATCATCAGATGACATCACTGATGACATCACATCATTAGCTAATTAGCCTAATTTAAAAAATCCAGCTCCATCAGGTCACCCGCCCTAATCATTACACGAGATGAACATTGTTTTGTGTGGTGTTCTTGGACCTCCTCCTCTAGCATCCGTTTGTGACCCAGCTGCTGACCCGGAACCTGATCATCGAGCTGCTGGACACGGCCAACAACCCCGAGCTCCACACTGCCCCGCACAGCCTGGATGACAACGAGCTGGAGGTCAGTAAGGCCGGGAGGCGGGGACACAGGGACAGGACTGGTACCAGCACAGCACAGGACTGGTACCACTACCAGTACAGGGCAGGACTGGTACCAGCACAGCACCGGACTGGTATCACTACCAGTACAGCACAGGACTGGTACCACTACCAGTACAGGACTGGTACCAGCACAGCATCGGACTGGTATCTACCAGCACAGCACCGGACTGGTATCACTACCAGTACAGGGCAGGACTGGTACCAGGACAGGACAGTACAGCACAGCACAGGGAGGAGTGGATAGACTGATAAAGAATAAAGAATTTGGTGTCAATGCACGATCTAGGTCAACATACTTTTTTATTCTTAGTGTTTGTTTAAGCCTGCTTGGTGAATTAATCACCTGCCTGTTCACAGATTGTCATGTCATCACTGGTGTGTCACCTGCCTGTCATGTTCACAGATTGTGATGTCATCACTGGTGTGTGTCACCTGCCTATCATATTCGCAGATTGTGATGTCATCACTGGTGTGTCACCTGCCTGTCATGTTCACAGCTTGTGATGTCATCACTGGTGTGTCACCTGCCTGTCATGTTCACAGCTTGTGATGTCATCACTGGTGTGTCACCTGCCTGTCATGTTCACAGCTTGTGATGTCATCACTGGTGTGTCACCTGCCTGTCATGTTCACAGCTTGTGATGTCATCACTGGTGTGTCACCTGCCTATCATATTCACAGATTGTGATGTCATCACGGGTGTGTCACCTGCCTGTCATGTTCACAGCTTGTGATGTCATCACTAGTGTGTCACCTGCCTGTCATGTTCACAGATCGGGGAAGTGGCTCCTGACAAAATCCAGTCAGCAGGGAAGCACCTACCTGTAGAGAGGACCCTGTCTGAGGAACAATGTGAGTGCGCGCACACACACACACACACACACACACACACACACACACACACACACACACACACACACACACACACACACACGTACGTAGTGGTGCAGACCAGTCATAAGTGTGTCTATAAATACAACCCATACAGTCTGTGGTGGTGCAGACCACTCGTAAGTGTGTCTGTAAATACAACCCATACAGTCTGGTGGTGCAGACCACTCGTAAGTGTGTCTATAAATACAACCCATACAGTCTGTGGTGGTGCAGACCACTCGTGTGTCTATAAATACAACCCATACAGTCTGTGGTGGTGCAGACCACTCGTGTGTCTATCGGTCATCAGCAGGCTGATGTACACTATAGAGAGCCAAACACACCCACTTCCGGGTTAGGCATACGACCAAAGAGATTTTCTGACATTCACTTTTCCAGACATTTCTTAAAATGCTTATAAAAATAGTTTTACTTGGTCAAACCAAGTGATTGAGGGATATTTGGAATCACGACAGACCATAGAACATTTCACTTGGACCAAAACTTAAAAACAATATGTATTTTTTTTAACCCACAATTTTTGGTCCGAGTGAAATGTTCTATTGTCTCTCCTGGTTCTAAATACAGTATAGCTGAATCACTTGCTTTGACCAAGTACAACTATTTGTATAAATAAGCATTTTACGAAATGTCTATCAAAAAAAGAATGACAGATGAAATCCCTTGGTTCCTATGTCTAAACCGGAAGTGGGCATGACTTTGGCTCTATGGTACCAAAGACAGCCCATCGCACCAGAGCAAGCAACCCTCCAGTATTCAACCACAAGAAGCCCATTGACTTAGTGTGAAGTCACTCAAGCCCCGCGCACGCACACACGCGCACACACAAGCACGCACGCACACACACACACACACACACACACACACACACACACACACACACACACACACACACACACACACACACACACACACACACACACACACACACACACACACAGTGTGCCACTGTCCAGCACACACCACTGGCATGTTCTCACTGCCATCCTCTGCCAGCCCACATGTACAGTATGAATGGGGGCAGTGAGACACATTCTGGAGATTACAGCATTGAATCCAGGGGGGTCTACATGGACAATGAAGCTACTCTTCAGCAAGGACAAATGACGTATATTTAGACATGCGTGCATACATACAGTCAGAAACAAGCCAACTCCAAGGACTGGCATACACACACACACACACACACACACACACACACACACACATACACACACACACACAAAAGTGATAGAGGTAATGGCCACTTGCGTGAATTCTGGGTACTCAAAACTGCGTCTGTTGTTCTCGCTACAACTGTAGGTGTCTCCAGGACCACATTTTGCACACACACACACACACACACACACACACACACACACACACACACACACACACACACACACACACACACACACACACACACACACACACACACACACACACACACACACTTATTAAAGACAAAACTGTACAAAGAATTACCAAAGTATCCCTCTTAAGTAGAGCTGCTCTTGCCTGAAGTTGACTTATTGTGGTAATCTGTGAGTTATTTATTTTGTCTCCATCTTTGGTGCTGAAGATGCTCATTCATGCCCTTATCTCATCACGTATAGACGATCGTAAAGCACTGTCGTAAAGCACACCGCTCTATGTGCATGACTGATTTCATCATAACATTTTCCTTTCAGTTGACCAAGTGAAGTTTGGGCCACCATTGAGGAAAGTCACAGAACCTTATCCTGATATGGTAATTTGTTATTTCATAAAGTCAATTAGCATGCTGACGTGTTTTTGACAGTACTACATACTGTGTGTTGATGATATATGAACATAATATATGAATTTGATCAGCAGGGCTCCTACGACGACGACTGGAGTCTGTCTGGAGATGAAGACAACTCCCCGTAAGACATTCTTCCTCCTACTTCCTCTGTGTGTCTGGAGGATTGTGATAATCATTGTGAAGTCATCACAAGTGGTACAGGATGCCCCTTATCAACTGACATCACAAGTGGTACAGGATGCCCCTTATTTCAACTGAGCAGAAGTGAACCTGAGGACAGAATGCAAACACATCCTAAACTCCTCTCCTCTGCCCATGACAGAATGTGGCTATTAATAGCCTCAGGCTGTAGATAGAAAAGGCTGTGACAGCTTAGTGAGACAAAGGTGGTTCCTTTTTGGGTTGGACTGATATAATGGGCCCATACTGTGTTTTTGTTCAAATCCAGAGCGTAGTTATCTGTTATCTGCTCTTTTTGTCTGTCCCTGATTGGCTCTGAGGGGCTGTTCACCACTGAGCTGCTAAATCCCAGCAACTTCAACCTTCAATTCTGTTTATTTAACATGGCGTGATTGTTCAAACAAATCTATGTTCAATTTATTTATGTAATTATTTAAATATGTACATTGTTTATTCCTAAAACCACAGATGAGCTATTAATCGACTAGGATGAACAGTGTCGACTACTGGTTTTGATAGTCGACTAGTCCAGTGTTTCCCAAACCTTTTTTCTGGGGACCAACTTTTTAATTATGACAAACCATAAACCATCCCGACCCAGTCTTTGGGAAACACTGGACTAGTCTGTGAAAGTGAAAGTGAAACCCTACTGGCACACAATAGCCGTGTTCAGAATGGTTCACTCATTCACTCACTCACTCACTATTCCCCATGTGGTGTTTATCATCATGGAACTATATGGGGAGCGATCAAATTTTGGACACTACCTCACTCTTCTCCTCCTTTGGTAAACATGACAGCATTGCATTGTGGTATATGGGAGAAAATGTAGGGTACCTTCTATGTTCGCTACAAATTGCAGTGCATTGTGGGTATTTTATTGTTGACTATATAGTGAATCAAAATAAACGTTGAGAATTCGGACACTAGTACAAAATGGCCACTATTTCTTTAATAGGGAACGATTTGGAACAGGGCTAATATCAGGCGTCAGAGAGCAGTATCAGTGGAACGCTGGTCCCTTCCCTCCCATTGTGATGGGCCAGCCAGGCCCATAGTCAGATAAACAGCAGGTCTTCCTGTTGCAGGAGCCTGTTGGAATGTGTGGAGCAAGCTCTACAGCTGAGGTAGGCCACATCCATCCACCTGGTGCCACCAGTGCTCCCTCCCCCATGCATTCAGCTGAAATTAATGGCTTGGGACTATTATGAGTATGTAAATATCAGCTAATGCCAAAGATCTTTGACTTAATCAGTGGTTTTGTGTACGCACTCTGCTAATCCCAATCTAGCTCATGAACCTTGATGCAGATCTGATTTAGCACAAACCCCTTGGTTTTTTCTGCTTGTTTATGTGTTTGTGTGTGGTTTTTTCCATTTGTGGCAGGGTCTGGTGAAATGTGTAACAATTAGGCCACGGTCATTTTTCAGTTTTTTTTACAGGTTATGAAAGTGCAGATTGTAAGCTTTGAAATGATGTGTCATGCATTGAAATCTGAAACAACAGCTAAACTTGTTACATTGAGTGTGTTCTTCAACATCTAAACTTGTTACATTGAGTGTGTTCTTCAACATCTAAACTTGTTACATTGAGTGTGTTCTTCAACATCTAAACTTGTTACATTGAGTGTGTTCTTCAACATCTAAACTTGTTACATTGAGTGTGTTCTTCAACATCTAAACTTGTTACATTGAGTGTGTTCTTCAACATCTAAACTTGCGTAATATGGAGGAAGAAAAGTGAAACACTTCATGGTTGCGTACTTGTTACCTCTTTTCACCAGACGCTGTCACATTTGTTTATGTGCTATTCTTTGCGCTTCCGCCCAGCTTTATCGTCCAGCTTTTGGTCATAATTGCATTGCTGCTGTAGACGTAGTTGATTTGATCATTATTCTGCAAAGACTATTTCATTTCATTTTGAGCATCTACTGTATCCACTCAAAGGCCATTTACACCTGGCATTAATATGTGTTTTCTGTCATCAGATTGCAATCAGATTGTGCTTGACCCCTTGAAAGTACAGGTGTTAACGCCCCCCCAAGACACATTGAAGATGGATTGCAATCTGATCAGCCAAACCACCTCCGGAGGTGGTCAGGGATGCATTGTGTACACATTGAACACAAGTGTAAATGCAATGTGTCTTCTCAATCTGGATACAGCAACTGTATGTGGGATTGAGAGGACACCCGTTTTGGTGGGTGATCAGATTGCAATCTGATCACCCAAAACGCATGTTAATGCCAGGTGTAAATGAAATCAGGCTAATGTGGTCAAGCACTATCTGATTGCAGAAAACACATGTTAATGCCAGGTGTAAATGGCCTCTCAGTGTCTGATAAGGACTCCTAATGTTGCTCCTTTTGTCTTTCAGGAGTTTAACCATTAGGAGGGTGCCATCTACTGATGTGAGTGGGAAATACATGATGCAAAAATTTTGATCATCTGTTGAAATACCCTTTTTATTTATTTATTTATTTGACATTTATTTAAACATTGAGAGCAAGCTCTCTTTTGTGAGGACGTCCTGGTTACATATAGCTCAGTGGTTACAGCACATAAAAAAACAATTACAAGTTTACAGCAAATAGACACAATAGCAATAAAGACACATCCAAATCATAGCCCACAACAAACAGGCCAAGGACATCGTAACAAGGGACATCAAATTCAAAGAAAACACCTGCAATCACGCTCCTCCAAGTCAGCCAGCAGAGAACTAAACTGATTAAGAGGGACCAGCTTGATCAATGAGCTCATTGCATTTACATGCAAGTTCAGTTTGAACAAGGGGCCCAGCCAATATCAATATATCCTGTGAGCTGACATTGTAAGTCCTGTTTTTGAACGCAGTAAGAGAGCAGAGCCTCTGAAGTGACTAGTGGTGTTATTGTGAGGTTGTTTTTCAGGGCGGTAAAGGTGGCAGGAAGGGTTTGTTCAGCCCGTGCACAGCATCCCTGCCCGCCCACAGCTCCTTCGGTACCACCAGCAGCACGGAGCAGACAGAGCTCACCCTGCGGCCCAGCTGCACCCTGGGCCCTGACGCCACCCACGACACTGACTCCACCTCCTCCTCAGGTACTACGCACACACATGACTCCACCCATGACACAGACTCCACCTCCTCATCAGTGACTACGCACACATGACTCCACTAGGGGTGCTCAATCGTCCCTATTTTCACATCGTCCAATCATGGGTCACCATTCTGGAATTTGCGATGGGCGGCGCTTAGCGAACAGTGCCCCTGGGGAAATAGTTTCCAACAATCCAAAAAATTCACTGGAGTGAAGGAGATGACGCAACTCAACCAACCTGTCCATAATTCACCCTTTTCACCTCTCTTCTCTGTCTAAAATGCAGGAAGCAACACAGGTGCAACCAAAACATTAACGAGGTCCCCGGCACTGGAACACCTAAATTGATTGGAAGTTAGAACCCCTCATTAATGTTTTGCTTGCACCTGTGTTACTTCCTGCCTTTTAGACACAAAATGGCTGCTGTGAAAAAGGTATATGGCTCCTGGGGAAGTCAGGGGCAGCAACTCACTAAACCTTAAAGGAACAGTTCACCCAAAAATGAAATGTCTGTCATCATCTTGTCAGGCTGCTTTTGTATATAAGAATTTGTTCTTACTTGCTCGCCTGGGTAAATAAAGGTTAAATAAAAAAAATAAAAAAAATCTCCTCCTCCTCCCCCTCATGCCTCATGCCAGGGTAAACAGGCATGAGGCATGCCAGGTGAGGTTTGTTCATATGACACACAGGAAGGTTGCCAGCACAACTCCAGACAAAAAATGTCGCCGTCACCAAGTGCTCGCTCATGTGTGGGAACTGTTTCAATTGTTGGGTCTAAAATAAAGAGCCTGGTTTTGACCACGATAAAAGTGTCACAAGATACCTTTTGTTGTATCAATGCTTATGTATTTTCCCTGTCAAATAAATCAACAAATGGTTGTGATTTGGCACTGGCATGAGAGTGAGTGATACCTGTGGGGAAATTGTGAGTTGTGGCCAATGTACTATAATTCGGCGGGTAAAAAAGAAGCAATATGCTGCTGCAATATACTATCCTTTAATGAATAGATATGCGCAATGCCAAAACATTGTAACAATGAACAGTAATAGTGTTTCTGCTGCCAAGGCTAGAGAGGATTGTGGGAGAGAAAGTGCAGATAGTAAATGCATGAGTCAACATGATCATTAAGGCTGGGTGGGCGTGCTTTTCATTGATACAACCTTAAATAATCATCTTATGTTTCACCAGCCTTGGCCAGGTGCTCCGCCACGCAGGACATCACACAGCGCTGCAGTGACCCCTGTCTGCCTGCGGGGGGTGCTGGAACGGCAGAGAAGAAGCCTGCAGACGACGTTACCTCTCCAAAAAGAGAGACGCCCTTATCGCCTGAGTGGAGCACGCTGAGAAGAAAGACTGAGGACTCTGTAAGTTGCAGCTGAATATGCATCATACATTTATCTTAGGGATGCACCATGATATCGGTATCGCCTGATAAAGGCTTTAAAATGAAATATCGCCATCGGGCCAAAACGAACATTTCTCCCGATATGACAGGCAGATAAAATAACAGTTTAATTATGCCCAAATGCTCGAAGATCTCTGAAATTAGGTGGGGGGGTGATGTGTGCATATATTGGGATCCACAATCGGCCAAAAGAGTTGGAATATATATATATATATCACTGATTCTTGAGAGTTGGAACAAAACAGGTTTTAAAAATCTTTTTTTTTTAATCCACCCTATATTCATTAGAGTTATATATTTCTGTAGAGAAAAGTCTTAGCTATTTAACCATGTAAAGGAACAGGTTCTAAATAAAAACAATCTTTTTACAAATAAACATGTTTCCCTTTAGAACTTGATTTGTGTCAACTCCGTCAGACACACTAAAAAGTATACCATTTTAATTCTCCCAGTCCAACAAGAATCTAAAGTTCTGAAGTATGTTGTAATAATGCTTAGTTACTCTGATATGTAATAAAATACAATATGTAAACTTAAGTTGTGATTTCACACTATTCCGAAAACCCAGATTTCTAAAAATCTGCATTTTTCAAACTTTGTTTTTAATTTTAATATTATAAAAACAATTTCCTTAAATAAGACATAAGAGGATGTAGATCAGATGCTCCTTTATTACATAAACAACATAAACTGAAGAAAGAATAAAAAAAAAAATCAAAAATTAACCAAAACATACATCTGACGGTGTTGACAAAGAACTGACGGTGTTGATGAAAAACTGACGGTGTTGACAAAAAATGTGTGTGCATTACTAATTAACAAGCAAATGGGTTTTTAAACAGATAGAGGTGACAATAGATGAAGAACTTGAACAAAAATGTAATTATAATAAACATACTGTAAATTACACAATTTCCAACTATTATAAATGTCAAAAAACAGCAGTAGCGAGCACACACTCCAAAATAAAGTAAATCAAGGTGCAGGGCCAAGGTAGAAAGATAAAATGGAGAAAAGGCCAGCACTCTAGAATGTCCTTTATGCATTTAATAGGTTGAGTACAGCACAGCCACAACGTATGCGTTTCAGCAGGTGTTGTGGAACGCTGATGAAGGCTACCTGCTGAAACGCGTACGTTGTGGCTGTGCGGTACTCAACCTATTAAACGCATAAAGGACATTCTAGAGTGCTGGCCTTTTCTCCATTTTACAACTATTATAAATGACACTGTTTCCAACTATTATAAATAACACTATTTCCAACTATCAAAAGAACAATGATCTCCTTTCCCTCCTCTCCCCCTGTGTTCATCTACCTCTCTACCACCTCCTCCTCCTCCTCCACTTCCTCCTCTACTCTTCCTCTCCTCTCCTCCACACCCTCCGTCTCCACCTCTTAGCCTGTGTGGGTCCTCTGGCGCCTTTCTGGTGTGGGTCCTGTGACTAACTGGAAAGATAAATGAAAAGTGTCAGACAGATTACAATTCAATACTGTCAGTTGTTCATTTGCTTGGTCTTCATTGTGATTTTATTTTTTAAAGTGGCATGCATGTGTGGGTGGGGGAGGGGTGTGTGTGTGTATGGGGGGTGAGAGAGAGTGGGTGTGTGTCAATTAGCTTATTTAAGATTTCATTTTTGTCTAACCTGCACTCATGACTTGAGCAACAGGCGTCGGACATGCTCACGCTCTATGAAGTCCATCACATCAGGGGCTATGCTGTAGATCTCTTGTGTTCGTGATTGGACTGGTGATGCATTTCCCATTAGTTTCACTATGATGTCTTCAACTGGGCAGAAACAGACACCCTTCCTGCCAAGCTTAGGTCGAACCTTTGCAGTTGGACCAGGGCCGATCCTGGCCATTTGGGTGCCCTAAGCGTAATTGTTCTGTAGTGCCCCCCCCCCCCCCCCCGTAAAATTTTCAATAACTGTCAAACGAAAGACTGCAAAATCATTAATTATGAACGATACTAGTGTATCTCACATTTCATTACATGTGGGAAACAAACAATTGTTAGAATTACTGTACATGTCAGCAAACAAGTGATTGTTAAACTGTACATGCAAGCAGGGGCGGACTGGGATCATAATTCAGGCCGGGCATTAGATACCAAGCAGGCCAGGCCGATACAGGCCGACGTGGGTGAAAAAAAATTTGACGAAAAATTTGGGCTGTTTGAAGCCCAATTTGGGCTGTTTGAAGCCAGATTTGGACCGTCTGAAGCCCGATTTGGGCCAGTTGAAGCCAGATTTGGGCCAGTTGAAGCCAGATTTGGGCCGGTTGAAGCCAGATTTGGGCCGCTTGAAGCCCAATTTGGGCCGTTTGAAGCCCAATTTGGGCCGAGTCCAATTTTACAATGAGATGCACCCTGAATAAAGTAATAAAACCACTAGTAAACCAGTAGGCGGCGCCTGGCCTGCTGTTCAGTGAGTGGCCTGACTGAGGGCACAAAAAAAAAAAAAAAAAAAAAAAAAAAATTTTTTTTTTTGTGTGCCCTCAGTCACGTGATGCCCTACGCAGTCTGCGTACTCTGCGTAATGGGTTGGAGCGGGCCTGAGTTGGACCATGGGGATGCAGAAACTCCACTTTCACGTCTTGATGCTCAGGACCTTTCTGAGGCTCCTCATCCAACTCCTCCTCATCTTCCATCTCCATCTCCCCTTCCGTATCTTTCCAGCTCCTCCATTAGGGCTGCACAATTAATCGTATTTTCATCGTCATCGCAATATGAACATGCACATAAACACATCGCAAAGACTGCCTGAAACACAATGAATAACAAAAGTGGTTTTATTTACATGCGCCATGCATTCCCACTCAGCATCTGATCATTTTGTCTTGAGTTGTAAATCCAGCGTACACCTTTCCCTTGCAACAGTGCACTCCGCCCCTCTGCCAAAGCCCAAACACGCTGTGTGTAGTTTCAGCTAGAGTCAGTGTGTATTTCATTTCTTTATTCAGTGGGCACAGGCTATGTTTGGGGTCTATGTTAGCATTATTAAAGCAGAAAGACATAGGAACTGTATAGCTAATATGCATACTTTAATATTTGTTTATTTATCGCAAGTCGTATCGTCATTGCTATATTGAACAATGTTATCGCACATCGCAGATTTTCCTCATATCGTGCAGGCCTATCCGCCATCAACATGGCCAAAGGTCTTTTCTTCCTTGCCGTCCTTGTATCACTTTGCTGTTCCTCTGGGTAGCCATGGAAATAGAAGTTAGCTGAGCTGAAGCACTGGCAAACCAACATCTCGCTGCAAAAGCAGGATAGTTGTCTGTGGTGGATCCTGTTCTCATGTGCGATGACTTGGTGTATTTGTCATGTTGAGGGAACCTGTTTGAGAGGTTGCATGAGAAGTGTATCTTCCAAACTAATTGAAAACTGTCATCCAGTTCACACTTCACAACAGCAGCATTAGTATTTTTTCCTTCTTCCTTCTTCCTTTCTCTTCTCTTCTTTCACCTTGTATTTCCTTCTTCCTTCTTCCTTTCTCTTCTCTTCTGTCACCTTGTATTTCCTTCTCTTGCATGTCATGTTTGCTCTCTGGGTCACCGTTTATTTTTTCTCTTCTCTTTCGTTGGTACTCTCTATTTCTTCTCCTTTGCTCCTCAACTGACAATTTCTGTCTGGCCATGCTTTCCTACAATACAAATTGAAGGAATGATAAATGTATTAGAATAAGACTATGGAATCAGATTTCAATTTACTTGACACGATTCATTGATAGATTGGATTGATTGATTGATTGATTGATTGATTGATTGATTGATTGATGTAACATCTTTAAAGGTGCAGTTGGTGACATCTAGTGATGAAAATGAACGTAATGGATTTTGCAGAAATTTAATATAGGCTAATATTCACAAGCATGTTCCAGTATAATTCCATGAAAATAAGAAATGTTGCATTTTCCTGACATTAGAGTTAGCCCATAGAAGTGGGTCCCTCTACAGAGGCCACCATTCAATGTAATATTCAGTTTCACAACCAGTAGTTGCAAAAATCTACACACTGGCTTTTTTTATTATAAGTGCTGGGAAAGTTACACAATAATAAGCAGACCACAGCCTGCCCATGCTCTACAAGTCAGAAGTGTAGGTTATACAGTATGGTTAAATCATGTAATACATGCTATATAATGTACATTTATGTGTAAATAAAACCCTGAAATAACATTTTAATCCTTTACTATGTTCACAAATAATATTATATTAGCACATTAAGAGGTTATAGGTGGATTTGTCAACTCCATCAGCTTACACGTCAACTCTGTCAGACGTAGAACCTGACAGAGTTGATGTCTGACTGAGTTGACGTAAGGGCATGTATTTTCCCTCTAAAACATGTATTGTACACAGCAGCAAGCTGGTTTTTCATCAGTTGCTAGCTGTCTCAATAACCTCACTAAAATGCTTAAATTCAATCCACTATGGTTTAAAAAAAACGTATCATAACGGAGAGATGGTGTTGACATGGTCCAGCTGTGACCATAGGAATATTGACATTGTTTGTCTAAAATATCAAAAAATTTAAAACTTACCAGAGCATGTTTGGTAGTGTTGCATTCAGCACAGGTGAAAAGGGGTCCTCAGGGATATAGCTGACCATGCTATTCCCTGATTTAATAAGGTTTACAAAAAAGTCTGACAGAGTTGACAGAAACTGAGGACACAACTTTGATAGGGAGATTTTTATGGAAAATATTGTTTGACATTCATTTCATGCATTGTTTTATATATTTATACCCCTTATTTTTTATTTTATATATATGTATTCACAATTATAGAGTTTCTTCTAGTTTTTTTGGGCTGGTCAATATTGTGACCTCTTGCTGAGGACAAGTACAATAACATGGATCTTCTAACCACAGACCATACATTTAAACAAATTACCTCAAAAAAGATACAAATGTGTGCTAAAAAAATAACATAGGTATACACAGTTCCTTTAGATTTAACTTTGTAGGTATAGAAATCATGATGAATTTCTGGATTTTTAATATAAATTAGACTTTTCTATGTAGGACATGTTTTGTCCCGACTCTCAAGAATCAGTGATATATATATATATATATATATATATATATAGGATATCAGCAAAGAAAAAAATCCAATATCGTGCATCCCTGATTTATCTACACATCAATAGGCTTGTGTGGTTTGCTAACCTTGTCCTACTGATTTTGTTTTGACCCTTTTAAAAGTCTGTGCGTCTGTAAGTTTAAAGACCAAGCAAACAATCCTGATTTACAATTCATCTGAAATCATGCAGTCATTATCACCCCCCTTTTGTTGTTACATGTGTAACCTTTTTACATTTCTAGAGAGCTGTTTGTCATGGACTCCCTCCTACTCCTCAAGTCCTTGTAAGTGTGACGTCTAATAGCATGTAACTTACTGTACAAAGTAACACTCTCCAATTTCACTCCTCTTATAACTAACAAACAACAAGTATCTTTGCTTGCGTGAAGCTGTACTAGACAAGTTTTTAATTAAATTCTGGGGTTGACTGGCTTTACATGGACAACGGTTTATCACCATAATGAACAAAATAATAAAAGATAATATGGTCTCGGACACTTCAGAAGGATATGATCCTCATAGACTTCATGCAAGGTTGGTAAAGCTAAAGTTTTTCATTTAGCCAAACAGCTGATCCATGTCAACAAAACAATGTTGTGGCCAATGGGCTATTTATTGATTGATTGATTGATTGATTGATTTTCCTTGAATTAAAGGGATTTTGCGCTAAGAGCTGGTCAAGAGCTGCTATTAGGTGCTCTTAAAATTGCGTGCACGCAATTAATTTGCGGCATTCTGACGATAGCAGAAAGCAAGCATTTTGCGGGGACACGCCTGGTTTGGCGCGCATGGGGCACACCTACCCCATGCGCGCCCAATTATAACGGGCGTAGAGGTAATATCGCGGCAGGGAGAATACAAATGCGCTTGTGCAGCACGCCCACAATTTGCATTGCGTGCGGCGTTAATTGAGCGCAAAACAAATGCAAAATTACTGCTTTTGCGATGATATGGCCCCCTCTCTTTTGAGAATTAAGCCAGTCCATCCATAGATGTTTAGGCGATTTACAATGTTTATGACAGATGAAAAGTTCCAATCTAGCTTAGCTAATTTGAGTGAAATGAACTACGTGTTGCATGAGACTGATTATCCTTTAATTGCTTCATGTAACTGTCAAGTTGCATGATGAAAGTTTCACTAGGTAAAGCAGCCTGAGAGCAAAATCCAAACAGCAGAGAAAGCTGGACTCACCGACACAGAAAATTTCAATACGTATACTGTAGTCATTCTAATCATCACACATTTTATGTTTTTGTTGATACCATTAAAAGAAGGAACGTTTGCTAGAACTTTGAAAGATGTCCTACTCTAGACTATGAGTGAATCCGTTGGTCTGCTGGGTTCTACAGATGGGAGCCTGCTTCACCAAAGTCTTCAACGGTTGTCCTCTGAAGATCCACTGTGCTGTGACCTGGATTTTTCCCAAGACAAGAGGTAAGGCGATTGTCCTGAAACTCCAAAGGGTGAGGAGTGTTTGTTCCAATACAGGAGTAAATGCCAAAAATCTCCTGTCCAAGTTATTGTTGAGTCATTCTTTTTATATTATGTCGTTGCTCCACCCCCTCTGCCGATCTGGGGAGAGTTGTAGACTATAGGACAGGCTTCCTCTGATTCATGGGCAGTCGCCAGCCGCTTCTTTTCACCTGACAGCGAGTAGTTTCACCGGCAGCGTGGGAGGATCACGCTGTTCCCCCAGTTCCCCTCCCCCCGAACAGGCGCCCCGACCGACCAGAGGAGGCACTAGTGCAGCGACCAGGAATCCTACCCCATCGGCTTCACACCCGCCGCAGACACGGCCAATTGTGTCTGTAGGAATGTCTGGCCGAGCCGGGAATTGAACCTGGGTCTCCGCGGTGGTAGGCTGAGTCATTGTTTTTCTTTTTTCTTTAAGATTTTTTTTTTGGTCATTCTGCCTTTATTTGATAGGATAGTATGTCCTAGAGAGCGACAGGAAAGCAGGAAAGAGGGCAAAGGATTCGAACCCGGGTCGACTGTGTGAAGGACTAAGCCTTAATGGTACACGTTCTACCAGGTGAACCATCGGGAGGCCCAGGCTGAGTCATTCTTAACAATCGATTATTGATCGATTATCAATTAATCATGCCCATCCCTAGTGTCAACTGTATGTGTGCTGGTCTTATTTATCAGTTTTACAGACAATTACGTCGACTGGCCGGGCACCCATTCTTAACCAATGAGATTGGTTTGTCCCGCCCCGGCTGTTAGAAATCAAACCTTGTCCTACCCATGTCTGACGGGGTCGCCGCCAAGCCGAGTCGGGCAACGTGGGTTAACCCTTTCAGACACAAAATCAACCTGGGAATAACCCTGGTTGGACTCGGTCTGAAAGGAGTATTTGTGATATGGAAAAAAATGACCTGTTGCCTTTAACAAATCATCTGTTTTCCATCTTAGATCAGTATCTTATTCTTGGGGCAGAGGAGGGCATCTACACACTCAACCTCCATGAACTTCATGAAGACACACTAGAGAAGGTAAGAAAAAGGACTGATCTGTTTATTCACCATATTCTCATTTCTCACTTGTACCATAATTCCCCTGTGACATCAAGTTCAAGTTTATTCATATGTCCCAGAAGGGCACTTTGGCTTGCAGCAGAGCATAAACATAAAACAGTCATAAAATCACACAAGACTCGAGATAAAAACATGAAAACAAAGTGCAGACACAAATAGACCATAAAAACCATAAAAACCATAAAAAGACCATAAAAACGATAAAAACAAAAATGGAGACAATAGACCACAACGTAGTACAAAGTAGCAGTTCAGTTCAAAAGTGTCAGTGTAGTTTAAAGTGCATTAGAGGCCATGGCCGATAAGTGCAAATGCAAGGCAGTCTAAGAAGGACACTTAGCCACACAGCGCTACATATTACAGGAAAAAAATGCTACAATATAACTATTGTATAGGAGAACATAAAATAAATAAAAACATCAAATAGATGTTACATTATATTCTCTTAAGTAGCATTTAAAGCTCGAGGCTACTACACACATGTAAGTCAAGGTTAAACTTAAATGGGTTTGTTGAAAATAGGACACCGCAAAGAAAATTTGATTATCAATAAGGATTGGATTCTTAGCAGGTCCATACAGAGGTATGCAAACAGACTATCCGCCTTATCAAATATATTCCATTTACCGATGTAGATTAACGTAATTCATGATGTGAACAACTAATATTTTCATTCTCGATTAATCGATTAGTTTGGTCTATAAAATGTCAGAAAATGGTGAAAAATGTCGATCACTTTCCCCCCAAAGCCATGACATCCTCAATTTACTGTCATACAGTAGAGGAGTAAAGAAACCAGAAAATATTAAATTAGAAGCTGCAACCACAGAAGTTACTCAAATCATTTAATCGATTAGCAAAATAGCTGGTGATTAATTGAATCATTGACAACTAATGGATTAATCGTTGCAGCTCTAGTGAATAGTCTAGGTGTGCAGATGTGTGTAGTATATAATGTGTGTGTAGTATGTTGTGTGTAGTACGTCATGTGTGTAACGTTATGTCTGTAGTATGTCATGTGTGTATAGTAGCCTATGTCATGTGTAAGTAGTATATCATGTTTCTCACATGGTAAAGTGCAGATTTGAGTGTATGGATTCTCTTTCCACAGAAGCTGCCTCAGAGATGTACGTGGCTGTATGTGATGAACAACGTGCTGATGTCCGTCTCAGGTAAGACGTCCGCTCAGATGCTGGTTCTGTCAGAAAAGACTTTTAACTTGACAACATAAACATTCTAAATCACACCTAGCTAGGTTTCAAACTGTTCCCTAGCAACACAATTCTGTGAAAACCGTCTATATATGAGCTGTGGTTTCCCTCCACTGTAACCAGTGTTGTAGTCGAATCCAAGTCCGACTAGGGTCCGAGTCCTGGACACATTTTCAGGACTTGTGACTCAACTTGGACTTGAACATTCATGCATTCGGACTCGGAAGTTGGAGACGAGGACTCTGACTTGTTAATTGATAGTTTTTTGTAATAATTTGGCATAATATTGTGACATCATTAAATTTTGTGCAAGGGCAGACACATGTGTTCCACCTACATGTGGATTCACAGTTTCACACTCATGTTCAGTAACTCCGGACTCGGACTCAGGTAATGTGGACTTCGCTCTCGACTCGACTCTGACTCTTCTTTGGTGACTTGGACCTGGACTCTGACTCGAACACTGGCGACTCGAGACTCGACTTGGACTGCAGATATAGTGACTTGACTGCAACACTGCTTCTAACAGCCTGTCCCCGCTGCAGGGAAGTCGTGCCAACTGTACTCCCACAGTCTGACGGCTCTGTTTGAGCAGAGGGGACACCTCCAGAAGAGACACGGCAGCCTGTCCCTCGGCTCCAACCGCTTCACTGACAGGATCGGCCACAGGTAGAGTAGCTTCACTGAGAGGAGCAGCTAGCGATTGAGAGCATAAACTCATTAGGAAAGGTGTGTCTAAAATATTATATTTTGGGTCTAATACAGCATTATATTAGTGCATAATTGAGGTGTATGGTGTTTGTTAGGTCTTATTGTGTAGCATACATGAAAGTGTGACGGTGTTGACTCTCCATCAGCAGGAAGTACGCCATCTCTGTGAAGATCCCCGACACCAAAGGCTGTAGGAGGTGCAGTGTAGGTGAGTGGACTAGAAGCTAGAAACTACCCTCCATGCACTGTTATGTCTAATCAGTCAATCAACCACACACTCCAATGCAGTATACAAGTGTCTCTCTCTCTCTCTCTCTCCCTCTCTGTCAGCAAGGAACCCATACACAGACAGTACCTTCCTATGCGGGGCGGTTCCATCCGGCCTAGTTCTACTGTTGTGGTATGAGCCTCTCCAGAAGTTCATGCAGCTAAAGGTTTGGACTGAGATTTTATTTTGTGTCTTCTTGCTCTAGTTCTTTTTGTTCTAGTTAGTGGCCGGGCCAGCGAAGCGGCAGGGCCACTTATTATATTTGCCTGTATTCTTCTTCTTCTTCTCCCGGGAAGTTGGACTTCCCATGTATGAAAATAAACCAAACTTTGCACAAATTTTTCGACGCGAATGTGGCGCCAATAGTCCTGATGGTGGCGCTTCAGCGACCGTCTAATTGTCAAACTTTGAAAATTCATAACAAATCAGGCATACGTGCTACGGCTTTGCAACTTTCACCAAAATGTGGGCCCTGATGATGTCATCAGTGCCCAGAGATGGGGACTTGGACTGGAGACTTGGACGTGAGTCGCACTTAACTCACGCACAGTGACTTGAGGCTAGACTTGAGACTTTTCCTCAAAGACTTCAGACTTGACTTGAGATTTGGGACTTGTGAACAATCTTTATTTTTGTGTGTATTAACATTAAGGAAAGGTCTATTAATAATAATGTTAACTAATCAATGCTGATGCTGTATGCTAATAGATAGAGTGTGGATAATACAGTGGCCTACATGCTTTGAATCCCTTAGTTTGAGCTATGCAGTGTTCTAAGCAGACTGGATGGCATGCAGCAGATGATATGTCCGCCCGCAATCGTCGCTCTCTGACGAGAAGGGGGCAGCTTTCTCTTCTGAAAGGGACGACTAGGGATCTGGGCATAATGTCGGATGCTTGACGAGTTGGGAGTGAGAATGTGTTGCATTATGAAACTATAATAGCTAAGGCGTCCATTGGTCCAACCATGTCATGCTACAGCTGTTATTCATTTAGTGCAATCTCCATTAATGTCAAAAGTTTTTGATATCAAATTACAGCGTGATTTTTCTTTTCTTTTCTATGGTGTTCCTCAAGGGCTTGGGGCCATATCTTACACCCAAGTGCAAGAGGACATCTTTGCTATAGTTTCTAGCACTCAAAATCTATTTCCTCCCTTTTTAATTACCACTGGGTCAGTAGATCAAAGCACATGTTTAAGCGACCCAGTGGTAATTAAAAGAAAACGTTGGAACCTAGCATATGGCCAGCGCGATACAGCGTCCACGAGCAGCGGCACGCAAATTGGACTGGACAAAGCCAGATATAGGGCCCGCTTGCGCTGGCCAAAAAGGGAGATTTTGAGTGGCTAGAAACTAGCAAAGATTTGCCCTTGCACTTGGGGGTAAGATGTTGGTGTTAGTGTGATATTTTGGAGGGATATACTGTAAGTCGACCTGCACCATACAGTACCATGGTCAAAATATATGAAACCGGAGTTGTCCCTCTTTTTTATTTCATAGATAACTGGATATGTTTATTGTTTAATTGTTTATTGTGGATCCCCATTAGTCTACACCAAAGGTGAGACTACTCTTCCTGGGGTCCAAACACGTAAAATACAAACATAAAAGTCCAAAAGCATTGGAGTAAAAACAACACAACAAAAATAAATAAAAACAAACAAAAAACAAGTGAGTCAAGGCTCACTCAATATTCATGTCAATTCAATATTAACAGTATCAACTCTTCTCATAAAAAAAAGAGATTTATCGGTCTTCCTGAGTAATTGCACCAGCAAAAACACATGTTCATGATATTTTGACTGCAGAACTGGAAATGTCCCTGATTTTCATTAGAGAAATCTGGTCACCTGTTGCCTGTCACCACATTCTGATTGTTATCTCTCTGATCATGCTGATGCCATTGCATCAGTTTTAATAACACACTGTACAGCCATTGGTACTTTGCTTTAAACTTGATGTTGGTTTAGCACCACCAAAAACCACCGGGAAGGCGCATCCTTTCAAGATCCAAACACTGTACAGGTGTTTGCACACAATTGTGACGATTCTTCGCATAGCTTTTAATCTCTGATGACACTAGCTGTCAGTTTTAATTACAGACTGTTCAGGCGTTGGCACAAGATTGTCATGATTCTTCTCATAGCTTTTATTCTCCGATCAAGGTAGCTAGTTTTAATAGTTTTAATGACACACTGTTCAGGTGTGAACACCAGAACAACATGTATAGCCTACATGACTGGTTTTGAGGCACGTCATGTCAACAAGTTAGGTAACAACAACATAATTATCGGGTGGGGACCTCAATTTAGTTAGAGACACATTGATGGACAAATCTTCTCAGCCTAGAAATACCAGTAACAAAGGGACTATTGCGATGGATGTACTGTTGAACGAATTGGGTGTAGTGGATATCTGGAGGTTGCTGCACCCTCAAGAAAAAGAATATACTTTCTATTCAAATCCTCATTCTACATACTCCAGAATAGACTACTTCCTGATTCCAAATACGCTGGTGAGTCAAGTAGCTGACAGCAGGATAGGCAATATTATATTGTCAGATCATGCACCAGTTGAATTAGTAATCTCATCAGAGGAGAGGGTGCAGCAGTCTCCAAGATGGCGCTGTAACAACTCAATGTTAAATAGTGAAGCTTCCTGTATATATATTAAAACGGTAATTAAAGAATTTTGGCAATTTAATGAGGGCTCAATAGATGATAGCGGCATAATGTGGGATGCATGTAAAGCCTATGTAAGAGGCAGGCTTATACAACATAGTTCATTAATAAATAAAAAAAAGTAGAGAAACAGAAGCTGATTGAATTAGATCGGGAAATCAAAACACTTACAAATCAACATAGTCAACATCCAGACCCAGAAATTTGGAAGAAATTAAATATATGTAAATATGAGATGAACAATATATTTCAAAACAAAGCAGAATTTGTTCTGTTTCGAACCGAACAAAAATATTTTGAGCAAGGTATGGTATGGTATGGTATGGTAAAATATTAGCAAATAGGGTGAAACAGTTACAAAGTCAAAACATCATACCCTCCATTCGTACTAAAGATGACATCATTATAACAGACAAAAAGGAAATAAATAATATCTTCACGAGATTCTATCAAGATCTATACACATCACAAGTAACAATAGACCAAGATAAACTGGATGCATTCTTCTCTACAATTGAATTACCATCATTATTGGAACACCAAATGGAGTCGCTAGAAGGAGATTCAGATTCAGATCAGATTCTGATTCATTTATTAAGGACTGCACAACAAAGTCGTCAGAATTTGCTTTCGGTAGGAGACATTATTATTGAAGAAATAAACTCTGCAATCCGTAGTCTTAAATTGGAGAAAGCACCAGGTGAAGACGGGTTTACCCCGGACTTCTATAAGCGATTCAGTGAGGTTATATCTCCAAGACTGTTAAAGGTGTATCAGGATTCCTTACTGAAGGGCAGTTTGCCTACTAGCCTGAGATCTGCTACTATTACACTTCTGCAGAAGAAAGGCAGAGACCCTCAGTATTGTGGAAATTATAGACCCATCTCCCTCCTTAACATAGATGAGAAAATCTTAGCAAAAATTGGGGTTTGTGAAAGGAAGGAACTCAGCTGCCAACCTGCATAGGCTGTTACACATTATGTGGAATGTTAGGAATGATGTACATCAGGGATACTCAACTTGCTTTGCCCGGGGGCCACTTTCGTGAAATGATAGAAGGCCAGGGGCCAGCTAATAAATAAACAATATACATTTTTCTGTAGGGGATTGTAGGTTTTTGGGGTGTCAGCCGGAGTTTAGTCTGACAATGTTGTGCACACCGGATAGTTAGTTAGGTTAAGTTAGTTAAGTTAAGTACATACTGTACATACGTGGAGTATTGGCCAGAATGGCATGAACATTTGGACACTTATTCAGTGGGTATCTTGCATGTTGCGTTCAGGTGCACTGTAATTTTTGTTGTTGTTGTTGCAATTCCATCCAATTCCCGCGGGCCACATGGGGCCCGCGGGCGCCCCCTGTGTGGCCCTCGGGCCGCAAGTTGAGTATCACGGATGTAGAGCCTACAGTAGTCTTTTCACTGGATGCTGAAAATGCATTCGACAAGGTTGAATTTTCATTTTTGTTTCACACCTTAGAGCGATTTGGAATTGGTCCATCATTTATTGGATGAATGAAACTGTTGTATGCTAATCCAATGGCCTCGGTTTTGACTAATGGGATCATGTCATCATCCTTCAACCTAGGTCGGGGGACCAGACAAGAGTCGCCACTCTCTTCTCAAATGTTTGCACAAAGGTCCAGTCCCATGCCAAACTTCGTTGATGCGAATTTGGTGACAGTAGTCCTGATGGTGGCGCTACAGCGGCGGTCTAAAGTTTAAAACTTTGAAAATTCATAACAAATCAGGCCTATGTGCTACGACTTTGCAACTTTCACCGAAATGTGGACCCAAATGAGGAGAAACTTTTGTACACTGCAACCTATGGCCAATTATGAAGTCTAAAGACCGCAAAACTGCAAAAACTGTAAAACTAATTAAACCCTACTCCCACATTTTTTCTTCAAACAACACCAAACTTCAGCATCTGCATCGGTAAGACTGTCCTAGACAAAACATTCTGACAGATTTTCAATTGATCAAAAATTTTGCCCACAGCGCATCAAAATGTTCTACTGTAAACGGTACTGTAAACAGCTACTGCAAATTCTTGCTAAATAAAGCTTGATTCTTAACGGAAAAAATGGACAAGATTTTGCTGTCACAGTAGTTGAAGTGTGCATAATCTCAGAATTGTATCTCAAAAACGGAATCTTTGACAGTATTTTGAATGACCCCCATATATAGCCTAAAGCAGGGCTGCATAATAAAATTATCGAAATCTAGAAAATTGTGCATTTTCAAGACATTACAAATGTGAAAGGAGAGTGGCTTTTTATCATAGATTTTTTGAGCTTTTTTGAAGAGAGATTCAATCGGCTTAAAGTGCTGTTTTACAGTGACCAGCTCGTTAAGCAGTAGTCGAGGTGGGGAAAAGGCATGGAGTGCAAAAACATTAAGGCAGCATTGTCAGTCAGTAAATTTGTGATCTGCCTAAAGTTTGCGAGGTTATATTTGACTGAATTAATCATCTTTTGTATGCGTTTCCTGAAGGAGAGTTGTGAGTCCAGGATGACTCCCAGGTATTTGAACTCGTTCACCAGGGCGAGCTCCTCTCCTTCCAGAAACACCCCAGAGTGTGTGACATCCATTAGTTTCTTTGTGAACATCATACAGACAGTTTTTTGTGTGTTTAAAAGAAGACAGGAGTTCGTGAGCCAGTTCTGTACATGGACCATGACCTGTGCAGCCTGTGCAGCATTAGCTGCGGCCGTGAAAATTACGGCGTCGTCCACGTACAACTGTGCATGGAAATTGATACAGGCATCAAAGAAATCATTACTATATAAATAAAAATAAAATTGGTCCAATTATGGATCCTTGGGGACCCCTACTGGACAGTCTAAGAATGGGGATTTGACACCTGTGACCACCACACACTGCTTTCTGTTGGAGAGATAGGATTTCATGAGTGCCTGGGCCGAGAAGTTGAAACGGGACAGCTTGGCTAGTAGTACTTGGTGGTCAACGGTGTCAAAGGCCCTTTTAAGATCAAGGAAGACAGCTCCAACACAACCATTTCTATCGAGAAGACACTTTGCTTTCTCAATAAACATACATAGCTGACTCTGTGGAGTGGTGAGCGCACCCCTTTGAAATAGTTTTCCCTTGCCTAATTTTAACCTATGTTTGGAGCGTTGTTCAGTCCCCTTCCCAACAAGCTGGCATATTGTGTGCTGCTTGGTAGCAATGGATGCCTCAGGTCTTCTAGTTTCTTCTGATAACAGGATCTCCACTGTAGCTTTAGAAATGACCCTGCTACAGACATTTGATTGCCCACAAAAATTGGGAGTGTTGGCAGATCACTTGCGGCCCGCCTGCAAGTACCTCCACGGCCCGCAGTTTGCGAATCACTGGCCTAGCGGAATCCCTGCTCACAGTTGAGGGTGCTGAAGCCGGGAAGGGTGACGCGTCCCCTCTCGAGGTCCCTCTTGGGGCCCGTGTTGACCCGCTGGACCAGCCTCTTCTCGTACTGGAGCGGGTGCCAGGAACCCGACGTGCAGCCCATGCTAATGGCACGCTCGTGGTAGTGGCACAGGGAGGTCTTCCTCACCGAGGGGATGTATTCATACACGTGCACCTCCTCGCACAGCGTCAGCATCAGGTGGATCCCCAAGAAGCCAGATGAGGGTGAATGGACGGAGATTTTCTCCTGAGTGTTGCGCTGAATCACGTCCCAGAGTTGCCACAAATAGCCGGGGTGAAGGATGTAGAAGGGCTGGGCAGGACGGAGCTTCCGGCGCTCCAGGTACGGACCAAACAGGTTGGAGCCTGGCTTAGCATACCACTTGCGTAAGTTGACGGGTGACAGGTGAGGTGCAGAGGCCCATGTCACCAGAGTCACATTTTTGTAGATGGAGCCTGTCGTGAATCGATGCCGAGGGAGGCCCAAAACCTGTGAGTTGAACAGTCGAATAGTGGTTTTGGTCCCCACGTCTTTCTCATATCCCTCTGTAGGAGCAGTATTGAACCGCAGAACTGCATCATGGGTATCGATCTCTTTGCCCAGTCCCGAGTGCAGGATGGCACCAGCTGAGCTCACCACAGCACAAGTCTTGAAGGTGCTGCGGGGGCCGCTCTCCCCCCTGGACCTATAGAGTAGGTCCAGGGGGGAGAGCGGCACCACCCCGGCCCAGCCCAGCGAGGAGAAGGGCTCCTCTGTTCCATCCACTGTCCTCAGCCGGGCCTGACCCCTCAGTTGACATAGCTCCTTGGGGCTCTGGGTGGCACTGGGGTGGTCCTCGTAGGTGTCTCTCTCGCTCTCCGAGTGAGAACCCAAGTTCTTTGTGGCATGACCAGGCTTAGGGTTAGGCTTAGGCTGCCAAGCTCTGGAATCCAGGTGGTTAGAGAGGAGGGCGGTCAGGAAGAGCAGAACCATTAAGGCCAGCACTCCCACCAGCGTCCAACACCACCGCCTCATACTGCACTTCAGAAGAGAATTAGTAGGTGGCTGCTCTGTTGTTGCTGCAGGCTCAGGCTTTATAGCTATTTTTCACAAGGAAGAAAAAACATTCACATTTTAATATACAGTGTAATAGTTATAACAACATTAATAACCAGGGGCCGGTTGCACCAAATGGTCTTACGACTGGTCTTAAGCTAAGTCGGTCGTAACTTTACGACCTAACCGCTACGCCGATTGCACCAACAGGGCTTAAGCCTTCTTCTGACTAAGACCGGGCGTAAATATTACGCCTAGTCCAGAGTAGGCATAAGGTGCAGTCATGGGTGCAGTATAGATGGTTTTCACCTATGTGTTGCGCAATAGCTACAACCCCTCAGCACTCTGGCTGTATTCAGACCCGAATTATAAACCGGAAACCGGAGTACGTTGTAAACGTTTTAAATATAGTCACGTTATAAACAACTAACCAATGCTTATGTATGTATGTATGTATGTATGAATGGAAACAGTGTTACTCGAAATGGTTAAAAGCTAAATCAATTTGGTCATTCAGTGGCGTTTTACTGCCATGTAAAGTAAGTAACGTTAGCCGCTAGCATTAGCCACAGTAGCCGACTACCCATAATGCAGCGTCATTTGGCGTCAGCACACTCTTCTAAGCAGGTCGCGTGCCGCATTCCAGTGGGCATTCCCGTGCTTTCACATGCACGCGCATTGTTAAAGGAACACTCCGCCCATTTTCAACCAGCTTTGTATCATTAGAACATCAGTAGTATATCAGAAAACTGTAAACGGTTTTGAAGTCTGTCATTTAATTTGACAGTTATTGAGTGTTAAAGTGTGGACCAGTGACATCACTGGTCCACACTAACTCAAATTAATAACTCATTAACTCAAATCAACTCTCAATAACTGTCAAACTATTCCTTTAAGACCAGACGTAAGCCCTGTCGGTGCAACAGCCGTAAGTCCACTCTAAAGACTGGTCTTAACTAAGACTGACGTAGGAGTTACGACCAGGCATAGTTAAGACCAGTTGGTGCAACCAGCCCCAGTAATATAACATCTTTCGCTGGTCCAAAGTACCTGAAACTTTCACGAGTTATTTTTGGGTACCCACTAAATCCATTTGTGAAATAAAAAGAAAATGGCCAAATTTGGAGACATTGTTTGTCTACCGTGTCTGTTTAAGTTGCATTGTCTTGTTTGTCCTGTTTCGTTATCTTGTCCCACCTGCTTGAGGGTATCATACATACATATAAAAAGCATACACATAGCACTGACTCTCACTCTGCGGTGAGTGGCCCTGGGGGAGGGCGTGGCCCCCATAGTAACCCAGTTCCACCTCTGTGGGAGGAAACACTTTCGCAAATACAGGGGAGGGTTGTGG
>NC_139628.1:48616408-48688908 GCF_964638095.1 Poromitra crassiceps | reverse complement strand
AGCTGGCCGCCGAAATGGCCTTTGACTTCCGCATTGAAACGCTAGGTACAAACCTACATCTACTACTACTTTATCTAATATTAATTTCAAAACGAAGATTCAAGATTCAAGATTAACTGATCAACAGTAAGTAATAAGTAACAGTAAGTAATCAGATTACAAACGAGGAATTCGACTCAGTGAAACTCAAGTTATAAAGTGCAGTGGGGGAGGGGGGGCGGGGTTAGTTAGGGGGGGTAGTGCAGTGGTAGATTCCCTGCCTGCCAACATGAGGGGGGGGGGTTAGTTAGGGGGGTAGTGCAGTGGTAGATTTCCTGCCTGCCAACAAAAGGGTCGCAGGTTCAAGTTCCTGTCTTACCTCTAGCTCGATTGGGCTTGCATACAGGCACAATTGGCCGTGTCTGCGGGTGGGAAGGCGGATTAAAGGGTATGAGTCCTGTTCGCTGCACTAGCGCCTGCTCTGTTGGTTGGGGCACCTGTTCGGGGGGGGGGGGGACACACACCTCGTTGTCAGGTGAAAAGAAGTGGCTGGCGACTGCACATGTATCAGAGGAAGCATGTGCTAGTCTACTACTCTCCCCGGACGGCAGAGGAGGTGGAGCAACGACCGGGACAGCAGGGGGAATTGGCCAAGTACAATTGGGGAGAAAATGGGGGGGAGATCCGAAAAAGGGAAAGAAAAAAAACCGCGACCAAAAGAAGAAGTTATGACTTTGAGTTTGATTGATATGAGTTTTTGAAGGGCGATGGAGATATTTTAGGATTGAAGCTGCTACGTAATTTATATCGGTGAAACCCTAATTTCAATATTCCTCTAATCTGTCTTTATCTGTATTACTGAGTGACGCGGCTTGTTTTGAACAGTTTGCCTGCAGGACAGTGTTCTGGCTTTCTGGAAGCATGGGCTGAAAGGGAGGAGTCTCCATTCAAACGAGGTGATTATCTCAAAGGAGATGGAGAAGGAGAGTTTCCTGTAGGGCCGGGTTGTTTGCATCGTTTGACTCATTTAAATGTTCACATTTGCATGATGTCGATGAACGCGTCAAACGCATGTGTCATGTGTTCCTGGCAGGTCACGCAAGAGATCACAGACGAGAGTCGAGTATTCCGAGTTTTGGGAACAAACAGGTTTGTTAACACTTGTCTGTCTGCCAACATCAATCGCTAGCTGACACACTTAACAGGTGAAGCAACATACTGTAGTAGTAGTGGTGGTAGCGGTAACGGTAACAGAAGTAGTAATAATATCAGGAGTAGTAGTTGCATCAGAGGTAATAATAATAGTAGTAGTTGTACTAGTAGCAATGATTACAGTAGTAATTGTTTGCAGTAGGAGTAGCAGGAGTCGTAATACTAGTTGTAGTAGTACTGTTTTTGGACTTGTAGTAGCTAAAAAGTGCGCTGTAACACAGTTTGTTAGCCTGGTAAAACCATACTGATCATATGACCTCACATTCTGTTTCATTCTGCCGATCGGTCTGGCCTCCAGGCCGTTTCAGTGGGCGGGAATACTTAATCAATCCAGTCCTTCAGCCAATCAGCCTTCAGCTAAAATCCTTCAGCCAATCAGCGGCACCGAATCCAATCCTTAATCCATGGCAAGAACGGCAAAGAAGAACGGCAAAAATGTATTTTCCGCTCAGAAACTCTGCTGGTGCATACTCTTGTTTTTGTTTAATTGTTGTTATTGAGTCTATTTCTGCAATAACTACTGCACTTATGTCTGTGTTTACTCTGCTACTGTTAACAAGGTTAGCGCTCGTTGCTTCGTGTTAGGGTTAGGGGTTACTGCTTTGCCAGCATCCCCGATTGGCCGCTTAAGTTGTCAACTATGAGGCAGGTCCCTGAATGGGCCGTGCACTTTGTAATTTCTGGAAATGTCTGTGTGCGGGGCTGGAGGCCAAACATCAAAGTGAATTAATGCGATCAGGATGGTTTTAGCTTCAGGCTAAGACTTTGTGGCCTTTCTGTTTGTACTGTCTACAGGGCCATTGTCCTTCAGAGCACACCCACAGCAGAGCCCTCAGCACTGAGCAACCTGTACATCCTGACTGGTCATGAAAGCAGCTACTGAGACAAGAGGCTGCTGGGCAGGAAGTGGAAGGAGCAGAAAGTGTTCAGAAAAGGAATCGCAGTTCTACTCTATAACCCTGTGGATGATACAGTATGAACGGTGGCGGGTCGAAAGCAGGGCGCTCTCTGACTGAAGGTATAGGTTGACGCCAGCACCGACTGGTCCCATGCACTAACTTTGTGCTGGGAGACATTATGCCAATATGGGATCCAGTTTCACTCCCAGACTGAAACTCTATTTTTCTGGAAGGACCTGTCAAAAAAAATTATCAAAATGGTCGGTGGCAACTGGCAAGTTTCTAATGCTTGGATGTGCTACATGCTACATGAAGGTGCATTAGGTAAAGGTTTGTACAAATAAATAAATCAAATACATCTGTCTTATCGACGAAAATTACAAATGTATGAGCCAGTAAGGCTGCGTTCAAGACAAGTCGGAACTTGGAAGCACGGGCGTCTACGGTGGGGGTGGCCAGAAAACGGATTGGCCAGCCCAGGTGCCACCCCAAAATCCTGCTGGTGTCTGTGGCCGACATGACTGTATTTTAGAGGCTGTAGCGGGCCCATTTTTGAAGCTAGAGTGAATCTACTGGAATCATATTCAATTAGAAGACCTAAAGGCATCCATTGCTACCAACCATGCCATGCTAGCTAGGAAGGGGGCGAAATAACGCTGCAAAGTCAGGCTAAATTTTGGCGTGGGAAAACCTGTCTATCCATTACTATGGAGGCTGCCATGTTTGATAATGTCAACTCGGGACAAACCAGGAACTCTGAAATGATACTCGAATCTCGGACATGTAATTCCGACCTCGACAACCGTTAAATTAATTTTTTACAAGTTGGAGCTCGTTTTCCCCCCCAGTTCCGAGGTGTCTTGAATGACTGGGATCCTCCTAGTGGCACTGGCAGGCTGTGGCACCTTGTGGCGTCGCAGTGGCATTTTTGTTTTTCCTACATTTTATGTAACTAGTGCAGTGCCCGTTCTCCCCACTGCTATACCAAGTGTGAATGATGTCATAATAGGGTTGTGATGTCATCAGCAAAGCAATTGAATGCCGTGCAATTCGGATACTACCTACTGCTTTTTGCTTTTACTGCAGCTGATATTTCCACTTAGAAATAACACATCGCCTATGCTATGGCTACGGGACGTGCCGTATAAATGAAGTGCTAATACATTCTTCTAATACTGTACTGCTTGTTTGACTAGAATTATGCCACTACAAAATGATTTTGCTAGTTGTGTGTGTTTGATATTTATGTCATGGGCAGAGGCCAGAAATAATGTAACACTCACTATTCCATGAGAGATACTTGAAGCAATATGCATAATGAATATTTAGAGGTTCAAGCCCTGAAGGGGCTGAAACCCTATTGTTTTTGTGCTGGTTATTATTATCATTGTTGTTTTTGTTCATTATTGTTTTTCTGCCACAACGCAAATTCCCGTGAGTTGGTACATCACAGCGACATGAAATTTTCAAAAATGTTCAGCTGAAGCTGCTCTACAATTTTGTCTAAATGACCCTCAAGGTCTGCCTGGAAGGTTTTTGAGATATTGTGAAAGGTTTGGAAAACAAGTTTTTGACATCTCCTCCTAGACCGATCACCAACATTTCCACCAAAATCGCTACGTAGCATCTATGGACCAAGCTCTACAAGTTGTCTTTTCACATTTTTTAAATCTACTTTTGTTTCAAAGATATTAACTCTTAAATTGTGAGAGGGCGTGGCCTCTCAGCTAAAGTGTCATAACTTCATAACCCATTATCGAATCATCACATAACTTTGGGAACACGCTCAGATAACATCACTGACCAGGTGTGCCCATTTGTGTGTGATTCAACCAAAAGGGGGTGCCCATAAATGCCAAAATGGGCGTGGCCTAACATGAACGGCGTAACTCCACACCTGTTTCTCCAATGATCGCGAAACTTGGCAGATATATCAAGGAGGCTGTACTAGTCAAAATCAGAGGTTTTGTCATCATTGGGGACCATGATGAAATAAGTGTTTACACTTTTGCATGTCATCCCTTGGATTTTGTTGTTCTTTATCCAAAATAAAATCAGTCAATCAATCAATCAATTGGTGAAAGTGGGCGGGGTCTATGGTGTTACCACATAATACTGTAGCAGTAAATCAAGCCTATTTACATAATCGGTCCCAAACTTCTCAGCCTCATCTGGAATGGCATTTCTGACGTGCTATTGTGCGACTTGACGTGGCCTAACACAATAACAGCCGTAACTCCACACCTGAAGACTGTGTCCTCAGAACCACCGACACTTATTTTGTGACGTCAGTACCATTCAGAAAAGGCCTGAACCCCTGTCATGGCCACTTGCACCTACTTTTTTTTTTTTAAGGTGTCGTAATATGTCTTTGAGAATCTTTATGTATAGCTGAAGATACATTTTCAGGCTCAAAATAAGCTTTTTTATATTCACCGAAGCATATTTACATCTTATACATTGTCATGAGAGTGGTTTGGTCATGTCAGAATAAAATGGTGATACCAGTTTATGATTTTGTCTGGTTTAACTGGGGTGACTAAATGAAAGATTCAAGATATTTTTTAATAGCCAAGTTGTCTCACACAATTTGCAAATGACAACAAACTACTGTATGGAGCATTTGAAGATTGTATAAGATATAGATGTCTTTAAAAACCCATTGACGATACTATTGCAAATGTAAAAAATCACACCCATACAACTTCCGAATATGTCCTTACTTTTATTAATGAAATAGCCTAATAATTACATTTGCATCTCAAATCTTCTCATTTCTACAATATTTCTGTTTTCCATTATATATATATATACAAATACACACACACACATCTGAGAGATGACAGGAGCAGAGAGGGAGCCAAAATTGTCAAATCTCTGTGCTGACATGAATGAATCGTTTAATGACCACACAACCGCAGTCGGCGGAATTTGCTTTTGGTACAGCAGTGTCAAGTAACATCAGACACAATAGACAATATACACATTACGCTAACGTAGAGGTTGAGCAGGTAGAGCAATGTCTGATGCTTAGCTGGGGAAACAACCTGTCAAATGAGTGATCCGCTCGTTAACTAAACACATATGAACAGTTTCTGATGGAATTAGTCCTGTGTGATCCGCTCGTTAACAAAACACATATGAACAGTTTCTGATGTAATTAGTCCTGTGGGGGCCTGAGAGCGGACCTGTAATGGATGTTTATCAGAGCCGGAGGATAACAGTGATTACAGAAGACGCTAATGAAGCTCCTGGGATCACTTCAACCTCACTGTCACTGCAAGACTTTGACTGGGGAATTTCCAGTCAACTTTAAGATGCATAGCAACAAAATTATTCAAATGAGAAACCCTCCTAAACTGCACCGAAAATCTGTAAAACTCAACTAAAAAACTTAGTCTTATCTGTAAAACTCAACTAAAAAACTTTAAGTCTTATTGTATAATTTTTTTTTTAGAGTGTAAATATTTAATGATGGCATGTTCACTATATAATGTTTTGAACCTGTGACCTTTTGGTTATGAGAGGGGCCCTTGCCATATCGGACGAATCAGCGTGACGTCACTTGCCACCCAGAAATGCAGAACCCTGCGGCAGTTAATAGTATGAGTTGTGCCAAACAAACGTTAATATCTAAAAAACTATACATCACATCGCTTATATTTTGACATTCTGAGTGAGAGCAGAAGTAGGTCAAGAGTTTGGTGTACAGTATATAATATATGCATGTCGTGTTAAAGTTGTGTGAACTGTCGGTTTTTAAAATGTAAACAGAGTCAAGCCGGCTAAAGCAGACACTCACGCCTCGCGCCACTTGGGCTCCATAGGGTTCCATCGCCGTTGCCACCCAGTGACGTGGTTTGTTTACCAAAACCAAGGAAACAGGAAACAAGTGCGCCAAAAAAAAATCGTCTTTGTTGCCGTTAGCTTGAGCCTGATTCAAAAAAAGCTTCTGTATTGGCTTAAAATATGTGATATTGTGAATCTGCGATGTTTCTACAAGAACTTGTTCAAAAACTTAATTCGGTATGTCCATCTTTTGTTTTGTTGTTTGATTTTCTTATTCTGTTTCCGCTGCTTGTTTCCTGTCTAGGGCGGGGTCTAGGCCGGTGTCATGCCGAGTTTTGAACCCCCGCCGAGAATTGCATCCCCACCTTCCGGGAGCATATTGATTTATACGGAAACTTAACTGTTTAAAAATGATATAATTGTCGGTAGACGTGATCTCCAAGGCAGCCAGGGGGTCTGTCCGACGGAGACCGACTTTGATGCATTAGATCCGCGTGGAGGTGACTTCTATGCTTGGGGCTCTCTTCTGGCTCATGGAAGCCGACTTTGGTGCTTAAAATCCGGGTACAGATGGCCTCGAGACCTGGGGATCTCTCCTGGCTTCATGGAGGGGGTGCAAATCTCGGCAGTTTGTACCTGCCGAGATTTGCATCCCTGTTTTTAAGTTAAAACAGCCCCAAAATATGGTGGGGGTGCAATTCTCGGCGGGGGTGCAAAACTCGGCATGACACCGGAAACAGGCCGAGTGACAAAATCCCTTGTAAACGGAGACCACGCTCGGTAAGAATGCAACAACACAGACACAAACAAACAAAAAATCCCACAGCGCCATAGCAGTCAGGCCACTCACTGAACAGCAAGCCAGGCATGCCAGTTCCTAGTTGCGCGGACAGCAGGCAGGAGCATCCATCAACGCATCATCAACCATCAACGCATTTCCAAGCAAACAATCGTGCCGCTCTCACGTCTAGGTATAAAAATGAACCCTTACCTGAGCCAAAAACTTTTTGGAAATGTGTTGATGGTCGTCGGGCGCTAATGCTCAGTATGAGAGAGAAGCGCCCGGCTAGCGGGGTGCAGGGACCCAGGGAGGCTGCCTGCAGGCTGTGACAGGAATGAGTTCACTTGCAGATGCTGCTCCTGCGCGAGGGCGGGGCGGCGCGTGCACGAGACAGCGCCAGTACCGACCAGCGGTGTATGGCAATAGCGGTACTATAGTTTAGCGGTACTATGTTTATCCCGTGTTGTTGTGGGCCGTTCTGTATTGGCCGTAGCACCTGTGTGTGTTCACCTGTCACTTCCGAGTAAAGCCTGGTTACCTCCTCAGCTCGTGTCTCGGTTCTCTGTTGATATTAGGCTACATGATACAGATACAGCCTCTACTGGCGCAGACACATGTGCACCGACTGGAGTCTGTGATGAACATGGATGTATGAAGGTCTAGGCTTGCTGTTCAATGGTGCCAAAATGGAGAAGAAAAGAGGCGCAGAGAGGTGTAAACTAAAGAGAGGAAAGAAAAGCCCTTTGCCACAGATGCTGACTGACTGACTGACATGCAGGAAAAATCAGTGACATGACATGTTCGCCAGAAAGGCAGGTCAGTCAAAAAAACACACACAAACTCTTTTTTTCATCATTTTTGTTTCATCATAATTGTTTTTGTGTTTTTCGATAGTTTGAAAATAGATTTTCAGCTCAATTTTTTTTTTTTTTTTTTTTTTAATTGTTTTTCACTCTTCAATTTCAATTTTTGGCCATTCTCCATGTCTCAATTAGAAAGGAAAAATGAATTATACTTTAGTAGCCTACCCCGATTGGATATGAACCAACATAAGTTCCAAAATCATTTCAGCATATTACTCTAGCTTACTTAGCAAGAATTTTTCCAGAAGGTTTTTGAAACCATTCAGAGAGTTCGCAGACTTCATTTCATTAGGGATCTTGTTCCACTCCTCCGATCCCCCCGTATAGAGGAATGTAGGCTACTTCTCCCAACTTAGCTTTTCAGATTGGGTAGCCTCAACAAGCCCGCTACGTTAGCTCTTGTGTTCAGGCTATGAGTGTCCTGAACAGACTGAAAGTAGGCTACTTAGTAAAATAACCAGTACAAAGGCCATGCAATATCCATGATAAGTTTTAACTGCTGCACTCTATTTTCAACTAGGGTGACCAGATCCCAACTAACCAGATGTGGGACAAAGAGTACGTTTGTGTGGGACAATGTGGGACACGTTACCGGTGCATCGAGGTAGGTGGTCTAATATGTTGATATAAGCGTCTATCTAATTTAAAAAATAAACATTTCCATTCTGCCCCTTAGCTCATAACATACAGTATGCTTTGCCCTCTGGTTGATTCAGTAGCACATAAGAGACTATGCAAATAAAAACTTAATATACTTGATTTAAATGCAACTTTCACAACTCTGACCTGACCGCTGCATCCATGGTATTTCCATGATATTCAAATTTTTTGGAAAGGATCTGTGTGTGTGTGTGTGTGTGTGTGTGTGTGTGTGTGTGTGTGTGTGTGTGTGTGTGTGTGTGTGTGTGTGTGTGTGTGTATATATATATATATATTGCTGGGGAATACTGGAGACCCTCAAGAACCCCTGGGGGGTCCCTGGACCCCCACTTTGAGAACCCCTAACTTAAGAGAAGTGTTTTTTTTTTTTTTTTTTTGTCACTGGGTTGTGGAGTGCACACAACCCATCTGACAGAGACTGACAGCTGAAATGGTTTGGGAGTGGTTAATGTGAGTGGTGCACAGTGTGGTAAACGGTAGTTAGGCTACTTCAGCTGCTGTTACCTTATCTGTGTTGGAATCTTGTTTGGGTTTCAGTAGGAATGTATCCATAGACTGGAAAGCCTCCTTTTGAGCAACACGTTTCTTGTGAGTCTCGCATCGTTTGAACTATTTAAAATGGGAAGGGCCAATGTGCATTCTTGGACCGAGGCCAAGGATGACTCTCAGCTTGTTTTGGGCTTTTTGGAGTCTGTCTTTTGATCCTTTTGTTACGGTATACCACTATACCAGGATATACAGGTGTAGTCATAGTGACATTATACCACTATACCAGGATATACAGGTGTAGTCATAGTGACATTATACCACTATACCAGGATATACAGGTGTAGTCATAGTGACATTATACCACTATACCAGGATATACATATACACTATGTCATAGTGACATAGAATTAAAGACGTAGCTAAAATCCTCGTGGTCTTCTTGTCCAGGAATTTAGATATTCTTGACAAATACTTTGTTCTTGAGTGAATTTTCCCAATAACAGAGCGGGTCATAGTTTCACTCGTCATAAGATCCAATTGACTTCCCAGATACGTTACACAACATTTTTCTTGCAACTTGACTTTAGACCTGACTGATTCTAAGCATTCTCTGGTATTTGTACACTGTATTCCACCATTTTGTTTTGTAATTGGTTGTTGATTAGCTAGATCTAGGTAGGGTGGTCTTTGTGAAGTCATTTGAGAGACACAGGACTATATAAATAAAACCTGATATCTGATATTTCTACATTAATTCAGTCGTGTGATGTCACCTCCTCAGAGTCACTATATTCTTGTGAAACATGACGATAATCTTTTGTCTGACCTCTTTAATTTGTAGCCCGTAGATAACAGCATTCAGCGCAGGGGGGACCACATGGAACATGATGGCTGCTAGCTTCCTGTGTTCTGACAGGTGAGGGAAACGGTGTAGGGTGACAATGACGCTTAGTGACACAATCATGATAATATACACAGCTAGGTGGGTGGCACAGGTCTGCAGCGCGCGACTGCTCTTGCTCTTATTGCTGAGGCACACCATGGCGATCTTCAGGTAGGTGAATATTGTGCTCCCGATGGAAAGGGCTAAGACAGCCGTTAGCGAGGCGAGGCTGTAGATATTATTTATCATAGTGCTTTCGCAAGAGAGCTTGCACAAGGAGGTGTTGTCACAGAAGGGGTTTGATATGACCCACCGGCAGCGTGACAGACGGACACTGAGACCTATGAGGGTACCCACTAAGACTAAGCTCACCGCCCAATTCAAAACAGTCAGCCTCAGCACCATCTTGTTGGTCATGAGAGTGCTATATCGCAGGGGGTTGCAAATGGCCATATACCTATCTAAGCCCATGAATAGGAGAGTAATGTATAAGTAGCACGCATGATAATGAACACAGAATGCTTGAATGACACACTCTATATAGGAAATGTACCGGCCTTCTCTCGCTGTAAAAATGTCACTTAGCAAACGGGGAATAATGGCTGTCGACCCAAAGACGTCGTTAATACTCAAGTTGCAGATGAGCAGATACATGGGTCGCTGGAGGCTCCTGTCCCTGGAGATCAGGAGCAGCAGGCCCATGTTGGATACTATGATGAAGATGTAGATGAGGAGGAGGAAGATGAAGGCAGGGAAGGAGGACTGTGGAGTGACCTGTAACCTTTCCAGGAGAAGGACATCCTCATTGAATGTCTGGTTCTCCATATTGCAGAGTTCATAAAACCTGGTGAAGATTGGAGGTAGTTAGACTTTCTACAGTGGAGACTCTGGAGACAATGTGCCATGGGTGCACTTTTTGGGGTGGAACCAAACTCATGCCAAAATTCCGCATTGCAGCGCGAACCCCAATTTTAAAGTCGATCGGATATGTTCGTGTGTGTGCGAGAAACGTGAAAGCCATGTTCTGATTGGTCAAATTGCACAGAATTCAACAGTGCACTTTTCTGGGTCCCCAGCAGTGCACACGTCAAGTTTGAAGTCGATTGGACAAATGGTTCTCAAGAGATTCTTTTTTATGTTGCCAGTAGGTGGCGCCATGACTATGCATGTATCCGAATCGTACATCATTTCGCACTGCAGTCTGTTGTGTCCCCAGCAACGCGCTACCCAAGTTTGAAGTCCATCGGATGAACGGTTCTCGAGATAAACCGCCTTTTGTGTTGCCAGTATGTGGTGCTACAGTATGTGCGTGTCCGAAATGGGGCTACCACACTCTGTCGGGTTCCCGCTGTCAGTGGAATTTCTGCTCGGCTCCAATTCCAGCTCGGGCAGGCAATTGATTGGCTGTACGTCGGGCACGTGGTGGGATTAATGTTGTCAAAATGGCCGACAGCTTTAAGATTTAGATTAGCTAACAAGCTAACGCTAAGCTACTGATGTTACCAGACATGATAGACATTAAAATATGAATCAGGGTTAGGTGTTAGTGTTAGGGTTTGGGTTAGGGTTAGACCCCGTTGTGGACCCCGAGCCGAGCACTTCCGGTAAGGCGAGCAGATTCTGTAAGCCGAGTAGATCCTGTACCTACACCGGCAGCACACTCCCCAAAGTTGAAGTCGATCGGATGAACGGTTGTCGAGATAAAGCACTTTTTGTGTTGCCAGTAGGTGGTGCTATGACTGTACTTGTGTCCGAAATTAGGCGCCGCTCTCCGTCGGGGTTCCCGGCCGCGCACTCTCCAAGGTTGAAGTCGATCGGATCAACGGTGCTCGAGATAAACCGCTAACTGTGTTACCAGTAGGTGGCGCACATGCATATGCAGATGTCCGAAATTCACTCCAATGGGTTTCCGGCAGTGCACTCCCCAAGTTTGAAGCCGATCACATGAACGGTTCTCGAGATAAACAGCTTTGTGTGTTGCCAGTAGGTGGCACTATGACTATGCGAGTGTCCAAAATTGGGCACCATGCTCCAGACATGGGACCAAGTCACTTTGGTCCAAGTCTCAAGCAAGTCCCAAGTCATTTTGTTTTTTGCAAGTCAAGTCAAGTCAAGTCAAGTCACAGGTTATATCAAGTCAAGTCAAGTCGAGTCCTTAGTTAAGGCAAGTCAAGTCTAGTGCTGCACGATTAATCGAATCGCAATCGCAATCGCGATGTCAGCACGTGCGATTACATAACCGCAAAAGTGTGCGATTATTTTATTTTTTTCACGTCTTTTTGAGTGTGTGTGTGTGTGTGTGAGAGCCTCCTCTAAACTAACGTTACACGCGACGCAGCAAACACACGTTTCTCTGCCATCACACTGGGCATCAATACTAGCGGGAGACTTCTCCCATGCACTCCCGCAAATAAGTAATGTTATGTGCAGCAAGGTTAATTATCTACCGAGAGGGCGAGAGAGAACATCCATGATCGCTAACAGCAAGCTATGCTAATAACTAGCTAGCCGTTCGTTCAGAAACGCATGTAAACAGCCGTGTGATCAGAGAACGTCAGTAAAATAAGGAGAGAGCTGCAGGTGCTTATGCAGAACTAGTGCGCGATTAAGTACACAGTGGGGATGACCCGCTGTGATGAAGAATATAACGAGATTAACAAGGTTGATAGCAAAACACTGTCGCAGCTGCCAGCACTGGCAGCATCACCTCCAGGCTAGCTAACTAGCCTGTCACATGACGCCTTCATGGTCCCTCGTTAAAAGTCTGCAGATGCACGTTCTCACCTCTCTCTCTCAAGAAGCGTCACGTGAGTGTGGCGTTTAAGGCCATCTGTCGCTACAAAATAAATAAACGGGGTGTATCATTCATTAGTATTGCTGGACAGACATGTAACTAACTTTGCAACTTTGCTGAGCCATCTTCTATGTGCTGTAACACAGTGCAGTTTCTATTTGACTGGTGTTTCTTTTTTACATGTTTGGGACAGGCAAATGTCTCAAAATGTTTTATTTTTTTGTAAAGATAATTTAATTTCAAATTGTTTTATTTTTTTAGTTTTAATATATTTTAAATTGTAACATATTTCATGTATTTTATGATGATATGTGAAACCGTGGTATTTTTGTCGAAGGTTATCATACCGTCAAAAACTCATGCCGGCACATCCCTAGATACCTCTTGTTTATTATATCGCAATCGCAATCGCAATATTGTCCACCCTAATCGCTAATCGCACCTTTTCCCCAAATCGTGCAGCACTAGTCAAGTCCCAAGTCTCAAGTCACCCCCCCCCCTCCCGCCCAAGATACTACAGTCTTACCTTCTTTTATAAAGAGAAAGGACAAGGTACAGTATAGCCGTTTTCCCACATGCGTACCGGAAAATTACCTGTAAGTCAATATCGGACATTTCCCTTCACACTTCGGCTCTAGCATGTGGGAATATAGCAGCGAAATTGCCTGTATGTTGGGGGGCGGGGCGGCACTGCAGAGCGGGTGGGGAGTGACGTGTCGGCAAATCTCTGATGGTGAAATAAGTTTGCTTGTTTATCCGTTCACCTGCGTCGGGTTGAAGCACTTTTTACAGACTGGCTTCGTTTGATGTGTCCGGGCTTGCCTTCGCTGTCGGCAACGTAAGCAAAATACTTCCACATTTCGCTTCGTGCATTTGCTTCGTCTGTGTCCCTGTCGGGCTGTGACTGAAGGAGGAGGAGGACTGTGGCCAGAGAGCGAGCAGGCAGCAGAGAGGAGAGAGGGGAAAATCAGCACGCCCACACATGAAGCTGACATACCGCTCTTATTATCACAAGATCATTTCGTCAGTTTGCTTTAATGTGCGCGAATGATTAGATTATGCCCGCTGGAACATTAAGCAACGTGTGTACACCTCGCCCATGCCGGCAAATGACTGGACCCGTTCTACACTTGCGCCCGTTATCGCGCATACCGCTCTTCTGACTGGCTCGAAACTGGTGAAATGTCCGCGATGACGGGGGCTTATACCGGAACAACAACTTTCACACATGCAGGCATTAGACCACGTTCCGGTCATTTAGCGGTACAAAGCGCATGTGGGAAAACGGCTTATTAGTAGCCTACCTGTCTAATACTGTGGTGATATTATTGACCAATTTATCTAACCTGTTCAAAAAGTATGATGAATGAATTAATTTCTATTATAATTAAATAAATGAAATCAAACCAAACAAAAGTCAAATAACTGTATGCTTAAATAACCACTAATGTAAGTTGCCTTCTCCACGAAAAGAAAATCCAGTGAGAGGCATGTGTGAGTGACAGCCAGTCATCCAATCATGACAATGCAATAAGGAGGAGCATGAGTGAGTCATCCAATCGTGACGATGCCAATTCCAGCTTGCACTCACACAGGGATCTGTACAGATAGACCCCAGGTGGTGCCAAAACCCCTGCCCTTTTAACCTCTGACTGATAAGTGCCCTTTTTGCAAGACACGTCCAGCGGCCAACATTACTATCTTTCAGAGCAGGGGCATTTCTAGGTCCTCAAGACATTGGGCCCATTAAGGCGACGGGGAGGGGGGAGGGGGGGGGGGGGGGTTTACAAAACAATGTACAACTTCAAAAAATAGGAGACACGGGCAAGAAAAACGCAACGCGTTTCAACCTCACTGGGTCTTGGTCAGGCTGTAGCAGCTGGGCGTTGGCTACCGCTCCTATAATAAAGGGGCATACTTGGCAACGCAGGTAAGGTGACGTGGCGTACGGAAACCACTGAGCCACCATGCCATCAGCACAAGGATATTGTGATCAGAGATAAGCATCAGATCCTCATATCGCCTGATGATCTCAACACATTTCATTTATTAGTTTACAATTCACAATTCATTAACTTTCTGACTGACAACCTTCCCACAGTGAACACTGTATGTGGAAAATGAGGAGGGTCACTGCACTGTACAACTAGGGGAAAGTCTGTTATCTCTGCTTCCTTCATGCTGTCCATGAAAGTGTAAGAAAGAAAGAAAGAAAGAAAGAAAGAAAGAAAGAAAGAAAGAAAGAAAGAAAGAAAGAAAGAAAGAAAGAAAGAAGAAAAAAAGAAACTTAGTTATAGGCAAAATTTTGGCGAGGGAAAAAAATTGCATTGCCATTTTCAGAGACGTCCCTTGACCTCTCACCTAAAGATATTTGAATGAGAATGGTTTCTCATGGGCACTTGCATACCGGATAACTTTGCACAGACACTTGAACACGTTGAACAAGTTAATATTTAATATTTAAACTGATGAACACAAACAAGTCCTCCAAGTCATCACACGTCTCAAGTCAAGTCAAGTCCCGAGTCTTTAACTTCCAAGTCCAAGTCAAGTCTCAAGTCATTCAGTTTTTGTCAAGTCAAGTCGCAAGTGATCAAAGCAGGGACTCAAGTCGACTCAAGTCCAAGTCACCAAGTCTCAAGTCCCCATCTCTGCCATGCTCTGCCGGGTTCTCGGCAGCGCACTCCCAAAGGTCGAAGTCGATCGGATGAAGGGTTCTCAAGATAAACCGCTTCTTGTGTTGCCAATAGGTGGTGTTATGACTATGAATTTTGCGAAATTCAGCACTTTACTCCGTCACAGTTTGGAGGCGATCGGAGCAATGCTGTGCGAGTTTATGGCCATTTCAAATCTTTTGTGTGTGTAAATGTTTACCAGTGGCCTTGTTTGTTGCATACCTTTTTCTGTGTGTGAATACTTGCGCCCTTCTTTTTTCTTTTTTCCGCGTCAGATTCATGCCAGACCCCTGAAAAGAATGTCCACAAAGTTTGGAGGCGATCGGAGCAACGGTGCGCCTTGCAACTCTGGACATACGCATACGCATACAGCTCTCCAATTATAGTAGTATGATTTTGACACATCTATTAGGAGTCGAACACGCACACGCACATGCAAACACACGCGCACACACACACACACACGCAGGGGCGGACTGCATAATCGGGCACGTCGGGCAAATGCCCGGTGGCCTGGCCAGGCCAGGCGCCGCCTACTGGTTTACTAGTGGTTTTATTACTTTATTCAGGTTTAAAGTGGGTACATCTCATTGTAAAATTGGACTTGGCCCAAATTGGGCTTCAAACGGCCCAAATTGGGCTTCAAACGTCCCAAATCTGGCTTCAAACGGCCCAAATTGGGCTTCAAACGGCCCAAATTGAGCTTCAAACAGCCCAAATTTTTCGCCGGCACACGCGTCGGCCCGTATCGGCCTGGCCTGCTTGGTATCTAATGCCCGGCCTGAATTATGATCCCAGTCCGCCCCTGCACACACGCACACACACACGGATGACATGGCTCATGTAAGGGCTGGCTAAAATGTCTGCATTCATTAATACACAGTACACGATGTTACTATTTCTGAAATAAACCAACCTCTTTACTTTTTTATCATTATCTAGATCAGTGGTTCTCAACTGGTCTGGCCTCAAGACCCACATTTTTCCTAGGCCACCACCCAAATTTCTGATATTTTAATTAGGGATGCACGATATATCGGCAATCATATCGGTATTGGCCGATGTTGGTCATTATTTAACATATCGGTCATATCGGTATCGGTCAGATGTTGCAATGTTAATATCGGTTATCATTATCAGCCAAATTCTTCACATTGATATGAAATAATGCAGTAAATCTATGATTTATGGGCTTTTCCAAAGGCTTTGCAAATAAAGAAATGCATAACTTTTTCAAATTCAGTGTTAACATGTGTTTTTCAGTATGTACAAAATGTGACGATCATAAAAATGTGGTTTTATACAGATCATATCGACATCGGTAAATATCGGTTATCGGCCATACCAGCAATGTTAATATCGGTTATCGGCATCGGCCAAAATTTTCATATCGGCGCATCCCTAATTTTAATACCACTCAAATGTATTTCACAAAAAAATAGTGCAGTAATACACAATGCCTTCATCCACAGGCGTCCGCGACACACTCAAAACGGCCCCGCGACCCACGTTTGGGTCCCGACCCACCAGTTGAGAAACCCTGATCTAGATCTAGTTTGTTTAACTGTGAGGCCATTTACACCTGGCATTAACATGTGTTTTCTGCCATCAGATTGCAATCAGATTGTGCTCTTTTATTCTTTTATTTCCTGTCATCCATTTTATCTGAAGCACTTTGAATTGCCTCTGTGTATGATGTTTACCGTCGCTTTTAACTGCTGACAGCTGTTTATTGTAATTACTGCTAAAAGCTGCCGGTCTGGGGGATGGTGTGTGTAACGGATATAGCCACCGCCTTAGCCAAATCTTTTGTCTAGAAGAGGGTGGTGCGAGGTCCATGGAGGGACATTCGCGTGATATACTGTATATATAAAACTCACTATCGCCGACGCCGTACTACGGATATACTCACTGCCTTGGGTAACTATTTTCCAGAAGAGGGTGAGGTGTTGCGTCAGGAGGGGACGCACGCGTAAGGGGAGCTTACTAGAGCCGTACTCGTTTAGCAAGGTTTAGTGAAAAAAACCGGCCTGTTTGTCGACGGGCAACAGAAAGACGCAAGCTGAAAGGTATGCTTGGCATCCAAACTGCAGTATAAAGATAAAGAAACACATACCCAGACCTGAGTTTTGCGAAAGGCCTGTTGCCTAATGCACTTTTTATACTCTCTTTTTTAAAGTTTTGTTGTGATGCTTTTAAATGTCCATTTTATTTCCTGTCATCCATTTTATGTGAAGCACTTTGAATTGCCTCTGTGTATGAAATGTGCTATACAAATAAACTTGACTTGACTTGACCACAATAACCTGATTCCATCTACACCTGGCGTTAACATGCGTTTTCTGCCATCAGATTGCATCCTGATTGCAATCTGATGGCAGAAATGGGTGTCCTCTCAATCCGCATAAAGTTGCTGTATCCAGATTGAGAGGACACATTGCATTTACACTTGTGTTCAATGTGCACACAATGCATCCCTGACCACCTCTCGAGGTGGTTTGGCCGATCAGATTGCAATCCTACTTCAATGCGTTTTGGGGGTGTTTATACCTGTACTTTCAAGTGATAAAACACAATTTGATTGCAATCTGATGACAGAAAACACATGTTACGCAGGACGAACTTGGTGTTGATCTATCGCAGATTATATGGGACAGGAGTTTGTCTATGGTCCAGTCTTGCTCAGTTAACAGCAGACACCAGCTGATCCAATTCAAAGTTACTCACCGTCTTCACTATTCCAAATCGAAATTGCACAAGATTTACCCATCTATCTCTCCACTATGCAATAGGTGCCAGGTGTTAGAGGTTACACTGTCACATGCTTTTTGGCTTTGCCCTTTAATATCCGGATTCTGAGCCAAAGTTTTCGACTGGTATTCTAAGGCCTACAGAGTAACTCTTAAGCCGGAGGCAAAACTTGCCATTTTCGGCTGTTCGGATTCCTCCTTACTTCTCCCCATGGCTGTGCAGCAGTCCCTGACACAGGGGGATGATTGTCGTCAAAAGACTTATTTTGAAAGACTGGAAGTCCCCGTCTCCACCCTCCTTTCAGCTGTGGCTGACGGACATAGTCTCAGTAGTGCGCATGGAAAGACTCAGGTCTCTGAGGACTAACTCAATCAGGAAGTTCTCGACCATCTGGGACCCGTTTCTGGACTACCTGGGTGAGGTCAGAAATGTCTAACTTGCATATTCTTGCACACATATTTTAGTAGGCTGGTAGCACCATGTTGTAATGTTTTTGTTTGATGTTTTTTGTCTCCTATTTTGTTTTTGTTATGTTCCCCCCCCCCCTCTCTCTTTTCTGTCTTTCAGTTTGAATTTGTTTACTTGTCTTGTCTTGTCTATTTTTTTTTTTTTTTTTTTTTTTTTAAACCAAAATCTGTATAATCGACTGGATATGGGACTAAGTTTACGGGGTGGGAGAAAACTGTTTCTTTTCAGATTAAGCACTCGCCATTGCATCATAATTGTGCATGCAACTTATTTGAAGATTATTTGTTGTGGGTTCTGTCCCGCCTGTTGTTGTTTTGTTCTTTGCTTGGGTGTGTACACCCAATTATTGATGGCATTAAACCGATGTCTGAAAACGAAACAATAAAAAAATTATATAAAAAAAAATAAGGGACCTAAGCCATAGTTGACAATGTAATCGGCCAATCAGGGACAACGCTGCCAAAACAGAAATGGCATCTCCCAAAGAAATTAGCGGCGATGTTGTTTTTCAGTTGAAACTGGCATGATGTATGATGTATGGCATGTGCAGTATCTAGATCAGAGGTTCTCAAATGTTTTTCAGCCAAGGACCCCTTACAAGATAGAAAATATACCGGGGACCCCCTCATTCTGATTTGTGATTTTGGGCTAAGCTTAATTGTTTCCACGGTAACGTGCTTGACTTTTATTTTGATAGGTTTGTTATTAGAATGTAATCCATGAACCATTTTAGATTTAAAGCATAAACTATTTTCGTTGAACTATGAAGATTTTGCAACAATTTTTTTTTTTTTTTTTTTTTTTATCACATTACGTCATTTAGCAGACACTTGTTTTGTCCAAAGCGACTTACAATATCACAATTTGTCAACAGTACAGAAAACCACTATGCAACACAATCAATGACAGCCAAGATATTTTGATAGACTAGCACCATGTAGGAAGTAGTTTGAGAAGGAATAATTAACATGTAGCATTTTTTTTTTTTTTTTTTTTTTTTACTTGAAAACTTTTCGCGGACCCCCTGGCAAAGTGCCACGGACCCCTGGGGGTCCGTGGACCCCCATTTGAGAACCACTGAATGGCTGTTTTCATTTTTGAGTGAACGCTTCCTTTGTTATGCTCTTTAAAATGATTGTAGATAACGATCAAGCACAGATCCTGTGAAGTACTGAAACCTGTCAAGTAGGCTAATAAATTCCTATGTGACAGAGAATTGCAATGTTGTTATCAACCAGTTCAAAATGTTCCAACACATTGGGTGTGGGTGTACTGAATCTGCCAATAGCAGTAGGTGTAGCATGCATTCTTAATGATATTATTCTTAATATCTAATCTATTCTTAATGACTGAGGTGTCCTAATCGGCTGTTGTCTGTGCCATTCATTATATCAGTTGGAAAGACAGAAAAGCAACAATAGCATTGTTGCAGAAAATAAATATTAACACGTTCACTGCCATTGACGTATTAATACGTAAAAAATAATCCAACGGTTGACTGCCATTGACGTATTAATACGTCAAAAAAATGATTTTTTTTTTTTTGACCGTGGGATGTGCATCTAACCCTTTTACATCTCTTATATAATTATTGGAGCCACCGAACGTTTACAACCCATTCCACCGACCCACTAAGTGGCAACAGTGCTCTCCTGACTAGAGGAAGGCAAGCATTTTTTTAACTTGTCACGCCATTCTCACCCCAGCCATTCTCATGAAAATGGATGGGGGAAAACGCTTTCGTTTTCGCGCTGATTGCTGGCGATGCGGGATTGCAAATTTGCATAATAGATTACAGGTGGAACACACTTTGAAACACGCAGCATAAATATGACCAGAATCGCAAAAGCTTCTCTCAACCAAAACTCCAAGAAGCGAGCGAGTCCATCCAGACTTCCTCAAACAGCGGCCGCGCAGACAGGCACAGGACAGCAGCAAAGCAGTGAGACTGGTGACAAGCTTGTGACGGCCGCTGCAGCCAAGAAGAACGCCCACGGAGGGAGGAGTTGGAAGCAACTCTCCCTCTCGCTCTCTCCCTCTCTCTCTCTCTCTCTCTCTCTCCCTCTCCCCCTCTCACTAGGATTAAACCTAGTGCGTCTCCCTCCCGAGAGGGAGGGAGAGAGAGAGAGAGGGAGGGAGAGCGAGAGGGAGGGAGAGAGAGAGAGAGAGAGAGAGAGGGAGGGAGAGCGAGAGGGAGGGAGAGAGAGAGAGAGAGAGAGAGCCAAAAATGAATGGTTAAAGTGACTGTTCTATCGAATTTCACAAAAAGCCGTTTATCTCTGAATATTTTTTCTGACGCTGAAACCATGCTGTATTCAACTGCTAATGCTTACATAACTACTAACTCTACAAACTAACTCTTTTAGACAGAGAAAGCACACATTCTATTAGTTCTTTTGAGATATTGTGTGTTCACAAAATCTTAGCAGAAAAGAATCCTCGGGTCTTGAAAGATGAGCCAGAATCCTCAAAAAACCCCTCTGGCAGAAGCTAACTACAGTAAAAAAAAAACGTCTGGCAGTGAATGTGTTAACACATAAAAAAAAAAAAAAAAAAAAAAACACACACATGTTAATGCCAGGTGCAAATGGCCTCTGTAATTCCTAGTTAGGCTGTAGTAGATTTTTGATTCATTCAGCAAAGATATCCTCTTCTTTTTTTATGGGCAATTGGAGTAATTAGCATAATGATGTAATTAATTGTCAAAAAAGAAAATGAGCATAACTTATATAATAATAGTCAGGCTGAAAACAAGAAATTGCTATACTGTATTGTTGCTTTGAGTCAATTTAGAAAGGTGATATATAGAGTCTAGGTCATTTGGATGTCCAGAAATCTCTTGCCATAGCTAAGTATTTTTCTAAATGGACTAAAAACTAAAATATAGCCTTTTCCAGATTTTGAACTATAGCCAAACACTTCAAAAGTCATACAGTGAGAAACACAACAGCAGAGACGGTGCCTTGGTGGCTCACTGTGTATATGTGCTTTCCATCCACCTGTTTTTATGCGAAAGTTCAATTTGCACATAAAAAAACTGAGTGGAAACAGGAAATGCGATATGTGCAGTGGAAACAGATTAAGCGACACACATGGACAGACTCTTCCATCATCAGCTTACTGTTAAGCTAAACACCATGAACACCACACACATGGACTTAGACTCTTACATCAGCTTACTCAAGTTAACTAGAAGCGTACACCATGGACATCACACACACATGGACTTAGACTCTTACATCAGCTTACTAATAAGTTAACTAGAAGCTCACTTTTATTAGAGCAATTTTTGGTGATTAATTACTCAAATTGCCCAACAAGCAATTAGCAACCAAGCTTAATCTCATCTGCTAAGCCTAAATCTAATCATAAAAGTGAACAGGAAACAACATTGCTGCGTTTCATATAGACGTTTCCAGTATAGACTGAGAAATGTTGAGAAATGTTACAAATATGTTAAGATAGAGATATATCTTTTGCAAACTGGAATAACGAAGTTTTTGCGATAGCAGCATCAATAGCAACGGCCATAGAAATGATAGAAAGTCTGAATTGAATCTTCATAATAACAAACTAAACATCATATGGGCTACATTCACTGAACGGAGACTAAGAAAGTAAAATGTGTGTAATCTTGCCTGATGAAGACCCCTGTGTGGGTCGAATGCTTGCAGTAGCCATTTAATTAAATATATTGGAGCTGCTCCAGTGTGCGGGTATTTCTATTTTTTCTATATTGTGCTTCTGTACCCAGCACCTGTCCTGGCCTAACAAAAGGTTGGATGTGCACACAAACCTTCTATTGAACTCTATAGAATTACAATATAGATACAATATAGAATTACTGGTACATTAGCCAGTAATGACCAGTTACCCTAATGCTATAACTATATAAAAAAGTATCTGTTTTACTGCACTACATACCTAATGACATGTAATTTAAAGGGTTACTGACAAATCTATGTACATTTTTAAAACATCTAAGATCAACAAGGTACATACAACCTGGTTGTTAAGAAAGCACTACAGTCATGATATACTGGCTCAGTCTCTCCTCTGACAGAAAATGTTTTGTCTGTTATGTAAATAGTGCTTGAACCAAGTTAAATGAACATTATCAATATTGAGGCATGATGACCTGCACTGCTTCAGGCTTATGTAAGTATTTACAGTTCTAAAATACAGTAATAATATCAGAACACTTACATTGAACTGGTTAATGCAAATCCAACTAATCATATACAGTACCTGTATGTCTATTTTGAGTTGTGAGATCTCAGAATTCTGAGATTCTAACTTTATTCTCACTTTGACTTTACTTAATGTCAGAACTCAGATTTGTCACATGTGGCCCTAATCCTCTTCCGTAGCCGTATTCTACTTCTTCAGCTTGCAGTATTCAAGAACTACAATACAAGAATGGAAATGAGTTGACATGAAAAGCTGCTATCAGTTCCACAAAACAGACATTTTAGCACCAGAAGCAACTCAACTGCAGAAAACAACTTGCACATTTAAAACGATTGTCAATTTTTACAATCAGATACATGACCAGTTTAACTGCCTATATATTTTGTAACCCATATTATTTGTACATAATCTGTTTTGAAGCATGTGTTATGTGTGTGAGTGTGTGTGTGTGTGTGTGTGAGAGTGTGTGTGAGAGTGCCTGTGTGTGTGTGTGTGTGTGTGTGTGTGTGTGTGTGTGCGCGCACACATGCTCCTTACCTTGAAGATACAAGCCACCCCTCCACTGCAGACCAGAGTTGACATAACAAACAGTTTTATAAGGGTGGAAAATCAGGAAAAAAGTGACCAATAGCCCAACCCTGAAATGAATGGGGGGGGAGCTATGTGAAGAGGACGAGCGAATGATGTACAGTACAACCAAATGTATGGGGAGGAAGTTTTCCTTGCAGGAAGAAGAACCTGTTATTATAACATTAGCAAAGAGGAACTGGCAGCAGAGGTGCCATGATGAGTTAACCTACCTTATAGAGGTATGCATCTTAACCTGCAGAAATGTCTCTTGTTTTACTTGTTTTTATGGGTTTATTGCATTTTATTATTATACAATGATACATTGTAGCATCTCTCTTGAAATACGTTGCGCTGATAGTCTGTCAGGGCAATTTCTTGGCCTCACTGTAGCATCTACTTGCACTTTGCACTGATGCGCACCTTAAACTATTCATGCCTGTTTAGTTGCACTTTGTATCTGTTTTAGTTTTACTCTTACTTTCACTTTGAATTGTTGTGCATTTTTAATCTGCTGCTTTGTGTTTGCTTTTATGTTTTGTTTTAATCATGTGTGCCTATGTCTCTGTGTTCTTTACGCTCACATAACATTTGCTCATGTTTGAACAGGAAGATGTTTGATGTAATTGATTAAGTTGTTTTTACTAATCATTTGATGTTTGCTCGCTGCAAACCAAATTGCCCTTCTGGGACACTCAATAAACTTGAACTTGAACTTGAACTTGAATGACCCCGAATCACCTCTATTCATTGAGAGTGATGCCAACAATTTGCAAAATTTGAGTACATGTGAGTTTATTATAATATATCAATTTTTCTTATAATTTCTCTGTGCTTATATTTCCCTGACTGAATGTCAGCAACTACAGCATTACCCAGTTTCCCCTCAATAAAGTATTTCAGATTCTGATATTGTTATGTCACATATAAAGTCTAAGAAGTCTAGTCATATCAGTGATGTGACAAAGTATTTCCTGTAAGTAAGTCAGATCAGATCAGATATCAGTTCCGACTTTATTGTCCCCGAAGGGAAATTTGTCTTTGGCAGCAAGTGCGTTACAGGATATCCATCGGCAGTAACATATACCAACAAAAGAAAACAACAACATGACAGCAAGACAACAGTGGCATTTAAACAATTAGAATCAGAATCAGAAAGACTTTAATGATCCCCGGGGGGAAATTGGGACAAGTTACAGCAGCTCGCACTCAGAACACACATAGCATAAAACAGTAGTAACAAGGCCAGGTCGAAACCTGGCATACGGCCGGTGCATGGGATCGTCACTATGTATACCCATACACATTTTAACAATCAACAGAACACATATAAGCCGTCATCTGATTTTCCACCTTTTTTCCCTGTTTGTGTTTAGGGATGCAGGATAAAGATTTTTTTTTTTTTTTTTTAATAAATGCTGCAGCTGCACACTTACTGTTCAAACTTGAATTATAATTGTTGTTTTTCTTTGTTCTTTGATGTGAATTTATGGCTTTTTGGCACCTATATGTAACCTTTTAAGGTTGAGATAATTGTATTATCATTATATGGTCCAAATATTTCAGTAAAGCACTTGAAACACTTGAAATATTCTTGCTTGGGTGGTATCATTCTACCTCAAATGATGGTAAAATGTATTATTTTTAGTAAAATAACATGTCACGTGTGCAATGCAATATTTGCAATGGAATCATTATGGGACACGGCTAAGAGCCAAACTTAGCCATAGTTCCATAATGATTCCATTTGCATTGCACACGTGCTACACTATGCTAGCTAACGCTGTGCCAGGTATTAGCCGTGTCCCATAAAGATTCCATTACAAAACACGTTAACGTTAACGTTAGCCAAACGTTTTTTTGGTTACACAATGCATTGCCAGCTATCTCAAAAACTAATGTGACAGGATAAGGTCCGTTTGATATGTTGTTAAACGTGTTATTTTACACCGTTTGAAAGAATTAACCCACCTTGAATTCTTTGAACAGGTCTGGGTGCTTGTCTTTCAGGTGCTTGGTGAGATTGGATGTGTTACCCTTGCCATAAAAAGTTGAATGTAGGCTAAGTAAGCAGCAGAAGCACTATTGTTTTTGTTTTAAATACTTGAGGGCTACATGCCACTGGTGTTGCACTGTCTGCACTCACTGCCATACAGAGTTGAATGTAAGAAGTAAGCAGAAGCACATTGTTTTGTTTTAAAGTTGAAGGCTACATGCCATTTGTTCATTGGAAATGGTTGCATACTTTAATAAAGGAGATCTCACCGCTGTTTACATGCTTTTCCGATCGGCTAACACGCTAGTTATAGCTTACTTAGCTCAGCTGTTAGCTACTTATCTTAGCTCTCTGCCTCGCGGTAAGATGTTCATGTTCCTTACGCATAACATTCATGTATATTTGCTGGAAGGGGAGACGTCTCCCGCTACTGTTGATGTCCAGAGACACTGGGAAATGTGTGTTTGTTTATTTGTTGCGTCGCGTGTAACGTTAACATGGGCGCGGACCCTCTGCGGCTGTGAGCGACTCTGTCAAGCTGAACAAGATCAGATCAGGGCAGACAGGAAGTCCGAAACCGGACATTCGTCAAATAAAACAAATTTCAAAGTAAAAGCCCATCTTGATGAAAGGGTGCCAGGAGTCGTGTATGCAGCGATTGGGACACACATGCTCCCATAGGCCAGTGCAAGCACCGGCCTAAAAAGCAATAAAGTAAGCAAAAATAAAGTAGAGTAAGTAAAGTATAATACAGTAGAATGTACATTACGTGTCAAATTGCAGTTATTGCACACTGGACTTATATTAAGTCAGCTTGCCCATTACATGTGGCTCAGCTAAGGCACAGTTAACCTATCGGCTGACTCAGTCTCAGGGAGACTGTCAGTCGGGGGAGGGGGCCCCCGGGCCAACTGCATCAAATCTATTGAAAAACAGATTAAATTCATTGGCCCGATCAACCCCCCCCCCCCCCCCCACCCCCCCCCCCCCCCCCCACCGCCACCAGCCTGCATGAACCCAGTGATGGCTTTCATACCATTCCACACCTCCCTCATATTGTTCAGCCGGAGCTTCCCCCCCAGTTTCGACCTGTAACTCTCCTTGGCCACTATACTCACTTTCAAGATAAAAGATAGATACTTTATTGATCCTTTGCAGGAAATTCATGTGTCACATAATGCAGCTACATTCAACATGTCAGGACAAAAACAGGACAAAACATGAGGACATTGAAACATGTAGCAAGGCACACAAAAAGTACTGTCAAGTACTAAGAAAAGAAAAAGGTGCAGCAATAATAATGTTAATAATAATACTAAAGTGCAAAAAATTTGCATAAAGTGACTTACAGTATCTAGATAAAGAACAGGCACCGCTGGCCAACAAGATAGAATACAATATAAACAGCAACACGCGCACACACACACACACACACACACACACACACACACACACACACACACACACACACACACAGGTACATTGCACAAATATCTAAAGTGCAGGGAAGTGCATATATGCACCGCATATAAAGACATTATTTGATGTGTTGATTAAACAACCTGATGGCAGCTAACAGGAAGGACTTCCTGTAACGTTCAGTCCTGCACTTGGGTGGGATCAGGTGCTCAGCCGAACCACCTCCAGGGCATGGAGTGGGTGAGTGGGTGAATTCCCCCTGAATAGCTCTGATCCTCTCTGTAAGCTCTTTCACACCAGCCTTGAAAGCCGAAAAATGCACGGAAAATAGGATTCGCGCCTCCGATGTGAAAGTCATGAACGCGCGTTTGTGGGTAATTCTTGTACGCCATTTGTCCCGGGACCAAAGCTTGTCACAGCGCCGTATTAGCGGACAACCAGCCTCCACCTGAAAGCGTCGGAGCAGCAAGGCGGAACAGTGCGAATGTTTCATAAAAAAATTACAGGGGAAATCACCTCATGCAAGAAGGACAGTGAAAGTAAAAAAAGTAGCCTATACAATCATGCGCCAGGAGGAATGCTCCGTGCCTGTGTAGTAGGTTATATAGCTGTCTGTGGCGAGTTGGTCTGACGTTATTCCCTCTGGAAACCAGCTCCAGAACGGCAATCTGTCTAGCTAAGCCACTTGTGCATTGCCTACTGTTTGGTTGTTGAATGAATTACACAAGGTGACACCATATCGATCTGCTTAGTAGGTGAATTTACTTCTATGAAATGTGTTGTATAAATAAAGTTGGCTTTCCTTGAATGCAATTCATGCAACACTTCGCTGCCAGAAAATCGGCAGATGCACTCCGCGGCGGAGCCCGTTTTGGCGAGTCCGCCCACCATGCGAGTGCACCTATCCTCCCTGCTCAGCGGACTAGGAGAAGGAGGGAAGTCTTGTTGTTGAATGAATTCGTTCATCATACAGTAGCCAGGCTACACTAACCTATGAAAATATTCATTTGGGCTAGGAGGAGCAGGAAATCCCTCCGCTCGCCTTTCAATCCGGGAGCGGGGGATTTCACCTGAAAGTACACTGCAGCACGGGAATGTGGCCGTGCTCCTTGGCTCTGTGTGAAAGCAATTTCTGTGGCGAGGCTGCCAAAAGTGAAGACGTTGAGCCAGCTTCGCGCACAACTAGTCTACATGCGCGTTCCATTTGAGCATGTTATCCATCTGGATCCCCAGATACTTATATGAGCTGACCTCAATTACACTGTCTCCGATTACTACTGGCTCATGAGCTATCACCGCCCTGGGATCGAAGATCATTTCTTTAGTTTTCTTTGTGTTTAAAATAAGGTGGTTGCTCGAGCACCATGATTCGAAATTAGATATCTCCCTATATGGTACACCAGAGGGCATTCATCGCCATGCAGCAGGCTGATAATGACAGTGTAATCAGAGAATTTGATTTACAGGAAAAAGTAAGTACAGGAAATAAAACTCACCGTATAAATAAAACACATTTTTGGCTCATTTCCACCACATTTTACAGCCCTGCACAGCTCGTCACCACTCGGCTCCATTTGTTTCGACCCGATGGATGTTTTGTTTCCACCGCTGCGGATCTGCCCCCGCCCACCCCCGCCCACAACTGGTCGTCATAGCGACCGCATATCTGTCCTCCGCCTATAGCCGAAGTAGGCTATAACATAATGTTAAAATTAAATCCATACACAGAACTTTTAAACTGTTTATGAAATACTGGTGCCTCTAAATGACCTAGTGTACATGGGCAAATGTGACAATCGGCCAGGAGAATGGATATCACTTTGTTGTTAGTCAAACTCACATGCATGCGCTGCGCGAGGGACGGGGGTTGCGCTACAGAGTGAAGCCTCTACCCCGGCGGCCTCTCACCAGGCAAGACCGCGGCTTCACCAAAGCCCCGTCTGCGGCCTAGCGGAGCCGACGCTGCACTCAACTACAAGGGCTTCCTGAGCAGCGGACTTTTTCTCTCTCAAAACAATTGAAACCCACCGCCATGTTAAAGCTCAGTAAGGAGATCGATTTTATTTCACCAGAGGCGAAAGCAGCAACACAAAAGACTGATGGAAATAACATAACAGAAGAGAAGGTACATTAAGCCCCACTAAACTGGTATGCAGCATTGCATTGACAGTCATTAGATAGAGTAAACACGATTCTGCCTGACCAATCAGCAGGGACCAAAAGCAGCACGACTCAACCCGAGCTGTCGACGTTTTTGATCGGTGGAATGAGACAAAAAAGCGAGACGAGCTGGGCGGGGCCGCGTTGATACCAGCGGTGGAAATGGGCCATTTGTGTGTGTGTGTGTTAATATGTCTTAGAATAATAATTGATTGGATTTATATATACTGCTGCTACAAAAGTAGTAAATGACATCATTGTGGCCTTAGATAGGAGAGAGCACTGTGCCTCCCTTTTTATTGATTTTTCTAAAGCGTTCGACACTGTGGACCATGATGTCATGAAGCACAGGTTAGTTAGTATTGGTTTGTCAGACTCTGCTGTTGCTTGGTTTTCTAATTATTTTACTGACAGGACTCAATGTGTTCAGGCTGATGGTTTTATTTCTGAAGTTTTATCTGTCCACAAGGGGGTGCCACAAGGCTCGGTTTTAGGCCCTTTACTGTTCACAATTTATATTAATAACCTTGGCAAAAGTGCTTCACATGCAAACTTTCATTTTTATGCTGATGACACTGTTATTTACTGTTGTGCTGCCTCTCTGTCCAGGGCCTTGGAAAACCTGCAAAATGCTTTTAAATAAGTAGAATCCCAACTTCAGCAACTTAGGCTTGTTTTAAACCCGGACAAAACAAAACTGATGGTCTTTTCCAAATCCAAAACACAAATACATAGTGTAAATTCTACCGGCATTTATACATCTCAAGGTGCACAAATTCAATCCGTCACAACGTTTAAATACCTAGGCTTTTTACTGGATGACAGCTTGTCTTTTAAACCTCACATCGATAGCCTTGCTAGAAAGCTAAAAGTGAGGTTGGGGTTCTATTTCAGGAACAAATCATGTTTTTCTTTTTATGCTAAAAAGAAGCTTGTGGCAGATACATTTTTACCAGTTTTAGATTATGGCGATGTTCTTTACATGAATGCCTGCTCCACCTCACTTCATATACTGGACACTACCTACCATGGAGCTTTAAGATTCATCACTGGCTGTAGATCACTCACCCATCACTGCACTCTGTATTCTAAGGTAAACTGGCCATCCCTCACTGCCCGCAGGCTGCATCATTGGTATATCTTCATTTATAAAGCAGTCACCGGAAAGCTCCCCCTTTATCTCTGCTCCTACATCTCCATCACATCAAACCCATCTTACAGTTTACGCTCTCAGGACTTCCTCCATGCCTCAGTACCCAAAACTCGCACAGAGTTTGGGAAAAGGGCCTTCATGTTTTCTGCTCCCTCTGCCTGGAATGAACTGCAAAAAACCCTAAAACTAGCTAACCTCATCACCTTTCCTGATTTTAAAACTCACGTCGCAGACTTTTTAAAGAATGTGATCGGTCAATGTCACTGCTTTTCTGTATGAAGTGTTTTTAATATCTTGTATACAACCCCTCCCCACCCAACCCCCTTTTCCTCATTCCTACCTTTTACCCTAATCCCCCCCCCCCCCCCATCTCATCTCCCATTTTTCTTAACTGCTCCAACCCACATTCAATTCTCCTCATGACTGTATTGCCTTTTATGTTCTTGTTGTGCTTGCGTCTTGTTTTTTGTTTTGTTTTTATGGATGTTGCCATTTTCGCCAGGTCTTACTCGAAAAAGAGATCTTGGATCTCAAGTAATTTTCCTGGTGAAATAGAGAGAAAAAAAAAATATATATATATATATATATATATATATATATAGCGCCTTTCTAGACACAAGCGCTTCACATATCAGGGGAGGGAGGGGGAGGGAGCTCAACTCATCCACCACCGATGATTGACGATGTCTTGAGTCACCCTACCCATTCACCCTGACAGGTTGTTGACAGGTCCTTGGGATGACAGCTCCTTGTCAGGTCCATGAATGTTACAAATCCAGTCTAAGGTCAGGCCGCAACATAAAAGTTGTTAGGCGTGGGTTTTTTTTACTCAATGGCAGAGACAGACAGAGACAAAAATAGCAAGTTTAACAATGTTTGTTTATTCAAAGTTATTGGATTGGTCCGGCTGGACTAGATACCCAGGCAGAGAGCTGGCAGGCTGAAGTCCAGGCAGGCAAAGGGCAGGCAGGCAGGCCGACAGGTGAGGATTGGAGCAGGTAGCAGAAGTTAGGACAGCAGACGTTTCTCTCTGTGTAGCTGAGTTCATAATCTGGCACTGTCTTGGGAGTCTGGGCTGGGTATATAACGCCGCTTGATTAGTGACGACTGACAGCTGTAGTAGCTGGGACCCAGCTCCCACACACCTGGCTCCAATCCTGCAATCACAACACAAAGGGAGGGGGAGAGAGAAACTAGGAGGCAGAGGATGAGGGCATGACAAAAGTGATACGAGAGCAAGGTTTTAAAAAGGCAAAAGAGTATCACAGTATCACAGACAAACTTCTACACACAGTAAATAATGGTAAATAGGCTACGCATAATCTCACGTATAGTCAGACCCACCGTCGTCATTATGATAAAGCTAAACACGATGGATATCACACACATGGACTTAGGCTCTATCTTCCCCCTGGCCTTAGGCGCTAAACTGGCGTTAAAAGAAAAAAAAAAAAAAACACTTTGCGCCTGCCTACCTGTGACTCGGGAAGATAGCATCATGTTTTTACACCTCGAAATGCGCTTTACGCTGAAGAGGCGTGGCGCAGTGCCAGAATAGGCCAGAATGGGCGTTTCGGCCTTAAATACCAGCCTAAAGCTATCTTCCCAACTGGCGTTAATTTTGCGGTTAGCGCTTTTCAAAACCAGGCCTTATTCACTCCGCCGGCTCCCCTACCAAGCCACACACAGACACACGTGCATTTCTCCCAGCATGCATTGAAGCTTACTAAATTTTGACAAGAAAAAGCAACCAAATCAGCCTAAGTAGGCTAAGTGGTAGATAGAAATAATATTTATGTTAACACAAAAGGTAATTCTAGAACATTTCAATATTGGACAAAATAAAACATAAAAATCAAAACACAACCCTATGTGAAACATACATGTAATCCAGGTGGCATATATATCCAACGTGCAGGGGCGGAGCGACCCCCAAGCTCCTAGGGTGCCCCCCCCCCCCCCAAAAAAAATCTTATCAAGGCCGGCGGCGAAGAAAAATTTGCCTTTTTTGCATGTTTGAATCTGTTTTAGCCATATTTAGTGGAATATCTCATTTTAAACACACCAATGTTATTGTATATTGATTGAATTGCTCTCACACTCAGGCCTGGCCTGGCCTGGCATGCAAAAAAAAAAAAAAAAAAAAAAAATTGATGGGGGCCCACTGACGAGTTGGCGCACCCTCTGCCCCGGTGTATGCTCCGCTACTGCCAACGTGGTATATTCGAGTGACAACCGTAACACGGTTGTACTGTGATGACCACTCCAACAAGACTTAACTTATAGTCTAGCAGAAAGGGCCTTTGAGATACCCCTACCCGAGGTAGAACAAAACACAACAATGATTTTTCTTATCTTTAGGGTCTCCCATTAATGAAATTGATTGTTGTCAAATTTTATTTTGGGTGGGGGAAAAAAGAGCCAAATTAGGCCAGTCTGAATAGGGGAAAGGTGACAAAAAAGCCCATAACTTGAGAATGCTCACGCTTTTCCTCATCAGATTTGCTGAGGCATGAACCAGGTGGCTGCCCTACATCACCAAATCAGAAAATTATTTAACTAAAAAGATCATGAATTATAGTCTTGTAAACATAGCTTTAGTTTAGACGGAAATTTTACTTTGTGGTGATAGAAACACTCCATCACTTTTCTCTCATTTATCAGAAAAACAGAAATCCCTAAAAAATATACCATTACTGAATTGTCTAGGGTGCTATTGAACACTAACCAGTAGTTTTATGGAGATATCTGGTACCGTTCTATTGCAAATGAGATTTCTTTAGACATAGGCCTACTACCTCTTCTCTGAAACAGTCAAATTAGGTAATTCCGAATGGGGGATAAGTGGCATAATACTACTACTAATAGATGGCACGGTGGCTCAGTGGTTAGTACTGTTACCTCACAGCAAGAAGGTCCCGGGTTCGAACCCCAGTCTGTCCCAGGTCCTTTCTGTGTGGAGTTTGCATGTTCTCCCCGTGTTCGTGTGGGTTTTCTCCAGGTGCTCCGGTTTCCTCCCACCACCTAAAAGACATGTATGTTAGGGTTAATACTCCTGTCTGTGCCCCTGACTACTGGTCAAGCACCTGCCCTTTTGGCCTTTGACTGATAAGTGGCCTTTATGCCACCCATATTATTGTCTTTCAGGGGATGAATAATGCTCCAAATTTAGGCTACATTTTGGGAAAGGAAAAACTGGCATGGCCATTTTCAAAGGGGTCCATTGACCTCTCACCTCAAGATATCTAAGTGAGAATGGTTCTCACTCAAGTCTCCCCCTACACACACACACACACACACACACACACACACACACACACTAATCCCATGCAATTTTTGGCACACATTTTTGGATGCTGTATAAATGTGTTATCTTTGCCGATTTTATTTGAATATTTCTGCATACTTATTGGAATTATACAAATTGGGCATGACTGGAAAGCTGAGACTCATGTGGATTTAATTAGCCCAATCATATTCATGTGTGATGATTTTATAGTCCCCATAATAGCCATTTCATAGTGACACCATCTTTTATAACTTGACCTCACTGTATAAAATGATTTTTTTAAGTTAGTATGTGTCTTTGTCTTACATTTGTCTGTAGTATGTGTGTTGAGATAATGACAGACTGTGAACAATGCTCTGAGAAAGTGAGCAGAAAGGCTCAAAGCTCAAAGCGCAAGTTATGCAGCGCAAACAGTAAAATATTGACTTAACATTATTTTTGTTTGTAATAAGCTAAAATATCTACACCGTAGGACATTTTTCTCACAGAAATGATGATGACATAAATACAGGCAATGCCGCAGGATATTATGCCCAAGCAAACATCCTGTAAGTTTAATAATGTGTACAGATGGAGTGAAGACGTGTCTGTTCAGATCATATTGTACTCCACTCTATACCACTCATGCTTAATCGGTGTTACGATGATGAGGGGGTCTTTGGACTCTCCCCTTTCACTTTAGCAATAAGTTCATGCAAAGCTGTGGTCTCTAAAGTGGATGGGAGCACTTCAAGTGTGGTCACCCTCGGGCACCACAGTGTGTTAATCCGGGCCTGACTGTATGTAGCCGAACTATTTATTTTATAAATAATCATGAGAGGCAGGCGTGGACTGCATAATCGGGCACGTCGGGCCAAATTGGGCTTCAAACGGCCCAAATCTGGCTTCAAATGACCCAAATTGGGCTTCAAACGGCCCAAATTAGGCTTCAAACGGCCCAAATTTTTCACTGCCGACCTCGCCGGCACGCGCGTCGGCCCGTATCGGCCTGGCCTGCTTGGTATCTAATGCCCGGCCTGAATTATGATCCCAGTCCGCCCCTGATGAGAGGGGTGCCCTTTTTCCCCCACATGAGCACCTGCCCCCCAAAATGTCTGTGCACACCACTGGTGTGTAGTGTGTGTAGTCACTGTGTATAATGTGTACTAATCAGTAGTGGCTTTTAAACATGAAGTCTGGATCATGTCTGGCTAGCCAGAACAGGATATTTTCCGGTTTTACCTTTTTAAACATGAGGGGCCCGCAATAATCTTGTCGATTGCGTGGAGAGACAAGCTTAATATCCATATAATCCATATTTGTAGTTTCGAAGAGACAAGTGCAAGATTGGCTCCGGGTAGCAAGCAGAGGGATAGGGAGAGGGTAGGGAGAGATAGGGAGAGAGGGAGAAAAAGCGACCGCCTTCGTTGAGAGTTGAGCAACTTAAAGGATAAATAAAGGTTAACTTAATAATAATACATTTTATTTGGTGACACCTTTCAAAACACCCAAGGTCATTGTACAGTGCATAAAAGAGACATAACATTCTAAAAGATCATACATAAAAACAAGCATTGCAAACACCAGCAGCATTAAAATATGACGAGCGTAGATAAAAGAAAAAACAGCAGATACACACGGCAGGCGAATAACGTACATTGCGTGCTGTATATGATTAAAGTGAGTAGGCCAATTTGAACAGGTGGGTTTGGAGCCTAACCCTAACCCTGGGTTTTTATGTGGGGTGCAAAGGAAAGGGTGCTGTCCAGAATGACGTGGAGGACTTGGGTGGAGAAGGGAGCAGGGAAGCTGTCAATGATGATGTTTGGGGCAGTGGTGTTTTGAGCTTTGGAGAGGAGGTCTTTGGAGCCGATGAGCAGGGCCTCGGTTTTACTGGCGTTTAACTTCAGGAAATTCCTGCTCATCCAGCTCCTGATGTCCTGGAGGCAGGGGGTGAGGGAGATGGGAGGAAGAGCAGTGGTGGGTTTGGTGGAGATACAGCCCCCTATCGTTGCATCGGCCTAGTTTCTACGCCGAGCGCCTGGCGCAGTGGGCGTGGACCAGCGCACTTGATATCTTGGTCTTGGCGCTAGACGCAGCCTCAACCATTACAACCACGCCTTTTAAGCGTAAAATTATGCACCTTCAGTTCATTGGATAAGTGCAATAAACGAATCGCACGCTTGCCTTTTTAGCTCCAATTCCACTGGTCCCGCAAAACCAGACGAAAGCCAAGCGCTCTGCCCCCCCCCCCCCTCCCTTCATCCAGTCTTGTCTGTCTCCATTATAGGCTATTATTCCATATTATTATGCTTCTCAAACCAATCTAACTGCAGTTTAAATACTGCAAGCATGTAAATACGCTACACTATAGCAAGATCAAAGTGAAAATAATGTTCTAAATGCATCAGCTAGAAAAATATAGCCTATTAGATTGGTGAAAGTTTGTCCAGAAAGATATCATTTTCTCTCGCCTGCTGCAGGAAGGATGATGCACATAAATATAGCCTACATTATGTAAAGTCATTGCATAAATGTGTTTTTATTGTAGCCTAAAACTAAATGTGGAGTAGGGCCAAGTTATTGGAGCGGACATCACAGTATAGCAGATGACAGTAGAAGCTTCCGAAGCGCGTTCCGCTGTCACTTATCTAAATCACGTTAAATCGACAAGGGGTATTTATAGCCCCAGTAGGACATATATATTTCACATAGGGTGGTGTTTTCATTTCGATGTTTTATTTGGTCCAATATTGAAATGTTCTACAATTGGAGGTTGTCTTACCATTACACATTATTTAGATCCTCCCTTAATATAGGTTTTCGGCTCATTTGGTTGCTATTTAGTAGCGAAATGGAGAAGCACAATGCATGTTGGGACATTCACATTGCAGTGAACTTACAGCTTATTTTTTCTATGGGACTCTGAGCGAGGGAGTCAGAGACAGTCGGTATTGTGCCTGTCAGACTGAGGAGAGAGGGAGAGAGTGACACAGAGAAGGGTGACAGAGGAGAGAGCCAGAGGGGAGGGAGAGAGCCAGAGGGGAGCGCTCCGCGCAACTGGCGCACTCTGAATAGGCCTGGTTTTCAAAAGCGCAAAGCGCTAAATGTACGCCAGGTCGGAAGATAGCAGTACGCCGGTATTTAGCGCCCACTCTGGCCCATTCTGGGACTGCGCCACGCCCATTCGGCCTAAAGCGCATTTGGCAGCGTAAAGCCATATTGATATCGTCCCAAAACAGGCGCAAGGCACGTTTTTTTGCGTTTAAGGCCCGTATTAGTGCCGAAGGCCTGTGGGAGAATAGGGCCCTGACAGACTTTTACTTTACTTTCTTTACTTTATTTCATTTAGCAGATGCCTTTCTCCAAAGCGACGTACAGAGGAATAAAAATATAGAATCAGGTAAACAGACATTGTAGCCAGCAATAATAATAAAGATAATAATACTGTACAACCAAGGTGAACATTGATGCCAGCAATAGTAAAAAGGATAATAAATACAAACAGGTTAACATTGATGCCACACCAGGTAAAAACGGTGACATTATTAAAATCAAGTCCATGAGCAGCAAATAAGGGAGGAAGAAGGTAGGGTTAGGGGCGAGTAAAGTGGAGAGAAAAGAGATGTGTTTTAGTCGATTGCGGAAAATAGGGAGCGACTCTGCCGTCCTGACCATGGGGGGGAGCTCATTCCACCATTTGGGGGCGAGGCAAGAAAAAAGTCTGGATTTTGAGCGACCCTTGAGCCTGCGAAGCAAGGGGGGGGGCGAGACGGCCTAGTGGAGGGGGCGGTGAGAGGTTTGGAACTTGACCATGGGTTGAAGGTATTGGGGGGATGTTGAGTGGACAGCTCTGTAAGCATGGACCAGGGTCTTGAATTTGATATGTGACAGGATGTATCAGGATGTAGCATGTAGACCTGGGTATCATCGGCGTAGCAGTGAAACTGGACACCATGGTGACGGAGGATTTTACCCAGGGGGAGGAGGTAGGTGATGAATAGGAGTGGACCCAATACTGACCCCTGGGTCAAACGGCAGAACACCTGGACGTGTGGTTCCCTAGTTGGACAAACTGTTGTCTGTCGACCGGTCAGGTAGGATGCAAACCAGGGAAGTGCAACACCAGTGATTCCAATGTTCGTCAGGTGCTCCAGAAGTAGTGGGTGGGAGATGGTATCGAAAGCAGCAGAGAGGTCAAGGAGGATGAGGATGGTGAGTAGTCCAGAGTCAGCTGCACGGAGGAGGTCGATAGCGATTTTTACCAGGGCTGTTTCAGTGTTGTGATTAGGGTGGAAACCATATTGAAATGGTTTGTGGAGGTTGTTTGAGTCGAGGTGGGACTGCAGTTGGGCGGAAACCCTCTCAAGAGTTTTGGAGATGAAGGGGAGGTTGGAGATGGGACGGTAGTGGTTCAGGTCAGATGGGTACTGTCGCCTGTAAGTTAAGAATGCTCACTCTGATGGTCATCATATTTGAAGAGGGAAATACCAGGTGGCTGAACTACATCACCAAATAGTCAGAATGTGGGTAACCCAATAGAATAAAATTTACCTAAATTGCAAGCCTCAAAAACATAGGTGTAAATATTGGAAGTTTTATTGAAACTGGAACATTAATCCAAACTATATAAATCAGTAGTATCCCCTGTCTTGACATGACAAAATAACACAAGTATAATAGTAATCATAATACATTTGTTTTATGGTAGCCTCAAATCTCAGTGTTTCATTTAATTTCATAAACAAAAACAGGAGAACGGACTGGAAAACAAAATAACCAAGGCAAAAATAAAACAGAACAGAGGAATAAAAAGTGGCTGCTCAATGCCGCCCATCGCAATCCCACTATGGAGACCTGCGCCGCCAGACTCATCTCACGGTAGGGAGGGGAGGCTGGCCAGCGAGACTAGCGATGCTCTGTCCTACAAACCACAACAGCACATCTCCTGTGATGTCCTCAATGTGGAACAATTCACATTCTCTTCTCTCCGCTATGCCTTATGTCATGCTAATTCTTGACGAAAACGTACTAAAGGCCAACATAGACCAGTCACTTATCGGATGAGATAGGAGATGTCTCCTATACATAGCAGCATGTTATCTGTCTTCGGGATCATGTCTATGTTCCCCGGGTTCTATGTTCCCCGGGTTCTATATTCCCCGTTTTTCACTAACCTCTCCCAGCCCCCACGCCAAACCTAACCTCCCCCCATGCCTAAACCTAACCTCCCCCAGACCCTAACCCAAAACCTAACCTCTCCCACCCCCACGCCTAAACCTAAGGTCGGCATTGCGGGTGGTCGGCATAGCAGGTGGACACCATTTGGGAAAAGCGGGGAACATAGGACCCGGGGAACATAGGGATGACCCCCTGTCTTCTTCTGCAGGTTGAGAGTGGAGTAGACAACGATCTGTTCTGTTTGACCTGGAGTCTTTCCTGGTTACCAATTTAGAGTGATCATAAAAAGGGAGGAGGATGAGGGTCATGTCTGCTGCAAGCCAGGAGGATTTGGGTGTGTCTTGTGAACACTGTAGTGGGGATTTTAGTGTAGCCTATTTGGTAAACAAATTGGAGCATTAGCCCAACATTGAGGCTGGCCTGGTGGAATTGTTCTGAAGACTATGTATCAGGAAACTGTCATTTGCTGTTTCTCATTGGTCTGTCAGTGACATTGTTTCTTCTGTCACTATTGCTCCTCTCTCTCTCTCTCTCTCTCTCTCTCTCTCTCTCTCTCTCACTCTGTGTCTCTCTCTCTCTCTCTCTCTCTCACTCTGTGTCTCTCTACAGGGAAACAAACATATGAAAATAACAGATACCATTGTGTCAAATGCTTCACTGGAGCGGGAAGGAAAACAGTTAAGGCCTAAACATGGTCGTCCGTCAGAGCCTCGCCCCCGCCCTCCTCTGACGGGGGCTGCTCGAAAATGTGACTCAGCGCCGACGATACGTGCGTGACGTCAGCTGCACGAGAGTTGCGACTGGCCGTTGCCTTGGCTCATCGTCGTAAAGTCGCCTTTCAAAGCATGACGTTAGATTATAACGAACTAGTTGTGTGGCTTAGCCTTCCCAAATGTTGAGGGTCGTTTTTTAGAATTGAATAAGTAAAATTGCATTCAATTTCATTCAGACTGCCTGGCACACAATCTCCGCCATTTTCACACGGAGCTTCCACAGGAGGAGGGAGGGTGGGAGGAGGGAGGGCGTAGTGGCGTCCGAGCATGTAGGGCTAGCTGGCGCCGGCAGACGGCGAGACGGCTCCAATTCGAGGCGGACGGATGACCATGTTTAGGCCTTAACTCTCTTCATCCATGACAAGGAAGAGGATGTTTTAATATTTTTACTTGTCCAGCATAGTGCCATTGTCAGTTCAAGGAATCTTTTCATAGCCTACAAAACAAATGCCAAACCCTGTTACATGGAATCACTGCCGTAGCCAGACTTGGCTCATTGGGTGTGCCACAGAAAGCCAGGGTATGCCAGGGGGCGGAGCATACCCTGGCAAACAAATTTGGGCCTTTTCAAACCAGATTTAGAGGAATATTAAGATAGGACCATATGACCATAACCATCAATGTTTGCTCCTTTTCACACTCATTATTAGCAGGTAGAAGCAGTCAATTAAATTGTATTTTTTGGCAACATGTAAAACCACTTTGGTATCTCAAAAAAGTCTCACCTACTTTTTCCAATGAGTGTTCTAGTCGGGAAAGAACGCAAGTTTGGTTGGCATGCAGGTTCGTCTACTCCAGAGAGATCTGTAGCGTTCTCAGTGTCTGCTGCTGCACAAACCACCAGTGTGTTTTTGGCTGCGTCCCCCCGCTGTTATTAACGTCATTGTTTTGGCTGCATCATCTTCATCATCGTCTGTCTCTCCACTGTCCACCACCAAGCGTTCACACCCAAAGCGCTTTTTTCAGTCAGAAAGCTATGAAAATCATGTTGAGAGCGCTTCCATTGTGCACAAAATACAGCGCACAGAGTGTTTTTTTGTGCTCCGTTTGTTTTTCCCCTGTAGTCGCGTGCAGTACAGATCAGAACACAACGACCACACGGACGGTCACCAGCTAGTTTTGTCTGTTTGATGTTGTTCACTGTCAACATCAAAGCCAGATTATTGCTAATTCTGGCAGCAACAGAGGTTGAAAATCCCTCGGGAGGAGAAAAGGTACAGTAGGAAGAGTGAAAAAGACGATCAGGGCGCTTTTCCTCAATGTTCAACTTTTTCAGCTTAAAAACGCCCACAGCGCTCCTCCAAAAACAACAGACGCCACCAGCGCTGAAACGCCAGGTGCGTTCATTAAAAGAGGAGCACGTCTAGCGCGTCCTTACATAGAGAATGAATTGCAGAAAGACGTTGGCAGCTCCAAAAACGCTATTGGTCTGAATGGCCGACAGGCTGTGCATGACAGCTGATGTGTTTTGTAGACAAACAAACAACTTAATTTTTCCTCCTTTCTTTTTGGGTGTGCCAGCTGCCTGTGTGGGTGGCATTGGCGCACCCGTAGCTACGCCATAGCATGGAATACAAATATTGATGTAGAAAATATATATATAGATATATTTTTGCCAACTCCGGGAAGAAACTATGAGAGAAAAGACAATGTCAGAGAGCCTGATTTCTATATATTGGAATATATTGACCATTTCATGGTCTATCAGAAGAAAATCTAACAAAATAGAATACAATGATAGCTTATCTTTTGGCCAAATTTCAAATTTTGTTAATTTACACTGAGATGTAGCAATACCAACATACATTTAATTGTTGTCCTTTACACATAATCCTTTCGCTACACATCTTCTATGGAAGCTTGAAAAGCAAGTTTGATGATATCGACGGTGGGTCTGACTACGTGAGAATAAAACATCACCTAACCCGTTCTCTCCTCTTTGCACTTTGGCATAAAGTGGCAAAAACAAAGCCAATGTTTTGGCGTAGCCATGGAAAAAGGCCACACCTAACTGGAGCCTTTGCAGTGTGCGAGCTTTATTTTTTCTACAGTGGCATAGCCAGACTTGGCACATTGGGTATGCCACAGAAAGAGAGGGTGTGCCAGGGGGCGGACTATTTCAAAAAAAAATTGGGCCTTTTCAAGCCAGATTTAGAGGGGAAATGGCGACATCTAGTGGACAAAAAAAATCACTACATAGTGCCTTTAAGATAGGACGTGGAGGATGTGTCTCCTTCACATCAGTGCTGAAATGGTGGCAAGGCTGGCAAAATACAGCATCAACTTTAATGCTGTACTCTAGCCAACTGTATCTGTTGTACCATTTAGCTGAAAAACACCTACGTTTTCCAAAGAGTGTTCTAGTAGGGAAGTAGGCAAGTTTCGTTGGCATGCAGGTTCGTCTACTGCAGAGAGATCTGTAGCGTCAGTGTCCTCTGGCTCTGCACAAACCTCCGGTGTGTTGTTGGCTGCGTTCCCCGCTGTTAACGTCATTGTTTCGGCTGCATCATCTTCTTCATCATCGTCTGTCTCTTCTCCACTGTACACCACCAATACAGGTGCGGGAACGGGTGCACTACAATCCGCACTTGTTGAGGGGGAGGGTGACGACGAGTCATCTTCTTCCTCCTCGTCAATGCGACGTTTCTTGCCTTTGCCGAAAAAGCTTAAAAGCGGGCTTTGTTTCATGTCTTCTTGATTTGGCGCTGCTGCTGCTGTGTGTGCGTGCGTGCATTTGTTTACTTTACGTGGACGACAGCTTAACTAGTTTCCCATGATGCTCCGGGGCACATAGGTCAGCGGACAGTTGGACACTTAAGCATGACAGCTGATGTGTTTTGCAGACAAACAAAAAACTTTTCTTTACCCCATTTTTTTTGGGGTGTGCCAGTTGCCTGTCTGGGTGGCATTTGCACACCCAGGCGCACCCGTGGCTACGCGCCTGCAATGAGAGCCAACAGTATAATGTAGCCTAGCATGGCTCCAAACGCACCAAATTACTTCTCGTCGCACTTGAACAGGCGCTCCTCTTTGTTTTTCATTAGCTCCCACTCAGGCCTTGGAGCCTGGAACACTAGCCACAGGCTACAGATGGCTACTTGAATTAACATGCACTCTGCAATGATGATGTAGGTAGGGCTTATAGAGCTTCTTCATGACCCTCTGCACAAAGGCAAAGACGATCTTATAGGACTTCACCAGGATGCAGGAGGAGACACACAGGGTGAAGCTGGTGGCCAAACAGTACCTGCCGCTGCTCAGCACTGCCACCTGGTGGGCCTGCCGCCAAAAAGGACCACTCTCGCAAAGGTGCCTGAGAGAGACAGGAGGAGAATAGAGGGAGATGGGGCCCACTGACCAGTGTTGGGGGTAACTCATTACAAAAGTAACATATTACATATAATATATTACTTTTAGCAGTAACTCAGTAATATAACTTATTACTTATAGGATTTCAGTAATATTATGCCAGTTCCTTTGTCAAGTAACTCAAGTTACAAATTGAGTTACATTTTATTAAATCAAAGCACATATTTGAAAAAGATACAATCATTTCCTAATCAAACTGTGTGTTTTTATGCAAATAACCACTATAGATGACAATCACAAAGGAAAAGAATAACATTTAGAATTTTGGATTGTTTACACTGACTTCAAGGCGGTTTAAATAATTTTTCGGGATGGTTCCGGGGCGGCGATGTCATTCTGCTGCTGCTGTTGTATTGGTAAAAGTAATGCAAAAGTAGTGAAATAAGTAACGAGTTACTCTACACAGAAAGTAATATTGTAAAGTAACTTATTACTTTCAAATGAAAGTAACTAGTAATATGTAGTATATTACATTTTGAAAGTAACTTGCCCAACACTCCTACTGACGGCCGCACAACAGGGCTGTTCCAGTAAACTATGAAGATGATCCCAGCAGAGAGGGTGAGCACTGCCGCCAGGGCAGTGATGGCCAGCAGTATCATACAATAGAAATTTTCCCAACCGAGGAAGACAGTTTTCTTGCGGGTGCAGCTGGCGCTTCCTATCCTGGAGTAATGGCTCGGTGTCACAGTGATCACACACCTCAGAATCTAGAAACAGAGGAAGAACTCTTAGAAACAACACAATACTGCAGTCGCCCACCGCCGCCGGTTCAATTCCCGGGAGCGGTACTTTCAGCTTGGTCAGACGCGTCTGCATTATTTGGTAGCATAGCATGTAAGGCTAGCTGTAGAGGGGAGTCCAAATGAAGGTGAAACTAATACACACCTGTGTCATTGGAAAAGTAGTTCTCAGTTGCAGGGGACACGTTCATAGCAGCAGACAGGCTGTCCCGCAGCTGACTTATTGCTGAAGCCTGGAGCACAGCTGTTTGAGCACCTGGAAACCACCGTGTGACGGAGTGACTGAGGAGAGAACGGGGCCCCGGATACCTACGTAGTTAGATAAGCGGTTTAGGAGGATGTTATGATCGACTGTATCGAAGGCCGCGCTTAAGTCTAATAGAATGAGAAGAGAGGAAAAATTTGAGTCTGACGCGAGGAGAAGGTCATTGGTTACTTTTGTAAGAGCAGTTTCAGTACTGATAGAGAATCGAATTCCTTAACCATTCTACATCCGCTAAATGTATATATAACAGCTGATAGCCTATCTAAACCAAATAAATTGAAGCCAGGAGTCCAGGAAGATGACTTATGAACGTATATTTATTACCATAACATTCTCCTATACACTGTGTTATAGGAGAGACTGAATCTCAATGTACCATCTGATCAATGTACAGAGTCAAATATTCAGCGGCGATGTCACAATTTGACATAAGCTTTATACTGTAAAGGAAGAGGAAAGGCAGAGAGGAGGGGGTGATGACTTGACTTGGAGCCTACAGGGCTGCCTGTCTGTATCAACAAGTGTTCCTGTCTCATGGCCATTGTCATGCTGAGTTTCTGAAGGCCAGAGCAAAGGGGAGAAATCTCCTGCTTGATAAGCTAGTTATGTGTCAGGTGTCATGTCATAATGTGTGAGATGTCATGTCATTGTAACTCACTGTAGCATAATTATGTGTATGCAAATATAGCTTATTGATTAGGAAATGGCATGGAACTTATATTTTTCTCCAACAAGTACTATGGAGCGATCTAAAACCAGATTGAAAGAGATCGGGAAGTTTATTATGCGAGAGGTAGTCAGTTAATTGGGTCGAGACTACTTTGTCAAGAACTTTAGAGAGGAAGGGGAGATTTGAGATTGGTCTGAAATTGTTAAGAACCTCAGAATCAAGATTTGGCTTTTTAAGTAGAGGTTTAATTACAGCAGATTTGAAGGAGGCTGGCAGAGTTAATGCCAGAGGAGAGAGAGCTATTGATAATGTTAAGTAAGGAGGGGGGGGGGGGCTAATATTGGAAGAAGTTCCTTAATCAACTTTGCAGGGAGAGGGTCGAATAGACAGCTCGGACCCCGATGGAGTGTGGTGCCGCATTTCATGCAATTTGGACTTATTCCAGGACTGTCTGTATGTCTGTCCTTCGCGTATCTCGAGAACTGTTTGTCAGATCGACTTCAAACTTGTGCTTAGGGCAGTGTATCTTAAAGTGTGGGGCGCGCCCCACTTGTGGGGCGCAGTGGTATTACAGGTGGGGCGCGGGTGAAATCCGCGGAACCAATGTTTTAGCCATTTTTAGGTCGGACTTCTTTTCCCCGTGAGGAAATAAACAAACCCCGCGCTTCCGTAGTGACCCGTTCATTCATCAGACAGACTGGAGGCTGTTTAGTTTAGATTAGTGCACAATGAAGAGACATTTGGCTGGGACAAACAAGGAGTCGGAGGGCGGCAGTCAACTAAAAAAACCGAGACGAAAATATGATGACGCCTATCTTGCTCTGGGATTCACAGTCAATGCGGTAGGAGACGAGGAGAGACCAGTCTGTGTTCTCTGTCTGAAAACTCTGGCAGCGGACAGCATGAAGCCTAACAAATTAAAAAGACACTTGGAGACAACACACCCCACTTTCGTCAATAAGCCACTCGGGTTCTTTCAGAGGAAACTCGGTGAATACCGCAAGCAGGAAAATCGCTTTGTAAAAGTGGCATCAGTGAACAGCAAAGCACAACTAGCGTCATACAAGGTCGCATACAGAATTGCACAGTGCAAGAAGCCGCACACCATCGCTGAGGAGCTCATACTCCCAGCAGCTATCCATATGGTGTCAACTATGCTGAATGAGACCAGCGCTGCAAAATTGAAGACTATCCCGCTGTCCAATGACACAGTTGCAAAACGTATATGTGACATTTCAAATGATCTCGAGGAACAACTCACGGAAAAACTGACAGACACACGTTTCGCCTTACAAGTGGACGAGGCTACGGACAGCAATAAAGACTGCTTGCTTATCGCCTATGTTCGCTTTGTCACGTCGGAGTCACTGAGTGAGGATTTGCTGTTTTGCAAGTACGTTACAAGCAGAGCAACAGCTGAAGAGCTATGCTTCTGGACAGTTACCTGACACAACACGGGCTGAATTGGGAGAACTGTGTGGGTTTTTGCAGCCACTAATACTGAGAAAACTTGAGTCCTCACCATTATTATTATTATTTTCTGCACAGGTTGCACTTTATTATTCTTTTGAAAAGATTTGCAGTGGAAAACAGGCTCATTGCAGCCACTAATACTGATAAAACTTGAGTCCTCACAAATGTCTGCACTTATTATTTTCTGCAGGTTGCACCTTATTATTGTTTTGAAACGATTTGCAGTGGAAAACAGGCAGCCCTTAATACAGTGATAGTGACTTGAACTCACAATTAAGATATTTGAATTTATTTTGTTTTGTAGAGGTTGCACTTTATTGTTATTGTTTTTGAAAAGATGTGCAGGGCAAAACAGCCAGAATATAGAAATGAATGGTCATTATGTCAATAAAAGTTAAACTTGGACCGTTTTGTTTCAATTTTGTTGGGGCGGTGGGGCCCGAAAGATTTTCTTCCTCCAAAGTGGGGCCTGACAGAAAAAGTTTGAGAACCACTGGCTTAGGGGGACCTGACAGAGTGCAGTGTGTGTGCGGGGGGGAAGCGCCCACGGGGTGGTGCATGGGGGAACGGGCACTGCACTAGTTGGCTTCAATTTTGACAAACAGAGCTACCCCCTTGTATGCAACACATTTATGTGGGATGAATGGTTTTCACTTTAGATTAGGGGATGCAGAAAGCCTTGTAAATGAATTGTAAATTATTTACACATCATTTACAACAGGTGAGGAACATTTCATTTACTAAAGGTTTATAGATGACTTACATTTATTAATCATCTACAAATGTATATTCATGTTTTGTAAATGGTTAGTTCATCATTAACTAAAGGCTTATAAATGAGTTACGACTGAACGTTATTATAAAGTGTTCCCGAACATTTATACCAGTAATCCAGCACACACCAGGATATCAGGATTGACCCTTCTTTTTATTAATAGATCACATTAAAAAGGCAAGGAGAAGAATATGGCCGAACAAGGCTCTAACAGTGATACTCAACTTGCAGCCCGGGGGCTAATTCACAATGAAAACTAACGTGAAACTTGACTGAGTTCCAGCTAAAGTGACAAATGCCGCCGTCTGCTATCCACTCAGGCAGTTATATTATATAATATGTACCTAACTAACTTAAACTAACTAACTATCCTATGTGCACAAAATGGTCAGACTAAACTCTGGCTGACACCCCAAAAACCTACAATCCACTACTGTACAGAAAAAATAATATTAATGTTTGTTTGTTTGTTTGTTAACTGGCCCCTGGCCTCCTATCATTATACAAAAGTGGCCCCCGGACAAAGCAAGTTATTGGGGACTAGGCCCCCATTGACTCCAAATGATTTACATCATGTGACCTCTTGACCTTTCAACTTTAAATGGTTGTAACTCGGGAACGCAAAGGGCAAAGGGCTACGGGCCCAAAGAGCACAACTATGTCGGAATCTGACCTTTGAACCTTTTGAATGACTGCGATAGCTCTCTCAAAAGTGAAGTATTTTAAATGTTGTTAATATGTATTGTTAATATGTTATGTGTCTAAAAGTAAAACGTGAGAAAAATGGCTTCAGACATTCTATTTTGTACAGTGGCATTCCACCAAAACCATGAAAATAAATAATTTACCCCTTTGTTTTATGAAAATAATTATTCACCATCACCATGATGTACTACGAGATGAGAGTCACCAAATCACTCAAAATTCCGAAATACCCGTAAAACTCATTTTCAACCTTCTTTTGCTCATTGCCAACAATGTGCAGCAGCGACATGTGAAGGGCTTCTGCAGGCCACCACACATACTGTATAGCAGTGACATGTGAAGGGTTTCTGCAGGCCACCACACATATATGAAAAAAAAAAAAAGTGTAAGTTTTTCTTCCCTAACAAGCACAGCATCTCACATTTCTCATCTTTTTTTATTTTTATTCATAATACACTGGAATACATTTGACAAGGATTTGCGTATCTCTTGGGACTGAACCCCATAGATGATGGGGTTGAGGCTGCCAGGAACGATATTAAAGAGCAGGGAAGAAATCTTCCTATAGTACGAGTACTGAGGGAAGCGATGGAGGATGATGGGAATCAATCCACTCACAAACATGATCAGATACAGGCACAGGTGAGTGCCGCAGGTCTTCAAGGCTTTACCGTTCAAAGACTTGCTCTTGCTAGTCACACAGGCAGCTGTGATCTTTGCGTAGGTAAGGAGTATACTGCCTATAGAGGCGCCCAGCAAGACCACAGTGTAAGCGAGGCCGTAGACGTTATTGACAAAGACGCTCTCACAGGAGAGTTTAAACAACGAGGCGTTGTCACAGAAAATGTGCGTGATCAGAGTCCTGCATCGGCTCAGCCGCATGGTCAGGCTGAGGAGAATAGCCACCAAAACAAAGGCCGCCCCCCAGGCAGAAATAGTCAACTTGATCACCATTGCGTTACTCATGATCGTATGGTAGTGGAAGGGGTTGCAGATGGCCACGTATCTGTCAAAAGCCATGGTCATGAGCACTGTGTGTGCGTTGGTGCCGAACATGTGCAAGGTGAAGGCCTGAAGCAGACACTCGTAGTAGTTGATGAGACGATCGGACGGAGGTACCAGGACGTCGGCGATCATTCGCGGAAATAAGAGAGAGTTGCCCAGAATATCGTTGATTGACAGGTTACAGAAGAGGAAATACATTGGCTGGTGGAGACTCCTCTCTGTCCATATCAGAACCACAACGCTCCCGTTTACAACTAAGATGAACACATAGACAAGGATCAGGAAGAAGAAGACGGGGTACTTAGTAGTCTTTGTGACCTTCAACCCCTCAAGCTGAAGTGTGAGGCTGTTGTACGTGTAGTTTTCCATCTGTTAAAAAAAGAAATTAATAGACATGGGGGGGGGGGGGGGGGGGGATATGAATGGCTTATTGGACACAAGTTGCAGTAATGTAGTAAAGACGTGCCATGACACAGACACTGCTGCAAATCTTAACTCAACACGGAAAGGTGTTTTATTCATTTTGTTGAATACTATAATGATTGATTCATATTCAATGATCATCCCTTTTTAAGCCATACAGTATTTTCAACAATACATACGACAAACACACCAGTGGCAACCATTGTGAAGAGGAAAACAAACAAACACATTGGATATTTTGCCAGAGGAATGGGGTCACTGTGGACTTACTTTGCTGCTTATTGTTATGTGAATATAGTTATTCTCGCCATTCGGCCGGACTGGCATCCATCTATTCTAGTTGATAACCTTGGTAACCTTGACAACTCACTGTTTAAATATATCATTTATGTTGATAGCTTTAGGGAAACCAAGCTTGACATGTAACCTTGACAACCCACTGTTTAAATATATAATTTATGTTGATAGCTTTAGGGAAACCAAGCTTGATTTTCTTGATTGATATACATGTAACCCCTAGACAAAGCACTGTTTAAATATATAATTTCTGTTGATGTACATGTGTGTGTGTTGTGTGTGTGTGTGTGTGTGTGTGTGTGTGTGTGTGTGTGTGTGTGTGTGTGTGTGTGTGTGTGTGTGTGTGTGTGTGTGTGTTAGCTTTAGGGAAACCAAGCTTGATTTTCTTTCAAATATCAAATATAAGCCAAAAGCTATCCAGGTGCAGTTGGATTTTATTTCCCATTCTCTTTATCTCAATTCTGAAAGTTGAAGAATTACTCGTTTTATCTTGAGAGGTGATGGGAATGATTGCCTGTTGTAAATCAACTCATCTGTTTATGCAGTTATTCACAGCAGAAGAACACAAATCAAACTCAAACTATGAATTCTATGAATTTGTTTTTCCATTACATTCTAGGCTACTGTATAACAGCTGTTTTGAGTAGTATTATCAACAAGCACGACTTGATCTACTGGTAATAATTTGATGATGGGCAACTTGCTTACCTCTTCCATCCTCAGTCCCATCTCTCTGTTGACAATCTTTGTCTTCTTCTATTTTATGAGCACAACTTTGTCCTCTGGGGAAGCCACAGGACAGAGACCGTTATCCTCATCTCATAAAACATGATGTCATGTTAATGTCGTCAATGGCAACTGTCAACAGGCCGTACAAGTGAATGAAAAACACCTTGTTTTTTCATCATATTAGAATATGAGTGCCACATACCACCTAAGCAGGTCCTTCACAAAATAATTATGAAATAGCTACTATTTAAAAGAGCCCAGAATGTTAATTTGATTGTCAACTGCACAAACTAGAGCAAGGCAATATTAGACGATGCATGAACCTGCATTTCCCCTCGGGGATAAATAACATACTCTATCTATCTTACACATTGACAGTAAATGTAGGGCTAGGTTCAAAGTCAGCTCTCAAAGAAATCATCCATTTATGTTGGGTGACACCCTGGCTTTCCCGCGCGCTAGCTGGCAAGATGCTAGCTGGCAAGATGCTAACTGCGGCTGACTTGTCTTCTCGTCTCGCCGCCCCCGGAGCCAACCGCCTCCCTGCCGCTGTGCCTCGATGATTTCCGCCCGTGGACCGAGGAGGCCTGCAGGTGCTTTTTCGCCAACCCCACGTGAACTCTGCATGCCCAACAACCCATGTGAACTCTGCATGCCCAACAACCCACGTGAACTCTGCATGCCCAACAACCCACGTGAACTCTGCATGCCCAACGACGCCATGCGGACCTGCTCCAACTGCACCTTCGGCGCCGGAGCTCATTAGTGATACCACACTCAGCTGACCTGGTGAGTCGCAGCTCCACCCGATAGACCAGTGATACTCAACTTGCGGCCCGCGATGGAATTGAAAAAAAAAAAAAAAAAAAAAAAAAATATATATATATATATATATATATATATATATATATATATATATATATATATATATATTTTTTTACAGTGCACCTGAACGCAACATGCAAGATACCCGCTGAATAATAATTAATTTCAGCTCTAACATTAAGTCGGTCAGAAAATCTGCTTTTTATCATCTTAAAAATATTGCTCGGATTAGGGGCTTCATGTCCAGTCAGGACTTAGAAAAACTAATTCATGCCTTTATTTACAGTAGATTAGATTACTGTAACAGGCCTTTTCCGGTATCTCAAATAAGGAACTTAGGCAACTCCAGCTCATTCAAAATGCTGCTGCTAGGGTCTTAACTAGGACTGAGAGGGCTAATCATATTACCCCTGTTCTTAAATCTCTACACTGGCTCCCTGTAGGTTACAGAATTAAATTTAAAATCCTTCTTTTAGCCTACAAATCGCTCAACGGCCTAGGCCCACAATACATAGCAGATCTCCTCCCTCGCTATGAACCAACTAGACCTCTCAGGTCAGCTGGGTCCGGCCTAATGGCTGTCCCAAGGATCCACTCGAACCAGGGCAGGGCCGCCTTTAGACACTGTGCTGCTGTTAGCTGGAACAACCTGCCTGAGGCCCTCAGATTTTCCTCAACACTTCCTATTTTTAAAAATGGTCTAAAAACTTTTCTGTTTAGCACCGCTTTTAACTGTTGAAATGTCTATTTATCCTATTATTTTCCTGTATTGACCAAACGTTTTGCTTTTAATTGTCTTTTTATCTTCTTTTATTCTCTTATGTCTGTAATGTCTTGTGAAGCACTTTGAATTGCTTTATGTATGAAATGTGCTATATAAATAAAATTGACTTGACTTGACTTGAATAAGTGTCCAAATGTTCATGTCATTCTGGCCAATACTCCACTTCTGTTATAGCATTTCTGTCTGGAATATGGAATATCTTTCAATAATCTATGATTTAGCTGCTAAATTATCAAATACCACCGTCTGCTCGCTACACAGGCACTTATATGTACTTAACCTAACTAATTTAACCTAACTAACTATCCGGTGTGCACAACATTGTCAGACTAAACTCCGGCTGACACCCCAAAAACCTACAATCCGCTACAGAAAAATGTATATTGTTTGTTGATTAACTGGCCCCTGGCCTTCTATCATTTCACGAAAGTGGCCCCCGGGCAAAGCAAGTTGAGTATCCCTGCGATAGACCCTTCTCACGGGGGCCATTTTGTGTCGAAAAGGCAGGGTAAACACAGGTGCAAGCAAAACACTAATGAGGGTTTCCAACTTCCATGACTGGAATTTGGACCGCGGTCCGCCTTTTGGGGGTGGACGTGCTCGCTGGTCGGGACCCTCCTACTGTCATCCGTGCACACACTACACGGGGTGTTGCTGCATCGAGGGCTCTGCCAGGGCAGATGCAAACGCCTTCTGTGCCGGTGCACGCTAGGGGTGCAAAAGCCTTTACACCGTGAGATGAACTAGAGGGTTTTCCAAAATGCTTACATTTTTTAGAAAAAGTCAAGTTTATTTACATCACCTTTAATCACAGTTTGAGTCTCACAATGCCCACTTTATGAAGCAATCAATGAAAACAACCCCCCCCCCCCGACCCTACACATTAATTTACATATAGGCACTTACATACAGTACTGTATATACAAACACAACATTAATTTACATATAGGCACTTACATACAGTACTGTATATACAAACACAACATTAATTTACATATAGGCACTTACATACAGTACTGTATATACAAACACAACATTAATTTACAGATAGGCACTTACATACAATACTGTATATACAAACACAACATTAATTTACATATAGGCACTTACATACAGTACTGTATACAAACACAAACACTTGTGGTGTCATGTGACCCATCATGTTATAGTCATAGTAAATGATTTTTTGGGCTGGAATATATTTGATAAGAATTTGCGTATCTCTGTGGACTGTACTCCATAAATAATAGGGTTGAGACTGCCAGGGATGATGTGGAACAGAATACTGGAGACCTTCCTTTCATAGATATACTGTGGGAAACGATGGAGGGCAATGGGAATCATTCCGCTGAGGAACATGATCAGATACAAGCAGAGGTGTGTGCTGCAAGTCGCCAAGGCTTTCTTGTTCAAAGACTTGTTCTTACTAGTGAGGCAGACAGACGTGATCTTGGAATACGTGAGAACCATGCTGCCTATAGAGGCCGTCAGCAGAACCACACTGAAGGTGAGGCCATAGACGTTATTGATGAAGACACTCTCGCAGGACAGTTTAAACAACGAGGCGTTGTCACAGAAAGGGTTTGTGATCAGAGTCCTGCATCGGTTCAGCCGTACGGTCAAACCGAGGAGAATAGCCACCGAAACAAAGGCCACCCCCCAGGCAGAAACGGTTAATTTGATCACCATTTTATTACTCATGATTGTAGCGTAGCGCAGGGGGTTGCAGATGGCCACATACCTGTCAAAGGCCATGACCATGAGTATTGTATGAGAGGCAGTGGCGAACATGTGTATCGTGAAGGCCTGGACCACACACTCATAATAGCTGATGAGACGTTCAGAGGGAGGCACCAGCATGTCTTTAAGCAGCCGCGGCAGCATGTTGGAATTGCCAAGGATGTCATTGATTGAGAGATTGCAAAACAGGAGATACATGGGCTGGTGAAGGCTCTTCTCGATGCACACCAGGACTACAATGCCCACGTTGGCAAATATAATCGATACGTAGGAGAAGAAGAAGAACAGAAAGACAGGGTACGTGGAGTCCTCCGGGACCTTTAAGCCCTCCAGCTGCAGTGTGAAGCTGTTGTAGGTGTAGTTGTCCATTAACCTGAAACAAAGAAACACAAGAGGATATTGTGATCGGCCCTCAGAGTTTTATTCACCAATCAGCAACTTCACAACCCATATGATGTCATGTCATTTAATTTTATAATGTTCATCTTAATACCTATTCAATACTGCAATACTGCATTTTGTGCAGCTGCAACACTTTTGCACTTTATTACTACAATAACTGTTTTAAGCTGCTGTATATATTACATTATTATGTACAAATCTGACATATTTATGACTTTCTTATTCTATAGTACTTTTGATAAATATGTCGAATAGTGGACATATTTCACACACACTCACACACACACACACACACACACACACACACACACACACACACACACACACACACACACACACACTTTTTTGTTTTGTTTTATTGTATCTTTAATTTGATTATATATCCTATTTTCTTATAATTTCTCTATGCTTATATTTCCCTGACTGAATGTGAGCAACTGCAGCATTACCCACTTTCCCCTCAATAAAGTATTTCAGATTCTGATATTGTTATGTCACATATGATTATAAAGTCTAAGAAGTCTAGTAATATCAGTGATATGACAAAGTATTTCCTGTAAATAAGTACATTATTCAAACAAACTTTTAGAAAGGAGAATTATGGTTAGTTCAATAGCGCCCACCTTGCCTCTTTCAGCTCATTCAGTTCTTAGTCGTCTCCTTGTTGTCTCTTCAGTTACCTATATCACTAGTTTTGTAGGAGTGATTTTATCATCAGGGGGAAGCATTTAAATTTACATCAGATAATGGATGATTTAACTTTGTCATCAATATGAGGTTGAGAACAGGCTAAAATTATTTGTAGATCACAGACAGAAAACAACACTATGCTTCACAAGGCCAAGAGCAATACATGTATCATAAAATAAAATACAAACGTACACATCATCATACACCAACACATTAGCCCTGTTCCAAACTGGTCCCTATTCCAGAAATAGTGGACTATATAGTGTGTTGGCAATTTTGTACTAGTGTCCGAATTCTCAACTGTTAATTTGATTCACTATAGTTCACTATAACACCCACAATGCACTGCAATTTCTAGTGAACAGAGAATGTACCCTATTTTCTCCCATATTGAATGCAGCAATACCCTCAGTAAAATGAAAGGTGTTGGAGGAAAGCTGCGGGTGAGTTGTGCTGCTGTGCTGCTGTGCTGCTGTCTGAGCAAGTTGTGGTGAACTTGAGAAGTGTCTCCTTTTATCTCTCTCTCTCTCTCTCTCCCTCTCCCTCTCCCTCTCCCTCTCCCTCTCCCTCTCCCTCTCCCTCTCCCTCTCACTCCCTCTCTCTCTCTCTCTCCCCCCTCTCCCTCTATCTCCCTCTCTCTCTCTCTCTCTCTCTCCCCCCCTCTCCCTCTCTCTCCCTCTCCCTCTTTCTCTCTCTCTACACTCTTTACCCCCACTGATTTGTCGAACTGCACGAAATTCTACACTGCACTTTATCGGGCCCCAGCGGCGCACCTGCCAAGTTCGAAGTCGATCGGACGAACGGTTAGATACGTGAAAGCCATCTTCTGATTGGTCGGATTGGACGAAATCCGACAATGCACTTTCTCGGTTCCCCAGCAGCGCACCCGCCAAGTTCGAAGTCTATCAGACCAACGGTTCTGGAGATACGCAAAGGCCATGTTCTGATTGGTCAAATTGCACAAAATCCGATACTGTACTTTCTTTGGTCACCAGCTGCGCATCCGGCAAGTTCAAAGACGATCGGATCAATGGTTCTGGAAATATGCAAAAGGCTGCTCCTGTTTCGTCAAATTGCATGGGTTCCCAGCAGCGCACCCGCCAAGTTTGAAGTCAATCGGACAAACGGTTCTCGAGATATACCACTTTTTGTGTTGCCAGTAGGAGACGCTATGTATATGCGCATGTCCCAATTGCGCGAGATTCGGCACTGCACTCCGACGGGTGCCCAGCAGCGCACTCCCCAAGTTTGTAGTTGATCGGACGAACAGCTCTCGAGATAAATGAATAAAGTTTTTCTGATTCTGATTTTGTGTTACCTTAAGGTTGCGCTATGGCTATGCCAAATTGCATGAAATTCGGCACTGCACTCCAAGCTCAGCTTCCAAGCAGGGCACACCCCAATTTGAAGTCAATCGGATGAACGGTTCTCAAGCATTGACTGTATAATAAGTAGCATGACATCACCCATTGGCTTTGGAGTCATGGTTTGAAGCCACTTTTCAGTTGAATTCTGGGTCATTTTGATGCGCGCCATGGCCCCTATCGTTGCATCGGCGCAGTTTCTAGGCCGAGCGGCAGGCGCAGATCAAAGCAGTGGGCGTGGAAAGGCGCACTTGATATCGTGGTGCTGGCGCTAGATGCAGCCCAAAGCATTACAACCACGCCTTTTAGGCGTAAAATTATGCACCGTCATGCTCATTGGATAAGTGCAATAAACGAATCGCACGCTTGCCTTTTTAGCTCCAATTCCAGTGATCCCGCAAAACCAGACGAAAGCCAAACGCTCTGCCCCCCCCCCCCCCCTCCCTTCATCCAGCCTGTCTGTCTGCATTATAGGCTATTATTCCATATTATTATGCTTCTCAAACCAATCTAACTGCAGTTTCAATACTGCAAGCATGTAAATACGCTACACTATAGCAAGATCAAAGTGAAAATAATGTTCTATGCATCAGTTAGAAAAATATAGCCTATTAGATTGGTGAAAGTTTGTCCAGAAAGATATCATTTTCTCTCGCCTGCTGCAGGAAGGATGATGCACATAAATATACCCTACATTATGTCAAGTCATTGCATAAATGTGTTTTTATTGTAAAACTAAATGTGAAATAGGGCCAAGTTATTGGACGGACATCACAATATAGCAGATGCCATTAGAAGCGCGTTCCGAAGCGCGTTCCGCTGTTACTTCTCTAAATCACGTTAACTCGACAAGGGGTATATATATGCCCAGGAGGACATATATGTTTCACATAGGGTGGTGTTTTCATTTCGAGGTTTTATTTGGTCCAATATTGAAATGTTGACAATGGCAGGCTGTGTTACCATTACACATTAATTTAGAACTACCTTTTATATCTATTTTGGCTCATTTGGTGGCTATTTAGTAGCGAAATGAAGAAACACAATGCATGCTGGGAACTCAGAGAGAGAGAGAGAGAAGGGTGACAGAGAAGAAGCAGTGAAGGCAAAGAATAGGCCTGCTTTTGAAAAGCGCAAAGCGCTAAATGTAGGCCAGCTCCCAAGATATGACTAGGCTGGTATTTAGCGCCGACACGCCCACTTTGGGACTGCGCCACGCCCATTCGGCCTAAAGCGCATTTGGCAGCCTAAAGCCTATTGCTATCTTGCCGAAACAGGCGCAAGGCACGTTTTTTTGCGGTTAAGGCCCGTAATAGCGCCGATGGCCTGTGGGAGAATAGAGCCCCATGTCTGCAATCTGAATCCAGAAGTGCCATATTTGGACAAAGTGGAGCTGGAGAGGAATGAAGGTGGGTCTGGGTCCGACTGATCCGCCTCACTGAACCTGACCGCCATACAGAGCCAAAGTCGAGGTTACTTCCTGCTTCAGCATGCGCACCAAGAGATTTAATCCGCCATTTATTTTCACATAGGCATTTCATAAAATGCGTAGGCTATAGAAATAGTTTTACGTGGTGAAACTAAGCGATTCCACTACATTTAGAATCAGGAGAGACCATAGAACATTTCACTCAGACCAACAAGAAAACTGCTGCCAAAGAAAACTACTGCTGCCAGGCACTGCACTGCCCTGGCAGCAGTGAGGTACTGCTGCACTGCCCTGGCAGCAGTGAGGTACTGGCCAAACCAAATGAGTAACAACTGTACCATTACATTACATTACATTACATTACGTCATTTAGCAGACGCTTTTGTCCAAAGCGACTTACAATATCACAATTTGTCAACAGTACAGAAAACCACTATGCAACACAATCAATGACAGCTAAGATATTTTGATAGACTAGCACCATGTAGGAAGTAGTTTGAGAAGGAATAAGTAACATGTAGCATTAGTAGTTTATTTTTTTATTTTATTTATTTTATTAAAAGATGTTAGTTCAAGAAGGGCCCAGGTGTAGCCTGTACCACCACCACCACCACCCACTTTAATCAGTATCAATGCATCAATCAGAACAAAACATATTTTGATTCATATTGTGATATAGCCTACTGTATACTGTATGTCTGACGAGAAATCACGGGAATCAATTGATGAGAAGAATAATGGTTAACAAAAAGCACAATAGTTGTACAGAGCATATATATGTAAGGGTTAATGCACGACGAGGTGTCCATTATCGGGAAGCATTATCGCGGAAGCAACCGGACCGGTCCTCGGCTAGCGCCTCGGACTGGTTCACGCTTCTCGCGTCGTCCCTTAAAACGTGATAATGGACACCTCCAAGTGCATTAACCCGCTTATACCATGGTCACTTGCCAAAGAAACAAAACAAGACCATTCATTTAAATTTCCATGCATTTTGCAATCAAAATGTAGTTTTCATAACCTTGAATATGAGTTGAGAACCGGCAAGACAAAAGAGTCCCCTCGGCTGCTCAATATTAGGCTATCATTGGATAAAATGGCCGCTTAGTGCCTGCTGCACCTGGCACAATTCTAGAGTCAAGCTAACTAATAATTTGACCAATTGTAGCCTATGTAACAACATACAAAATAAAACGGCAATGTCTAAGAATGCAACGCCATGTACCTGGGTCGTTTAAACTCGCATTCCAGGGAATTGCGTTAACGTCTGCGGGTCTTATAAGACGTAAATGGCGCGAGGCAGGAGTAGAGTGAAAACTATCTGCTTTCAGTATGTTGGAGCCGGTATGTTTTGTACAAGGACGTCTCTCAGTGTGTTGTGCCGCAGGGCGCAGCTCGCCCCCGCTCAGCTTGCACGCGCGCGTCACTTAATGGCTTCTGTCAGGGGAGGGAAATCTCCTAAACGAAAATCAAAATTGTAAATAAGAGTTATTTTTGATAAACTGAGCACACAGGGGTGATTTAAATAGTTACTTTGACCGACTAAATTTTTTTCTCGACTTAGAAAAGTGCCATATTAACCCTTAACGGGGGTATAGAGCTCAGCATGCTCTCTTGATAACTCTGTTGAAACTATGGCGCATTGATATGAATGGTGAACAGACCATTTGGCTGAACGACTTTACCAACTGTACATTATCACTTTTTAATGGACACCTTGCAGCCAATCAGAATCGAGTATTTACCCAGACCATGGTATAAATATATATATATATATATATATATATATATATATATATATATATATATATATATATATATAAATTTATTTATTTATTTATATATTTTTTACACATGTACAATATATAATCATCTGAAGGGATTGACCCGCTGTTTGCGTGAGATTTGTGTGATGAACTGCTTGATGATGGTTGTGCGTAGCTCTCTAGTGACCAGACCATAGATGATGGGGTTGATGGCCGGTGGAACAATCATACACAAGAGGCTAAAGAACTTCCTGATGTTCCGGGAAACTGAGGGGAACCTGTAGCTCACAATTATGATTGCGGCGGAAAATTCATATAGTATATACACAACAAGGTGTGTCGCACACGTTTGAAAGGCCTTGCTACGGACACCATTTTCACGACTGCCTTGTTTTATGCAGGCATGCAGGATTCTGACGTAGGAAAATGCGATGATGACGAAGGTGCCTGTGCTCACACACCAGGACATGCACAAGCCTAGAAAAAGAAAGGGAGAAATACACAATTAGCTTTTCACTTACAATTTGTGTAAGTTTCCCATCACTCATTCATCTAATTCAGCCCCCGTTAACACTTCTGATAACTCTTTCTAATGACTTGCGGAATATCCGTGCAGTGATGTGTGTGACCAGTGGAGGCTGAGCAGCGCTGCACTTCATCGCAAGTTCGCCTATTAATTTCCCCTAATTACAGAATTAAAAAATCCATCACCGTCACCCACAGGGGTGCTCTTTACACTCACTCACTCACTCACTCACTGTCACACACACACACACACACACACACACACACACACACACACACACACACCCCCACCCACCCACACACACACACACACACACACACACACACACACACACACACACACACACACACACACACACACACACACACACACAGACTTTGCATTCTTATTATAGGATGTACAATGAAAATAGTTTGTTTTTACACAAAACTCATGTAACTCAAACAGCAGAGGAAACAGCTGAAAGGTACATTTTCCTATGAATTATTTCAGGTGTGAAGCAGTAATGTGATGGTGATGATAGCAGGGAGGCATCATTAAAATAGTTGTAGTTTAGCTGTGTTGTGAAATAGTTCATATCATGGCCCCTATCGTTGCATCGGCCTAGTTTCTACGCCGAGCGCCTGGCGCAGTGGGCGTGGACCAGCGCACTTGATATCTTGGTCTTGGCGCTAGACGCAGCCTAAAGCATTACAACCACGCCTTTTAAGCGTAAAATTATGCACCGTCATGCTCATTGGATAAGTGCAATAAACGAATCGCACGCTTGCCTTTTAAGCTCCAATTCCAGTGGTCCAGCAAAACCAGACAGAAGCCAAGCGCTCTGCCCCCCCCCCCTCCCTTCATCCAGTCTGTCTGTCTCCATATAGGCTATTATTCCATATTATTATGCTTCTCAAACCAATCTAACTGCAATTTAAATACTGCAAGCATGTAAATACGCTACACTATAGCAAGATCAAAGTGAAAAGAATGTTCTAAAGGCATCAGCTAGAAAAATATAGCCTATCCCTATATGATGAGATTAATTTTATATTGGTGAAAGTTTGTCCAGAACGATATCGTTTTCTCTCCCCTGCTGCAGGTAGAATGATGCACATAAATATACCCTACATTATGTAAAGTCATTGCATAAATGTGTTTTTATTGTAAAACTAAATGTGAAGTAGGGCCAAGTTATTGGAGCGGACATCACAGTATAGCACATGACATTAGAAGCGCGTTCCAAAGCGCGTTCCGCTAACACTTATCTAAATCACGTTAAATCGACAAGGGATATATATAGGCCCAGGAGGACATACTGTATATGTTTCACTTAGGGTGGTGTTTTAATGTCGATGTTTTATTTGGTCCAATATTGAAATGTTCTACAATTGCAGGCTGTGTTACCATTACACATTATTTTAGATCGACCTTTTATATCTATTTCGCCTCATTTGGTTGCTATTTAGTAGCGAAATGGAGTACCCAATTGCATGCTGGGACATTCACAGGCAGTGAACTTACAACTGCTATTTCCTATAGGACGTGTGTTGTGTCTGTCTGAGCGAGGGAGTCAGAGAGAGACAGTCGTATTGTGCCTGTCAGACTGAGGAGAGAGGGAGAGAGTGACACAGAGAAGGGTGACAGAGGAGAGAGCCAGAGGGGAGGGAGAGAGCCAGAGGGGAGTGCTCCGCGCAACTGGCGCACTCTGAATAGGCCTGGTTTTCAGAAGCGCAAAGCGCTAAATTTACGCCAGGTGGGAAGATAGCAGTACGCCGAGATTTAAGGCCGACACGCCCACTCTGGCCCATTCTGGGACTGCGCCACGCCCATTCGGCCTAAAGCGCATTTGGCAGCGTAAAGCCATATTGATATCTTCCCGAAACAGGCGCAAGGCACGTTTTTTTGCGTTTAAGGCCCGTTTTAGCGCCGAAGGCCTGTGGGAGAATAGGGCCCCATAATTATCACTCAGGTCGTATGTGATAGTAGTAGCTATATCTGTCTCTATAGCCTCTGATCATTATTCCACTTTAGGAAACTGACCATAAATGTTGTTTATGGGCGTGGGCCCACAGGCCAGGTTGAGGATGGAGCGGTTGCTGCAGTAGACGTGCTTGATGGTGGTGCCACACAGGGGCGTGCCCACGTTGAGGGCAAAGAGCACAGCGATGCAAAGAAAAGCAACCAGCCAGGCCAGGGCACAGCAGAAGAGCAGGCGCGCCGACGTCATGATGGCATGGTACCTCAGTGGCTCACACACAGCCATGTACCTGCAGAGGGAGAGGAGAGGATCCCCACAATAACCTCCCCATCTCCAAACTGCTGCAAGACAGCCTTGTTTTCAGCTTGACCACCATGCGTTTTGAGTTGATCCAACAGGTTGTGATAGGGATTCAACAGCCCAAACATCATAGAATTATCCATTTTCGATTTAAAGGATACGGTTGGTGTTTTTATAAACATGTCTTATTGTCAATAAATCATGGGAAAATAACAAAATCAACAATGTGTTTGCTCTTCTCCCATTTCTTTCTGACACCCCCCATTGTTCATACCCTATACAAACCAGAAGTCATTGGCTCAAATTCTTCATTATGCCCGGGACGATTTTCTGTGCTACAGAACTGCTTTGCTGAGATAGAACATGTGTTCGGTCGGCTTATTGAGTTGTCTGGGGAGAAAGGCGGTATCAGCCGGTGCATCACAGTGAATTCAATATGCTGCAGAGCAACGTACGGCATGGCTCTGTGACAGATTGTTTTGTGTTTAATTGTTTTTTGTCCTAGCAAAAAAAAAAAAAAAAAAATCATTGTTGATTTTGTTACTTTCATAGGATTTGTTGGCGTAATAAAACACCCTTATCATTTAAGTTATAACATGAAAATCAACCAAATTAGGAGGTTGATATGTCAGTTGACAGGTAGATCCTGAAGGTTACTTTGAACTAAAACACTAGCCATTTGGAAACAACAGTAAAGAAAAATATGAGGAAGAGGACATCTGAGTCTACATTTAGTTAACAATACTAATAATAAATAAAATTAATTAATTAATTAATTAAATTAAACAATTAATTAAAATAAAAAATAAAAATCCTTCTCAAACCTACTAATGCTACATGTTACTTATTCCTTCTCGAACTACTTCCTGCATGGTGCTACTCTAGTCTATCAAAATATCTTAGCTGTCATTGATTGTGTCGCATAGTTGTTTTCTGTGCTGTTGACAAAATGTGATATTGTAAGTGCTTTGAACAAAAGCGTCTGCTAAATGACCTAATGTAAATCGGTGAGCACAACGTGCTCGTGCATTCTTCTGATACCTGTCATAGGCCATTGCCGCAAGAATAGTCTGCACTGCCACACCGTACGTGTGCACGGAGAAGGCCTGGGCGATGGCCGTGATGTAGGGGATCCTCTTCTGCCCCGTTAAGAAATGCATCATGAGGCGGATTAGAACGGCCGTGCTGCCCAGCAGGTCGGCGGCGGCTAAGTTACAGATCATCACGTACATGGGTTTGTGCAGGACCCTGGTGGACACGATGATGCTCACCACCACCCCGTTCCCCAGCAGCACCACCGTGTAGTTGAGCAGAGCCAGGAAGAAAAGTAAAGAGCCCTGGCCTGGTGGAACATGGAAGCCCTCCAGCTCAAACACAATAGGCTGTTTGAGAGGAGTTAACATGGTGATGTTCTCCATCCAAAACCAGCAGAGCTCTGGAATACAAAATACAGGAGATCATAAAACACACACACACACACACACACACACACACACGCACACTTTTTTGCTTTGTTTTATTGTATCTTTATTTTTATTATATATCCTATTTTCTTATAATTTCTCTATGCTTATATTTCCCTGACTGAATGTGAGCAACTGCAGCATTACCCACTTTCCCCTCAATAAAGTATTTCAGATTCTGATATTGTTATGTCACATATGATTATAAAGTCTAAGAAGTCTAGTAATATCAGTGATATGACAAAGTATTTCCTGTAAATAAGTACATTATTCAAACAAACTTTTAGAAAGGAGAATTATGGTTAGTTCAATAGCGCCCACCTTGCCTCTTTCAGCTCATTCAGTTCTTAGTCGTCTCCTTGTTGTCTCTTCAGTTACCTATATCACTAGTTTTGTAGGAGTGATTTTATCATCAGGGGGAAGCATTTAAATTTACATCAGATAATGGATGATTTAACTTTGTCATCAATATGAGGTTGAGAACAGGCTAAAATTATTTGTAGATCACAGACAGAAAACAACACTATGCTTCACAAGGCCAAGAGCAATACATGTATCATAAAATAAAATACAAACGTACACATCATCATACACCAACACATTAGCCCTGTTCCAAACCGGTCCCTATTCCAGAAATAGTGGACTATATAGTGTGTTGGCAATTTTGTACTAGTGTCCGAATTCTCAACTGTTAATTTGATTCACTATAGTTCACTATAACACCCACAATGCACTGCAATTTCTAGTGAACAGAGAATGTACCCTATTTTCTCCCATATTGAATGCAGCAATACCCTCAGTAAAATGAAAGGTGTTGGAGGAAAGCTGCGGGTGAGTTGTGCTGCTGTCTGAGCAAGTTGTGGTGAACTTGAGAAGTGTCTCCTTTTATCTCTCTCCCCCCCTCTCCCTCTCCCTCTCCCTCTCCCTCTCTATCTCCCTCTCCCTCTCTCTCTCTCTCCGTCTCTCTCTCCCTCTCCCTCTCCCTCTCTTTCGACAGTGTACTGTACAGACACTGCACTTTCTCGGGTTCCCAGCAGTGCACCCGCCAAGTTTGAAGTCGATCAGACAAACGGTTCTCGAGATATACCACTTTTTGTGTTGTAGGAGACGCTATGTATATGCGCATGTCCCAATTGCGCAAGATTCGGCACTGCACTCCGCACTCTGCCCGCCCAGCAGCGCACTCCTCAAGTTTGTAGTTGATCGGACGAACAGTCATCCAGATAAAACACTTTTTGTGTTGCCTGTAGGTGGCGCTATGCCAAAATCAGAATCAGAAAAACTTAATTGATTCCCTGAGGGGAATTGAGTATCATGACTCAATTTCCCCTCGGGGATCAATAACGTTTTTCTGATTCTGATTTTGTGTTACCTTAAGGTTGCGCTATGGCTATGCCAAATTGCATGAAATTCGGCACTGCACTCTATCAGCTTCCAAGCAGGGCACACCCCCGATGAACGGTTCTCAAGCATTGACTGTATAATAAGTAGCATGACATCACCCATTGGTTTTGGAGTCATGGTTTGAAGCCACTTTTCAGTTGAATTCTGGGTCATTTTGATGGAATTTTTGTCTGCAATCTGAATCCAGAAGTGCCATATTTGGACAAAGTGGAGCTGGAGAGGAATGAAGGTGGGTCTGGGTCCGACTGATCCGCCTCACTGAACCTGACCGCCATAGAGACCCAAAGTCGAGGTTACTTCCTGCTTCAGCATGCGCACCAAGAGATTTAATCCGCCATTTATTTTCCCATAGACATTTCCTAAAATGCTTATAAAAATAGTTTTACGTGGTGAAACTAAGCGATTCCACTATATTTAGAATCAGGAGAGACCATAGAACATTTCACTCAGACCAAAAAGAAAACTGCTGCCAAAGAAAACTACTGCTGCCAGGCACTGCACTGCCCTGGCCGCAGTGAGGTACTGCTGCACTGCCCTGAAAGCAGTGAGGTACTGGCCAAACCAAATGAGTAACAACTGTACTGTAGGCTACCATTACATTACATTACATTAGGTCATTTAGCAGACGCTTTTGTCCAAAGCGACTTACAATATCACAATTTGTCAACAGTACAGAAAACCACTATGCAACACAATCAATGACAGCTAAGATATTTTGATAGACTAGCACCATGTAGGAAGTAGTTTGAGAAGGAATAAGTAACATGTAGCATTAGTAGTTTTTCTTTATTTTTTATTAAAAGATGTTAGTTCAAGAAGGGCCCAGGTGTAGCCTGTACCACCACCACCACCACCCACTTTAATCAGTATCAATGCATCAATCAGAACAAAACATATTTTGATTCATATTGTGATATAGCCTACTGTATACTGTATAAGTCTGACGAGAAATCACGGGAATCAATTGATGAGAAGAATAATGGTTAACAAAAAGCACAATAGTTGTACAGAGCATAATATATATATATATATATATAAATATATAAATATATATATATATATATATATATATATATATATATATATATATATATATATATATATATATATATATATATATATATATATTTTTTTTTTTTTTTTTTTATATTTTTTTACACATGTACAATATATAATCATCTGAAGGGATTGACCCGCTGTTTGGGTGTGATGAACTGCTTGATGATGCTTGTGCGTAGCTCTCTAGTGACCAGACCATAGATGATGGGGTTGATGGCCGGTGGAACAATGATAAACAAAAGGCTAAAAAACTTCCTGATGTTCTGGGAAACTGAGGGGAACCTGTAGCTAACAATTATGATTGCGGTGGAAATTTCATATAGTATATACACAACAAGGTGTGTCGCACACGTTTGAAAGGCTTTGCTACGGACACCATTTTCACGACTGCCTTGTTTTATGCAGGCATGCAGGATTCTGACGTAGGAAAATGCGATGATGACGAAGGTGCCTGTGCTCACACACCAGGACATGCACAAGCCTAGAAAAAGAAAGGGAGAAATACACAATTAGCTTTTCACTTACAATTTGTGTAAGTTTCCCATCACTCATTCATCTAATTCAGCCCCCGTTAACACTTCTGATAACTCTTTCTAATGACTTGCGGAATATCCGTGCAGTGATGTGTGTGACCAGTGGAGGCTGAGCAGCGCTGCACTTGATCGCAAGTTCGCCTATTAATTGGCCCTAATTACAGAATTAAAAAATCCGGCTCCATCACCGTCACCCACAGGGGTACACTCACTCACTCACTCACTCACTCACTCACTCACTCACTCACTCACTCACTCACTCTCACTCACTCACTGTCACACACACACACACACACACACACACACACACACACACACACACACACACACACACACACACACACACACACACACACACACACACACACATACACACACACAGACTTTGCATTCTTATTATAGGATGTACAATGAAAATAGTTTGTTTTTACACAAAACTCATGTAACTCAAACAGCAGAGGAAACAGCTGAAAGGTACATTTTCCTATGAATTATTTCAGGTGTGAAGCAGTAATGCGATGGTGATGATAGCAAGGACGGAGGCATCATTAAAATAGTTGTAGTTTAGCTGTGTTGTGAAATAGTTCATATCATATCTTCAGTGAATATCACTCAGGTTGTATGTGATAGTAGCTATATCTGTCTCTATAGCCTCTGATCACTATTTCACTTTAGGAAACTGACCATAAATGTTGTTTATGGGCGTGGGCCGACAGGCCAGGTTGAGGATGGAGCGGTTGCTGGTGTAGATGTGCTTGAGGGTGGTGCCACACAGGGGCGTGCCCACGTTGAGGGCAAAGAGCACAGCGATGCAAAGAAAAGCAACCAGCCAGGCCAGGGCACAGCAGAAGAGCAGGCGCGCCGACGTCATGATGGCATGGTACCTCAGTGGCTCACACACAGCCATGTACCTGCAGAGGGAGAGGAGAGGATCCCCACAATAACCTCCCCATCTCCAAACTGCTGCAAGACAGCCTGTTTTCAGCTTGACCACCATGCGTTTTGAGTTGATCCAACAGGTTGTGATAGGGATTCAACAGCCCAAACATCACAAAATTATCCATTCGATTTAAAGGATACGGTTGGTGTTTTTATAAACATTTCTTATTGTCAATAAATCATGGGAAAATAACAAAATCAACAATGTGTTTGCTCTTCTCCCATTTCTTTCTGACACCCCCCATGTTCATACCCTATACAAACCAGAAGTCATTGGCTCAAATTCTTCATTATGCCCGGAACGATTTTCTGTGCTCCAGAACTGCTTTGCTGAGATAGAACATGTGTTCGGTCGGCTTATTGAGTTGTCTGGGGAGAAAGGCGGTATCAGCCGGTGCATCACAGTGAATTCAATATGCTGCAGAGCAACGTACGGCATTTCTCTGTGACAGATCCTTTTGTGTTTAATTGTTTTTTGTCCTAGCAAAAATAAAAAAAATAAAATTCATTGTTGATTTTGTTACTTTCATAGGACTTGTTGGCGTAATAAAACACCCTTATCATTTAAGTTATAACATGAAAATCAACCAAATTAGGAGGTTGATATGTCAGTTGACAGGTAGATCCTGAAGGTTACTTTGAACTAAAACACTAGCCATTTGGAAACAACAGTAAAGAAAAAGATGAGGAAGAGGACATCTGAGTCTACATTTATTTACCAATACTAATAATAAATAAAATTAATTAATTAAATTAAAAAAATAATTAAAATTAAAATAAAAAATAAAAACCCTTCTCAAACCTACTAATGCTACATGTTACTTATTCCTTCTCAAACTACTTCCTACATGGTGCTAGTCTATCAAAATATCTTAGCTGTCATTGATTGTGTTGCATAGTGGTTTTCTGTACTGTTGACAAAATGTGATATTGTAAGTGCTTTGAACAAAAGCGTCTGCTAAATGACCTAATGTAAATCGGTGAGCACAACGTGCTCGTGCATTCTTCTGATACCTGTCATAGGCCATTGCCGCAAGAATAGTCTGCACTGCCACACCGTACGTGTGCACGGAGAAGGCCTGGGCGATGGCCGTGATGTAGGGGATCCTCTTCTGCCCCGTTAAGAAATGCATCATGAGGCGGATTAGAACGGCCGTGCTGCCCAGCAGGTCGGCGGCGGCTAAGTTACAGATCATCACGTACATGGGTTTGTGCAGGACCCTGGTGGACACGATGATGCTCACCACCACCCCGTTCCCCAGCAGCACCACCGTGTAGTTGAGCAGAGCCAGGAAGAAAAGTAAAGAGCCCTGGCCTGGTGGAACATGGAAGCCCTCCAGCTCAAACACAATAGGCTGTTTGAGAGGCGTTAACATGGTGATGTTCTCCATCCAAAACCAGCAGAGCTCTGTAATACAAAATACAGGAGATAATAAAAAAAGCCTTGCTTCTCATAATAATAATTAATTAATTAATGTGTCACTGCTGTTCATATATCACCTAAGAGGATATTTGCTCAACCTGTAATGGACTATGTATAGAGTTTCATAAGTATATGATATGACATGACATGACATGACATGACATGACATAACATGATATGATATGATGATATGATATGATATGCCCGTTTTTTTTGCCTATGACGTTACATTGCTTTCCTTCAATACCCTTTATCTTCCTTTGTAAATGTAAAAATAGTTAATTAGCTCACAGTAGCTACAATACATCCGACAACGACAGCGTCTCATTTCAATTAAAATTCAACATTTCATTTAACGAATTACACAGAAAACTAAACCCAGAATCCACTGTTATAAATGCAGCAATACCGTCAGTAATGTGTTGGAGAAAAGCTGACGCTGTGCTCTGCTGCTGTCGGCTAGTCTGAGCAAGTTGTGGTGAACTTGAGAAAGTGTGTCTCCTCTTATAGGTTGAGGCGATGTCTCGTCATAGATGCTGGGTTAGCTGGCTCAGCCTGGCTGGGGGCGTGGTCAGGGTGGGGTAAATCCCCCGTTCTATCCATTCAGCAAAGTTAGAATTTAGCTGCTAGCCCAGCCCAGGCAGACACAATCAGGGATTTAACCACCGCAGTAAACGCACATCTGAGCAGACGTCTTGTGTTCTGCTCTAAAACCCCCAAACCTGTAGTTTAGAGCCGCAGCACCGTCCTTTGGTGAGTCAGCCCATTGAGATATATCGCCGGTTTTACCCCACTCGCGCGCCAGCCGTTTAACATTTTGTGGGCGTTCTCACAAAATGCGATATTTTGCCTGACGATAACCCTAACCCTAACCCTAAACGCCAAATATCGATATTGCAAAAAAATAAAAAATATTGCTGGCCATGCCAGGCCACCGGGCTACTATAAACTTTAGTTCCAAGGCCAGCAGTAAACAAACGGTAGCATATTTAAATTTTGTTTTAACAGTAACAGTTTTGTCATAACAGTAATTTACAAATTCCCCAGTTACTGAATGGGCTGCACAAGGTTTGTGCAAGTGAAGTGAAGTTGCATTGTTCAAAAACTACCTAAGTACAGTAGTCCACACACACATCCAGTTAAGGTGGACTGTAAGTAGACTGTAACAAACAGTTCAGTTTGTCAGGTGCATAATCAACTATGACATGACTTTATGAAAGTTGTTGGTCTGTCTACTTGACAATGTTGCTGCAATAAAATGGTTGAAGTCAGATGTACAGACTGGAAAATTGTTCTTATATAAACCAGATGTTGACAAAGTTTTCCTTTGGGGACATCATTTGCAGTTGAAAAAAGTAAGAAATCGCAATAATATCGCAATATTCAATATATCGCAATATTCAATATATCACAATATCGGCGATATCGCAATACTATCGTATGGTGACTCAAGTATCGTTTTAGTATCGTATCGTGAGCATCTGGTGATTCCCACCCCTACTAGACACGGTCCAGATCAGTGTTATTGTCACCAGCAATGGGGATATAAGGAACATAGGGAGTTGCAATAATTGAGGTGGCAGGAAAGAAACGTTAAAAACTTTCTTCAGGTCATGGAAGGAGAGGAAAGGCTGGCTTTTGGCTATTCTTCTAAGATGGCAGAAACTGGCGGTGTTGGGGGAAACTACTTTAAAATTGTAGTTTACCAAACTAATAGCTATATCACAATGAAAAGTACTACCAATCAATTTTCTTCTCAAACTAAAAATACTCCCAAAAAGTTTTAATTGTTAGATTTAGCCATGCCACAATAAAGGCTTTTTAACTTTTCTACCTGAAACAGAGTGGCCTTGGATTTTCTTCAAGTTTTTCCTGTATTCTACTCTTTTTTTTTTTTTTTTTTTTTTTTTTTACTTCTACTTGAACTTTTTTCTCATACTCCCAAAAAGTAGTTCAACTACATCACAGGAAATCTTCCACATCTGACTGGAATCTCATTTTGTGTATGGAGGTACATACAACTGACACGGAGTAAAGTGTAAGTGTGTTTGATTTCAGCACTAGGGCAGGCCAATCTCATTTAGGCATAGCCTGGGTAAACCCAGCCGCCACGTGACCTGCTCTCAGACCTGCTCTCAGTCACTACGGAGAAATCGATCACAATAGCTGGAGGGCCAGACCCTTGTGACTAGTGAGCAGAGTCTGTCTGAGAGCAGGTCACGTGGGGGCTGGGTTTACCCAGGCTAATTTAGGCAGCCCAAGGATGTGGGCTGGCGGAGTTCAAACGTTGGCACATTCTAAATCCCATAGCCTTTTCCCCTTAAGAACCAACATGGCGGCTGTTACCTCCGGCTTGGTCGGGCGTCCATACAGGCACGATTGGCTGTGCCTGCGGGTGGGAAGCCGGATTGGGGGTATGTGTCCTGGTCGCTGCACTAGCGCCTCCTCTGGTCAGTCGGGGCGCCTGGTCGGGGTGGAACGGAACTGGTAGAAATAGTGTGATCCTCCTACGTGCTACATCCTACCAGCGAAGCTTCCCCTGTCAGGTGAAAAGAAGCGGCTGTGTCGGAGGTGCTAGTCATGGCTCTCCCCAGATCGGCAGATTGAGAAAATGGGGGACAATCAGAAGAAAAGAAAAAGAAAAAAATAACCAATATGGCGGCGATTTCTGGTTAAGCCTACAAAAATACGTCATCCCTGCGGTACACTATTAACTACCTAAATGACCAAAAATGAGTTCACTACTGGACAAGCTACTGAGATTTGAATGAGTTAAACTACCACACAACTACTTCAAATTGTAGTTAAACTACTGCCCAACACTGGTGGAAACTGGGTGTAATTATGTTTTTGTAAGTTCAGCGTCTGAATAAAATAAAAATAAATAGACCAAGATTGTTGGAAAAAGGTTTGACAGAAGCAGCGACTAACAACTAACTCTGACTTACTCTCGTTAAGCGGGTGGAAATGACTTGCCATCCAACTTCAATGGCTGGGTTTCCCAAAAGCTTCTTTGCGCTAAGAAGCTAATTTAACCCTTCTTAAGGCCCCCTTAAGAAGCAAACGCGTTTCCCAATTGCTTCTTTACGAAGGCATGCGTTTCCCAAAAGCTTCTTAGCGCTAAGAAGCTTCTTTGACCCTTCTTAAGGCTCCCGTAAGAAGCCAACGAAGCCAACGTGTTTCCCGATTGCTTCTTAGCCTAAAATTATCTTCCAATTATCTTCCGTTAAGAAGGCTGCGTTTCCCAAAAGCTTCTTAGCGCTAAGATGATCTTTCGTTAAGAAGGTTTTGTAAGAAGGGTCTGGGGCATTCTTAACACCTTCTTAATGACAAAACACTGGCAGATCCAGCCACGTCAGGCAAAAGGAGATACTTGTGTCCACTGTTCCTCTTGTGTTTTTCCCTTTTTCCTTTCTTTCATGCACCCTTTAATGTTTAAAATTGGGGAACACTTGAAAATCTCCCCTCTATGTATGGTTACTTGTGTTTTAAATGTTTTACCGTAGGCTATATTCCTCTAATCAGAATGGATTCCTTTTATAATGTTGTGGATTTATATAGCACCTTTCACAGAACCCAAGGTCGCTTAAATTCTGTAGTGTTTCTCTGTTTTGTTGTATGCTGTGTATATAAAGCAATTTGAACTGCAGTCCATGTCTGAAATAAATAATGTTTAATAAAGTTTAACATGACCATGATTAGGTTATTCTACAACAGTGTTTCTCAACCACTGAGTCGTGGCCCACTGGTGGGCTCAGAGTGCCATCAAGTGGGCCGCAGAGGACCTCTCACATCAAGATGGTGGACAGCTCCAGTTAAGATGCTTCTTAAGAGCCTTCTATTTTTTTTATTTTTCTCTTCTGTTAAGAAGGCGTTTGGGAAACACTTCTTTTGAGCCTTCTTAACTCCTTAAGAAGCTTCTTAACCCCTTAAGAAGCTTCTTAACTCTTAAGAAGCTTCTTTGTTGGGAAACTCAGCCAATGTCATTCAGACCATCATTGAGGTCGTTGAACTCTCACGCATTGTAAGTTCATAGCTTGGCCTCGGAAGACATGGGACCGGTATGCAGTCGGGGCGACCTCTAGTATCTGTTTCTGATTCTATACTTTGGTGACCATAGCTCCACTTTTGGATTTTGGTCATGACACAAAATTGAGTCTCCAGCTTCTTGTATTGAGGAGTTAAAATGGACCCTGTCACTTGCATCCGTTGGAAGGTCATATCTTGGCCTAGGAAGGTGCCAGGGTGATGGGACCATGCAGTACCTATGCACTCAGGGCGACCTACTATCTGATTCTATGCTTTGACGACCATAGCACCATATACTGTATGCCCTGTCCATTATCCCTACCCTGAGGCACATTGGGGAAGTGGATGTTTTGGGGGCAGTCGGTGGCAGTTTGGGACTGCCAGGGCGCTGGAAAATTGGGGAACTATTGGCATTTTGGGACGGGAAGTTCTATACACATGGGATTGATACCCCTT
>NC_139628.1:48588908-48613908 GCF_964638095.1 Poromitra crassiceps | reverse complement strand
TTCATACATTTGGTCACATCGGACATTGACGGAATGACTTGAAGCCAATGCACACTCGTAGAGGTCTTTCTTTGCATACAACATCCGCATCGATTTTGGTGCAGAAAGTCCATGTGGAACACCTTCTTCACATTAGTATGACCCGGCCACACTCCGCTCTGTGGCCAGGGGTCACAGATGTGATACATTTAGCGTAGGCTTCATTTGTGGCCTTGTGTGACCAGGCCCGTATCCAGGGTTTCGAAATTGGGGAGGTCCAGACATGGCAAGGGGAGGCGGATTTGGCGGCGCCGAAAAAAATTGGAGTCCCCCCCCCCTTTTTTTGCCATATTTAGAGTAATATAGTCAAGTCAAGTTTATTTGTATAGCACATTTCATACACAGAGGCAATTCAAAGTGCTTCACATAAAATGGTTGACAGGAAAAGAAAAGAAAAGAAAAGAAAAGAAAAGAAGAGAATAAAATGGACATTTGAAAGCATCACAACAAAACTAGAAAAAAAGTATAAAAAGTGCATTAAGCAACAGGTGCAGCAGTTGCAGAAAGAGCTAAAAACTTATAGAGGATTCATTGGGTTTGCATAGTAGCTGTCAGCAGTTAAAAGCGACGGTAAACATAAAAGTCTTTAGTCTATTTTTAAAAGTAAGTAAGGTTGGGGCAGATCTGAGGTCTTCAGGCAATTTGTTCCAGCTAGCAGAAGCATAGTGGGTAAATGCAGCCTTCCCATGATTTGATTTGATCCTAGGGACAGTTAATAAGCTGGACCCTGTTGACCTACGAGTTCTAGACGGTTCGTAGCGTGGGAGCAATTCAGCTATGTATTTTGGGCCTAGGCCATTAAGTGATTTATAGACTAATAACAGTATTTTAAAATCTATTCTATGACACACTGGCAACCAGTGTAAGGACTTAAGAACTGGAGTGATATGATCAGCTTTCTTAGTCTTTGTTAGAACTCTAGCAGCAGCATTCTGAATGAGTTGAAGTTGCCTAAGTTCTTTTTTGGAGAGACCAGAAAAAAGGCTATTGCAATAGTCTAACCTACTATAAATGAAGGCGTGAATTAGTTTTTCTAGATCCTGTCTGGACATGTATCCCCTAATTCTTGCTATATTTTTAAGATGATAAAAAGCAGATTTTCTAATTGACTTAATGTGGGAGTTAAAGTTGAGATCGGAATCAATAATAACGCCAAGATTTTTGACTTGATCCTTAGGCTTCAGGGATAGAGACTCAAGGCGTACAGTGATTTTAAGCCTTTGTTCTTTGGGGCCAAAGACCTCTGTTTTGTCTTTGTTTAGCTGTAGGAAATTCTGGCACATCCAGCTATTTATTTGATCAATGCACTGGCACAATGATTCTATGGGGGCATAGTCAGCTGAGGAAAGAGTTATATACAACTGAGTGTCGTCTGCATAGTTATGATAGGCTACTTCGTTTTTTTGCATAATTAGGCCTAGAGGGAGCATATAAAGGTTGAAGAGAACGGGCCCCATAATGGATCCTTGAGGAACCCCACAAGTCATCCTAGTTAGGTCAGATGTGTAATTGCCAATGGAGACGAAGTACTTCCTGTCTTGAAGATAGGACTTGAACCACTGGAGGACCGTACCCGATAGCCCAACCCAGTTTTCCAGTCTGTCCAATAAAATTGAGTGGTCAACAGTGTCAAATGCAGCGCTAAGATCCAGTAGCACTAGAATCAAATTTTTGCCTGAGTCTGTGTTCATTCTGATGTCATTTATGACTTTAGTAAGCGCGGTTTCTGTGCTGTGATGGGGGCGAAAGCCTGATTGGAGTTTATCTAGGAGATCATTTGAGGTTAGGAATCTATTGAGTTGTAGGTAAACAACCTTTTCAATTATTTCGGCTATAAAGAGGAGATTAGATATTGGTCTGTAGTTACTGATTACCGATGCATCAAGGCTACGCTTTTTTAGTAGGGGTTTAATAACTGCAGTTTTCAGGGACTCAGGAAAAGTGCCGGTCAAAAGGGAGCTATTAACTATTTGCAATAGGTCCGATGACAGACAGTTATAAACGCTTTTAAAGAAGCTTGTTGGAAGGGTATCGAGACAGCACGAAGATGATTTAAGGCCTTGCACAGTTTCCTCTAAGATGTCGTGGTCGATAACCCTGAACTGGGACAAATTTATCGAACTAGGGATCTGCGGGTAGGATGATGTCACAGCATTTCTTGGTGTGGAGCCACTAATAGCCTGCCTGATATTAATAATTTTATCCGTAAAAAAGGCAGCAAACTCATTACATTTGACAGTAGAGAGGAACTCAGGTGCTACACAGAGAGGCGGGTTAGTCAGTCTATCAACTGTGGCAAATAGAGTGCGGGCATTGTTCACATTTTTGTTAATTATATCGGAAAAGAACGATTGTCTCGACCTTTTCAGTTCGAGGTTGTAGGAGTGAAGGCTTTCTTTGTAAATATCATAGTGAATGTGAAGATTAGTTTTCCGCCATTTACGCTCAGCTTTCCTGCAATCTTTCTTTTTGCATCTAACGGATGCAGAATTTCGCCAGGGTGCTAATATATAATTTTAAATATATATATATATATTTTTTTAACCTTTTTTAGCCATATTTAGAGGAATATCTCATTCTAAATCAACATTAGGATTATACTGTTGTGATGTCATTATTCAGTATATTCTCTTTCATGTCACCACCTGCTCAGCTCTCCTGTCAACATAATTGTAATTAACAAACACAAACTGTTTTAGCAAAATTCATATCAAACATTATTTGATATGGTTTAAGGCTTCAAGCTACTGAATAGTGCGAAGGATGCCTATTGCCCAGTATCAAATACCCACCTCGGTCAAATCTAGTCTACTACAACACATACAGGTGCATCACCATAAATTAGAATATCATGACAATGTTCTATAATTTTTTATCAGTTATAAAAAATATATTACTATAATTATACTATATATACAGTGTATATATACAGTTTAGTATATTCCAAATGAAAAATAACATTTATTTATTCCTGATAGGAACGATTGAAAAATAAAATAAAATATATTATGTTGTTTTTAACTTTACACCACCTCTTTTTGTTACTTATTGGGTCATGAAACTGAAACCATGCATGAAACAGCCACCTGCATACCTGACTTCGGGAGCATGGCACTGATTGATAACAAGCCTTAATTGAGCCTTCATCATGCATGATTAGCCAGTAGCTTCCCAACGTGTCACAGGTAACGTTACTTAAGAGACAGACTAGACACTTACTTTCTTGGTTGTTGCTAAAAAATCTGTCAGTGTCACTCACTCACCTCGTCTGTCGTTCACTCGCTCACTGTCTCGCAGCTCGCTCACTTTCAATTATCTCGCCAGGCAGTCACCATGTCTTCCTGCTGCTCCTACCTCCTGCGCTTGTCAAGTGAACCGCGGACGCGGTGTCAGATGACTTCCTGCCTGACGTGCCTTTCGTTTCAAAATAAAAGCGATCCCGTGTTTTCCATGCTTTCCATGGAGCTTTTTTTTTCTTTTTTCTCTGAAATTCTTACCGAGGTCCGGACCTCGGTGACCTCATAGCTAGATACGGGCCTGTGTGTGACACCTTGGGGGTGTGGCCATGCACCAGATCCCACCAAATTGATGTTGTCCTCAAAGCCATGTGTGACCCAGAGCCATGTATATAGAAGAGTCGCGACATCTCCATTCACTCCAATGGACCTTTTTTTTTTTACTCTCAAGAGTTCCAGGAAGTAAGGTCCTGGATTGAGCAGCACTGTCGAGTTGCAGCAAAATGGACAGTTTGTGTTGTACGTTGAAAGCAAAAAAAAAAAATCTAATTGTACATTATCAGCTTTATTTTAGCATGCAAAAGTAGCGGGAGACCCCTTCCTGGCTGTTCATTGGCTACTGAGTCATGCATTTTTGGTCCTCTGCTGACGCCACTCTCTCTCTAGAGGACACTAGTGTGACCCAGCAAGGGTTGCCACTATGTTGGTCAAGTTTAAAGGGTCCGTACATACAGGAAGGTTGAATGCTTCCCATATGTACAGGGTTAGGGTTAGGGGTACGGCCATCATGTACACAGCTGGCATATGCCAAATATATCTTGAGTTAAGTGTGTGGTGACAATTTCAATCAGTTTTCATAGGAGATATGAGCATTTCTCTAATCTAAAAATATTCTGAAAACTAAAGTATATCCTGATCCTCATTTGATTTTGAAACTTTAACCCTCAGCGGTCGGTGACATCATATGTAACACCAAAAAGATAAATGTTACATTGACTATCTCTGGAATGCTATGGCCGATTCACTTAACTGTTTGTGTGTGTGAAAGATTGCCCTCTCACAGACCTCTCCATCTCCACTGACATCACTACTGTGTTACTGTGAACCTCGGGGTGATGATCCTGGACAACCAGCTGTCCAGATCGGCCCACATTGCAGCGACTACCCGCTCCTGTAGGTTCTCCCTGTAGAACTTCCTCAAAATCTAACAACACATCTCCTGGCCCAGGCAGGCAGTTGTCATCTCCCATGTCCCCCCCGCCCGCCTGTCCGCAATCTATGGTCAGGTTCCAAACCTCCAAGCCACATCTTTTGGCAGGGACTAAAAACACGCCTCTGGTCACTTCTTGAAATAACCACTTTTCTATATAAAAAAAAGCGACTTATTCCTTCAACTATTAACAAATTCGACTTATTCCTTAAAAAATGTCTTAGCTGATGCAGACTGTATTGCAATTGATTTCACTACTGTTGACCAAATGTACTATAAGTCACTTTTGATAAAGGCATCTGCTAAATGATGTAACGTGGGTTGGTTTCTTGACACCAGACAAAACAATACACTACATGTTTTATTTGCTCCCACCTAGAGAGCCTATTACCAGTTTCCATGGATTTGACGACTTGATGCTGCATCACACATTGTCTGAGGTAAAGACAATTATTTCCCCAGACAATAAAATCTGGTTTATAAAAACTGTGACAGACGTTGAGGTCCTACTTCTGGCTGAAGTTTGGCTGGTAAATATTAGATGAGTGCATGAACAACTAGAGACAGAAAGCAGTAAGCAGGTATAACCATTTCATGTTCATATCACATTTTTGTAGTGATTCTACAGGCAATCATCCTATAGGTACTGTTGGAGCAATGGCTAAGTGCACTTTAACGTGGGGATGATCGGTTTTCATTGACAGATGCAAATTGTTTCCTGAACTACTTTGTCCACTAAATGTTGATACAGGATCGGCTATGTATTGTTACAGCAGCTACATTGCCATACAGCATATCACTATCTGTTATCTGATAGCCTAAAATTATTATTATTATTATGATTATTATTCTTGTTATTATTAATAATAATAATAATAATAATAAATTATTATTATCACATAGCGATAATAATATCCCCTCTTGTGTTTCTTATTTCAGGTTGATGGAAAACAACACCTACAACAGCTTCACACTCCAGCTGGAGGGCTTAAAGGTCACAGAATATTCCATGTATCCTGTTTTTCTATTTTTCCTCTTTTCCTATCTATTTATTATGTTTGCCAACGTGGGCATTGTAGTCCTGGTGTGCATCGACAAGAGCCTTCACCAGCCCATGTATCTCCTTTTTTGCAATCTGCCAATCAATGATATCGTTGGAAACTCTATCATGGTTCCGCGGCTGCTCAAAGACATACTAGTGCCTCCCTCTGAACGTCTCATCAGCTATTATGAGTGTGTGGTCCAGGCCTTCACGACACACATGTTCGGTACCACCTCTCACACAATACTCATGATCATGGCCTTTGACAGATATGTGGCCATCTGCAACCCCCTGCGCTACACTACAATCATGAGTGACAAAATGGTGATCAAATTAACCGTTTCTGCCTGGGGGGTGGCCTTTGTTTTGGTGGCTATTCTCCTCGGTTTGACCGTACGCCTGAACCGATGCAGGACTCTGATCACAAACCCTTTCTGTGACAACGCCTCGTTGTTTAAACTCTCCTGTGAGAGTGTCTTTATCAATAACGTCTATGGCCTCACTTTCACTGTGGTGTTGTTCATAGCTTCTATAGGAAGCATGGTTCTCACTTATGCTAAAATCACAACTGTCTGCCTGACGAGTAAGAGCAAGTCTTTGAACAGCAAAGCTCTACAGACCTGTAGCACCCATCTGTTTGTATACCTGGTTATGTTTTGTTGTGGAATGCTGATAATCATCCTGCATCGCTTCCCCCTGTACTCAGACTACAGGAAACTCTCTGCCATCCTGTTTCATATCATCCCCGGTAGCCTGAACCCCATTATTTATGGGGTGCAGTCAAAAGAGATCCGCAGATTCTTGTTCAACGTATTCCGCTCCAGAAAGGTTTTTCCATCATTTTAATTTGAAAACAAGTGTTGTTGTTTTTGGTAATGACATTATCATAACAGAGATCAATTTTCCACTTAAATATTCGTATAATAGTCGTATGATTTCAAATACTTTTCTTCATTTTTAGAAAAGGTGCGTAAAGGTTTGCAACTCCTTATGATTCATGTGGTTGAACTCTATTACATTAATCTGTATCTGTAGAAATTTGTATTCAGAGATGAAGGTACCAATGTAAAACTGTATTGTTTTGCGATATAATAATGTTTGATAAATTAGTTTTTAACTGATGGACTTATTATTGCTCTCACTTGGCTATAGCAGTACCCGTTGACCTGTTGATACATGTTCTTAATTTTCATCACTCGGCTTTAATCAGCTCTTTTTGATTTAAATTAGATGTTGGTTGCAGGAGTGGACTTTCAAGCCGACTCAGTTTGTTTCATGTGTTGTATTTTTGTTTGAAGGGCCTCACAAATATAGTGAGGACGATCACTAGTGGTTCAAGCACATAATGTACATGCTGAACCATTATTGTTTACCTCCTGATTTTTTATTATTATCATTGATTATCATTGGTAGAACAGAGTCTCCAACATCGAGCTGCAGGGAACGTACCCAACAGCCACCTCTCTCCCACTTAGCTGCACAGCGTCAGTTCTGCTGGCATGACCATGTTTATTTGTTTATTTAAGAGGATCCCCAGTAGCTGCCGCCAAGACGACCGCTAGTCTTCCTGGGCTCCAAACACATTACACATTACATGACAAGCAATAGTCAAATGCAATAATAAAATGACAATAGTAAAATGATAAGAAATAGTAAAATGCAATGAGCACAAAGGAAAATGACAGAAGACAGAAAACAAGCAATACCAAAACAAGACAGACAAGAGTTTGGTCAGCTAGTCAACTAGCTGGCCTATAGCCCAAGTAATATAATGATATATATATATATATATATATATATATATATATATATAGCAGTATTAAGGAAATCCAGCGCACACCAGGTTGTCAGAATAGACTTCTTTTATTTAAGTTGCATAAATATGGCGAACAATGCGTTTCGCTGTTGCTTCATCAGGTTCGCTTTACAAATGAATGGCACAGGGGTGGGTTTAAAAAGGCTGTACCATCAATTATCAATTATCAACAGGTGAGTAACATTACAGATCATGTGACAGCATGATTTGCAGACCATGTGACAGCAAGAGAATGCAGTTCATACATGTTTCAAAAGAGAAGTACATCAAGTTAAATATAGCAATATCAAGTGTCACAATTACATAGATTAGAAAATAGAAATTAAAAAAAATATATGTGGAAGAATTTCAAAAGGACATGGTCAGACACATTTATTTACCTAGGACAGGCTCCAGAATGGTCACAATGATCAATCAATCAGTCAATCAATCAATCAGTTTAATACATGTCCCAGAAGGGCACTTTGGTTCACATCAGACAGTAGTGGATAATTACAACATCATTACTAGTTTGAGATTAGTAATAACGGCACACTTCAGAATTGAGATACATTATTACTAGTTTTAAAGTAATAAAGGCGCACTTCAATATTATACAATACATAAACATTTGTTGCATTATGTACAGATTCCAAAGGACCATCTACTGCCCTCAACCGGGTCGCCGCGTGCGCAGCGCCACCGTTGCACTAGCTCCTCAAACAACGCAAGTGGCTCGCTGTGATCAGCGCCAGATGGATGTATCGGAGGAAGAGGGAGAGGGGGGGGGGTGGATGATGCAAGAGCTGTCGGGGGGAACAAGGCGGGGGGGTTTGGGGGGGGAAGAGCTCAGTTGCAGACGAAATATCAGGAGAGCTGCGTCCTTGGCAGTACGAGAGTCCAGATTAGGATGAAATGTTTTGGTTGCCTGGAATTCCTTTCCGTCACACAGACCAGGGTCACACAGACCAGAAAGTCAACAGCAGGTGTCAAGTCTCTGATTCCCAACTTAGTTATTGCAGATCAGTGGAATTTCTCTGATATATCCAGATATAATCAATTTTTCACAGTTCAAATTCACAGTTCAAATTCACTGACCGCCCATCTCAATTTTCATGACGTCACAGCCTAGGGTCAATCGCTGTTGTCTTCCCGTATCCCGTGGTGAAAAATCCGTCTGGGCAGAGGGTGGGGGTTCCCCGGACCCCAAAAAGTTTAGTTGATTTGCGTTGAGAGACCAGCTTAGTAAATCCAATAAATCCATATTTGTCATTTCGAGTAGACGAATGCAAGTTTGCTCTGGGAATTGTTGCAGGCAGAGGGACAGAAGGGAGATAAGGGAGAGCGAGAAATAAAGCGACTGCCCTGTTCAAGTGCTGGAAGCACAGTGGTTTGCAATGAAACCACAGAACAGCTTATGCATCTAGTAGGGGTGTCACAATATATCGTCCCACGAAATTTCGCGATAGTAAAACGTCACGATATGTATCGTTGAGATGAAATCTCATATCGTGAAAAAAAAAAAAAAAAAAAAAATTTTTTTTTTTTTTTTTTAAAGTAGACAAAGAAACGTCTTTGTTTGTTGAAGTTCAATGTGTGGAAAGTAGTTCAGTTGAACAAGTCTCTGAAGAGACACATGAGAAGTTATACAGGAGAGAAACCATTCAATTGAGTTTCTGGCAAAACTGTTTACTTGACAGGAAAAACTGAAGATGCATAAAAAATAGACTAAGAAAAGTCTTGTTGTTTGAGTTTGAAGAAAAACTGAAGATGCATAATGAGAATTTATACTGCTGAGAAACCTTTTAGTTCAAAGTAAATCTAAGTGACGGTGTAACTCATTCTATTTCAAGATAAGCCTTATCTCCAATCTCATGTTTTTTCTAGTTGTTATTGTAATAACAATTTCCCACAACAGCACGTTTTGTATTTGTGCATTTCAAATAAAATACTACTTTTCCAGTCATATATTGTCATTATTCAAGTTAAAAAAAATATTGTTAAAATCGTATCGTATCGTATCGTTATCGTGAACCCAGTATCGTGATACGTATCGTATCGTGAACTGAGTGTATCGTGACACCCCTAGCATCTAGTGCAATACCTCAACTCTTTTTATATATCTGGGGGGGGGGGTCCGTGCCAGGGAGATATAGGTGCCTCATCTCACTCTCCCTATACAAGGCATCACCTGCAGGTAGAAAAAATAAAGTTAATACATCATAAAAATGGACTCAGATCAAGTATTTCATTCAGACCATTGGGCTCAACTGTGTTTAAGGTGTGTATCCAATATCCCTCCTAAGTAATTGGTACTAATATATATATATATATATATATATATATATATATATATAGTTCATATGCGCATGTGTGTGTGTGTGTGCGTGCGTGCGTGCGTGCGTGTGTGTGTGTGTGTGTGAAAGGGTCAAAGTGCTGTGCTCCCTTCCTCCTCCTGCCATAAAGACAAGCATGACATGGTTTCGGGGGATGGCAAAGTACATGAGACACTGGTTGCATGATTACAGCCGTATGATCTATATGTTTAAGATCTATAGCGGCAGTAGCCACAATGATTGATAAATCATCCCTAAATGTTTGAGGCCATGAATAACCTGTTCCCCATTCTTCATGAAACACACCGACTCCGACAAAGACCTTCATAGCACCAGCATGTGATGTGACTGCGTGGACAGCCAGGTGCATTCTGGGGCTCCAGGATGTTTCCATATTAGCAAACATTAAAAGTTGATAATATTGATTTAATGATTTGTTTTATGAATATAGGCTACTAAAGTGGATTTGTGTGATTTTGAAATGGTGCATTTGATTGTGATATGTGCCCCTCTCTGTCTCTCTCTCCAGCCCCCCCCCCCCCTTATTTTATGTGTGCCTTAAGGCCATAAAATTAGATAACTACAACTGTATTTAAATTTTCATTTTAGTTGTTACATTTTCAAATGTAACAACTAAAACTTTTTTTTTTTTTGTTTGTTTTTTTTTTGTTGCTTCTATCGCATTTACTAGTTATTCTATGCTATGTTGTGTTTTTCTGCTTATTTGCTTAATATTGCATTTACTACGGTTTATTTTATGCTATGTGTGTTCTGTGAGCGAGCTACTGTAACTTGTCCCAATTTCCCCCCGGGGATCATTAAAGTCTTTCTGATTCTGATTCTGATTCTGATAAAATGAAAATTTAGGGGCTGATAGGTAAAAATTAGCCTTTAGTTGGACAATCACTAGTTATTACTATATTCATATACATTTTAATTTAAGTTACACATAGTTATTGTTGTGCATACACAGACAGATATCATATTTAGATAACCTGTAGCATACATTTGCAGCTCTTCTAGTCTCTTAGAACAGACGAGTTGGCTCCCGCAATTTTCAAATGCTTCCGCCATACCGTCTGTACTTCGTGGGGGAGAATCATGCACCAACCGGAATGGGAAGTAGAAAGGCGGGTCTTCCGCTCATTAGTCCAATCAGAATTTTTTTAAGGCGGGTCTTCCGCTCATTAGTCCAATCAGAATTTTTTTTCGTGGACACACGTGTCGTGATTGGTCGGATTCCGTCGAACTTCCTTCCAGTCTGAAGGTTTTTTTTCCCAACTACCTTGTGCATGTTCTGGGGGTGTAACGTACAGACTGTATAGCTGCATTCGCCGGATGTAGATGAGACAGTCTGTTTTAAGAGACTACAGCTCTTCTATCTCACACAGCTCCGGTATGTGAACGAATGTAACACTCCCGGTTTGCGGAGAGCTGTGTCCTGTCAGCGAATATAAGAGCTATCGAATATAAGAAGTTCCGGTGAGGTTTTTCAAAGTAAAAGAACGATTCTGCACAATTATATAGCAGACAGGGGTGATTGAAAAATGATGGTTTTCCACATTAAACTAATAAACTAAGCATTTAAATGAAGCTATACAATACAAATTATGTTTCTGTATGACAATAACTGTTTCAATAACATTGAGAATGTTCTTCTTAGTATCTTAAAGATAAAAGCTGCTCACTGGAGTGCATAGCCTTTACAAATTGGACACTGGACAGATCTGTGTTCAAAGTGGGAGATTGCCAAACATATGCACACGCTCGGGTAGACCCCCTCTATCACATCACACTCTCAGCTAACCTCGCGAGGAGTAAAAAAAAAACATGGCAGGCCGTCAAACCCACCTAGAGGTCACTCATATTGTCATTTTTGCACAACTATTGGACACTGTACACCCCTGTGTCGAAAGTGGCAGCACAAACGATGTATGCACGCATGCGGGTAGACCCCCTCTATCATATCACACTCTCAGCTAACCTCGGGAGGAGTAAAAAAAAACATGGCAGGCCGTCAACCCACCCAGAGGTCACTCATATTGTCATTTCTGTACAAATATTGGACACTGTACACCCCTATGTCAAAAGTGGCAGCACAAACGATATATGCACGCGACATGTATGCCAGGTCGACAGGACCCTGATGAAGCTGTTCTATAGCGCCTTTATTGAGTCTGTCATCTCCTTCTCTATTGTTTGTTGGTACGGTAACCTCTGCACCAAAGACAAGAACTCCCTCGGGAAGATAGTGAAGACGGCTTTAAAAATAGCCTGAGTCCATTTTAGGAGCCTAGGTCTAATTGTTTGGCTGGTAAATATTAGATGAGTGCATGAACAACTAGAGACAGAAAGCAGGTATAACCATTTCGGGCCCTATCGTTGCAATCGGCGTAGAAACTGCATTTAAGGCCTAGCGCTAGGCCGCCTAGCGCAGTTAGTGGGTGTGGACCAGCGCACTCGCTATCTTGGTATCGGCGCTACACGCAGCCTCAACCATTATAACCACGCCTTTTAAGCGTAAAATTATGCATAGTCCGCTCATTGGAGAATTGTAGTTAAGAGTCACACGCTTGCCTTTTAAGCTCCAATTCCTGGACAAATCCGGTAAAACCAGACAAAGCCAAGCGCTCTGCCCCCCCCCCCCTTCATCCAGTCTGTCTGTCTCCATATATAGGCTATTATTCCATATTATTATGCTTCTCAAACCAATCTAACTGCAGTTTAAATACTGCAAGCATGTAAATACCCTACACTATAGCAAGATCAAAGTGAAAAGAATGTTCTAAATGCATCAGCTAGAAAAATATAGCCTATTAGATTGGTGAAAGTTTGTCCAGAAAGATATCATTTTCTCTGCCTGCTGCAGGAAGGATGATGCACATAAATATAGCCTACCCTACATTATTTTTTAGTTTAGTTTAGTTTATTTGACATATCCGTTTAAAATACATGCAAGTCAGGCATTACAAAAACAACAATGTCAAGGATAACACAAAAAGTCGTGGACTTGTTTCCGTTGTGGTCCTTGGTGTCAACGTATACATAAAACACTTAAAACACATAAAAATACTTACACACTTAAAACACCAAATTACATAATACATTGTGTACATCCTAACAATCCCTCCCTCCCCTAACGTTACCTGTCTATTCATGGACTTTGGCTAGTAGCCATTTCCTAGCATTCACCTTAAAACTGTGTGGGTTCGTGGTCTGTTTGATGGACAGAGGCAGTTCATTCCACTCCCGTGCTCCTGTGTACGCAAAAGAGCATTGCCCCATTTTGGTTCTACACCTCGGGGGGTGCAGGTTGGCTAAGCTGTACCTAGTCCTGTAGCTGTGTGATTCCCCGGCACTGGAAAAATAGCTGCTTAGGTATGCTGGGGCCCTGTTGTTAACAACCTTGTGTACCATGTTGAGCCTCAGCTGAGTCACTCTGGCCTCAACTGGTAGCCAGTTGAGCTCTTCAAAGTGCCTCCTTCCAACATGGTCTCGAGGGCCTAGCCCCATCACAACCCTAACCAGCTTGTTTTGAGACACCTGCAGTTTCCCTTGTAATGAGACTGTCAGACCTGTTGACCAAGCTACACTAGCGTAATCGAACTGACACTGCACTAGACTGTTGGCTAGTAGACATAGGCTTTCTCTGTCCAGCAGATTGGCCTTTCTGGCTAGAAACCTCGTGCGGGCGTTAACTTTACCCAGCACCTGTAAGGCCATTCCCTCCCCACCCAAACTGCTATCTAAGACACACCCCAGGTACTTCACTGATGTCTTTGCAGCTATCTCCACAGAACCTACCTCTACTTTAAGCTCCTGGGCCTTCTTTAATCTGGGTTTAGACCCAAATAGAATAGACTCCGTCTTCCCTAGTTGAAGTGACAGCCTATTGTCGCACAGCCAGCTGCTTATCTTAGTGAGTTCCTCTCCTAGCCTACTTTGGAGTGTGTTCTTGTCTTTGTGCGAGATGAGCAAAGCTGCATCATCTGCAAATAAATACAAGTTACAGGAACACGCATCTCTCATGTCATTAATATAAAGTAAAAATAGCAGTGGTCCCAAAACACTTCCTTGCGGAACCCCACATACTACTGGTTTAGTGTCTGACATAAAGCCGTTGACCTCTACTCTCTGATCCCTGTCTGTCAGGTATGAAGTGACCCATTCGATAGCGGTGTTTTTCATCCCTAGTGCCTTCAGTTTTTTAAGCAGCAAACTATGGTTAACTGTGTCGAAGGCTTTCTGAAGATCTAGTAAAACCATTCCACACAGTTTCCCTTCGTCCATCTCCTTTCTGATGAAGTCGTTAATGTAAAGTAAGCATGAGTCTGTAGAAAAGGACTTCCTGAACCCTGATTGAAATTCATACAGAAGATTTTCCCCTTCAACATATGCTGATATCTGTTCCTGTACCACTCTCTCTAAGATCTTAGATGTAACACTCAGAATGGATACTGGCCTGTAGTTACCACAATGAGATCTACTCCCTTTTTTAAACAGGGGAATAATCTTTGCATGTTTAGTGCAACTTGGTACAATGCCTTGTTCCAGTGAGAGATTTATCAAATGTGCAACACAAGGAGCAATTACCTGTGCCCCATCTCTTAAAAACTTGGCAGCAATGTTATCAAGGCCAGTGGCTTTTGTTGTATTAAGCTCTCCCAGCATCTCTGCTACCCTCTCAACTGTCACTTTGGATAAGGAAAACAAATTGGCATGTACACCTCGACTGGAATAGAATCCTTGGATGTACTCGTCTCCATATTCACCTGACTTAGGAGGCAGTGCATCTACTAGCTTGCTGGCTACTGAGGCAAAAAAGTTATTAAATTAATTTGCTACCTGTGCTTTATCAAATTCGATTTTATCATTCATTTCGAGGCCTATGGTGGGCTTTCCGTTATTGGCCTTGCCCCCGCAGCCCATGTCTTTTAGCGTTTTCCATAGCTTCTTAGAATCGTTTTTATTTTCCTTTATTTGATTCATGTAATATTCCTTTTTTGCTATCTTAATAATTCTTTGTGCTCCATTTCGACATTTCTTGTAATTGTCAGCATCAGCTTGGTCCTGAGACTTTTTAAACCTCTGCAATGCCTCCTCCCTGACTTTAATTGCATCTAAAATCTCTGGGTTAAGCCAAGGACTTGATCTCTGCTTTATCCTGATTTGCTTATATGGAGCCATGAGATTCACTACCTGAAGGAATAACTGGTTAAACAGATCCCAGGCTCCGTCAACACAATCCAACCTAAGCACTGCAGACCAGTCTACTCTGTCAAGCTGCTCTCTAAAACGCTCAGCGCAGTAGTTCTTGAGGGATCTGATTTTAATGATTTTGTGGCTTAAAAAAGTTTGCCTATGAACCTTCCTGGTACAATATGTGACGAAATGGTCACTGAGCCCATATGCAATCACACCTTGTTGTGAGATGTTACATTCATCCGACACCAGAATAAGATCAATAAGATCAATTATATATATTATAAATTATATATATTATAAATTATATATATTATAAATTATATATATTATAAATTATATATATTATAATTTATATATTATGTAAAGTCATTGCATAAATGTGTTTTTATTGTAAAACTAAATGTGAAGTAGGGCCAAGTTATTGGAGCGGACATCACAGTATAGCAGATGACAGTAGAAGCGCGTTCCGCTGTCACTTATCTAAATCACGTTAAATCGACAAGAGATATATATAGGCCCAGGAGGACATATACGTTTCACATAGGGTGGTGTTTTCATTTCGATGTTTTATTTGGTCCAATATTGAAATGTTCTACAATTGCAGGTTGTGTTACCATTACACATTATTTAGATCCTCCCTTAATATAGGTTTTCGGCTCATTTGGTTGCTATTTAGTAGCGAAATGGAGTACCACAATGCATGCTGGGACATGCCAGGCAGTGAACTTACAACTTATTTTTCCTATGAGAAGTGTGTTGTGTCTGTCTGAGCGAGGGAGTCAGAGAGAGAGAGAGTCGTATTGTGCCTGTCAGACTGAGGAGAGAGGGAGAGAGTGACACAGAGAAGGGTGACAGAGGGGAGCCAGAGGGGAGCCAGAGGGGAGCGCTCCACGCAACCAGCGCACTGAATAGGCCTGGTTTTCAAAAGCGCAAAGCGCTAAATTTACGCCAGGTGGGAAGATATCATTAGGCCGATATTTAACGCCGAAACGCCCATTCTCGCCCATTCAGGGAGTGCGCCACGCCCATTCGGACTAAAGCGCATTTACCAGCCTAAAGCCATGTTGATATCTTCCCGAGGCAAGCGCAAGGCACATTTTTTAGCGCCGAAGGCCCGTTTTAGCGCCGAAGGCCTGTGGGAGAATAGGGGCCTTCATGTTCATATCACATTTTTGTGTTAAAACATTAAGTAACTAATGCAAGACAAAACACAGTCATTCTACAGGAAGTTCCACGTGTTTCGTAGGGTATGATCGTTTTTTATTGACAGATTCAAATTGTTTCCTGAACTACCTCATCCACTAAATGTTGATACAGGATCGGCTATGTATTGTTACAGCAGCCATTGCCATACAGCATATTAATTCTTTTATCTGATAAAAACCTCAAATTCACATGTGATAATAATATCCCCTCTTGATATTTGTATTTAAGCATATGCCTTATTGAACATTGAGATATCTCTCTCTTTTTTCACCCTTTAGATCTGTGTGCCAGAGCTCCTCCCCCCCCCCCCACAGGTGTTCTCTATGGCACTGATGACACTTATGTTTGTACATAAGGCATACATTTTACACTCTTCTCTTGATAGCTCGTCCTGATGAAGGCCACTGCGTTGGCCGAAACATGTTGACGCTTTTATACTTTTATTGTTCCAGTATGAACTAGCACTATTATTAAAGCCTTTTAACTTATTAAGAAGAGTGCCTTGGATTCTGTATTTGTTGGATTTCTCTGCTGCCACACCGATGCTTCATCCAAAGAGCACCTTCGTTTGACTCTTGCCTCGCTGTTTTTTGAACGCCGTAGCCCTCCTCATCTCTTCTTTGATATCCCTTCTTGTTTCTTATTTCAGGTTGATGGAAAACAACACCTACAACAGCTTCACGCTCCAGCTGGAGGGCTTAAAGGTCACAGAGTATTCCATGTATCCTGTTTTTCTATTTTTCCTCTTTTCCTATCTATTTATTATGTTTTCCAACGTGGGCATTGTAGTCCTGGTGTGCATCGACAAGAGCCTTCACCAGCCCATGTATATCCTGTTTTGCAATTTGCCAATCAATGATATCGTTGGAAACTCTATCATGCTGCCACGGCTGTTACAAAATATGTTGGTGCCTCCCTCTGAACGTCTCATCAGCTATTATGAGTGTGTGGTCCAGGCATTCACGATACACATGTTCGCCACTGCCGCTCATACAATACTCATGATCATGGCCTTTGACAGATATGTGGCCATCTGCAACCCCCTGCGCTACACTACAATCATGAGTGATAAAATGGTGATCAAATTAACCGTTTCTGCCTGGGGGGTGGCCTTTGTTTTGGTGGCTATTCTCCTCGGTTTGACCGTACGCCTGAACCGATGCAGGACTCTGATCACAAACCTTTACTGTGACAACGCCTCGTTGTTTAAACTGTCCTGTGAGAGTGTCTTTATCAATAACGTCTATGGCCTCACCTTCAGTGTGGTTCTGCTGACGGCCTCTGTAGGCAGCATGGTTCTCACTTATGCTAAAATCACAACTGTCTGCCTGACGAGTAAGAGCAAGTCTTTGAACAGCAAAGCTCTACAGACCTGTAGCACCCATCTGTTTGTATACCTGGTTATGTTTGTATTTGGAATGCTGATAATCATCCTGCATCGCTTCCCCCTGTACTCAGACTACAGGAAACTCTCTGCCATCCTGTTTCATATCATCCCCGGTAGCCTGAACCCCATTATTTATGGGGTGCAGTCAAAAGAGATCCGCAGATTCTTGTTCAACGTATTCCGCTCCAGAAAGGTTTTTCCATCATTTTAATTCGAAAACAAGTGTGTGTTTTTTGGTAATGACATTATCATAACAGAGACCAATTTTCCACTTAAATATTCGTATAATAGTCGTATGATTTCAAATACTTTTCTTCATTTTTAGAAAAGGCGTGCAAAGGTTTGCAACTCCTTATGATTCATGTGGTTGAGCTCTATTACATTAATCTGTATCTGTAGAAATTTGCATTCAGAGATGAAGGTGCCAATGTAAAACTGTATTGTTTTGCGATATGTTTGATAAACTAGTTTTTAAAACTGATTTTCATCACTCGGCTTTAATCAGCTCTTTTTGATTTATATTAGATGTTGGTTGCAGGAGTGGACTTTCAAGCCGACTCAGTTTATTTCATGTGTTGTATTTTTGTTTGAAGGGCCTCACAAATATAGTGAGGATGATCACTAGTGGTTCAAGCACATAGTGTACATGCTGAACCACTATTGTTTACCTACTAATTTTTTATTATTATCATTGATTATCATTGGTAGAACAGAGTCTCCAACATCGAGCTGCAGGGAACGTACCCAACAGCCACCTCTCTCACATTTAGCTGCACAGCGTCAGTTCTGCTGGCATGACCATGTTTATTTGTTTATTTAAGAGGATCCCCAGTAGCTGCCGCCAAGCCTAGTCTTCCTGGGCTCCAAACACATTACACATTACATGACAAGCAATAGTCAAATGCAATAATAAAATGACAATAGTAAAATGATAAGAAATAGTAAAATGCAATGAGCACAAAGGAAAATGACAGAAGACAGAAAACAAGCAATACCAAAACAAGACAGACAAGAGTTTGGTCAGCTAATCAACTAGCTGGCCTATAGCCCAAGTAATATAATGATCGGTATAACACTCTATACCTTTAAAAACACACACAGAAAGTCAAGTAAAAATGATGTTACAAACATCAATGTACCGTATGTGTGATGGTGTGTGTGTGTGTGTGTGTGTATGTGTGTGTGTGTGTGTGTGTGTGTGTATGTGTGTGTGTACGTACGTACGTACGTGTGTGTGTGTGTGTGTGTGTGTGTGTGTGTGTGTGTGTGCGTGTGTGTGTGTGTGTGTGAAAGGGTCAAAGTGCTGTGCTCCCTTCCTCCTCCTGCCATAAAGACAAGCATGACATGGTTTCGGGGGATGGCAAAGTACATGAGACACTGGTTGCATGATTACAGCTGCAATGACTCGATCCTGCGGCCATCAACACTGAAACAAGGATTACTTGGTCACAAGCAGTGTTGGGGGTAACTCATTACAAAAGTAACATATTACATGTAATATATTACTTTTAGCAGTAACTCAGTAATATAACTTATTACTTAAAGGACCTCAGTAATATTATACCAGTTACTTTGTCAAGTAACTCAACTTACAAATGGATTTTTTTTTTTAAATCAAAGCACATATTTAAATAAAGATACAATCATTTCCTAATCAAACTGTCTGTTTTTATGCAAACAACCACTACAGATGACAATAACAAAGGAAAAGGTTAACATTTAGAATTTTGGCTGCTTTACACTGACTTCAAGGCGGTTGACATTATTTTTCTGGATGTTCCGGGGCTGCGATGTCATTCTTCTGCTGCTGCTGTTGTTTTGGTGAAAGTAATGCAAAAGTAGTGTAATAAGTAACGAGTTACTCTACACAGACAGTAATATTGTAATGTAACTTATAACTTTCAAATGAAAGTAACTAGTAATATGTAATATATTACATTTTGAAAGTAACTTGCCCAACACTGGTCACAAGAAATGAAGAACGCTGTCCAAACCCTAAAGCAGTCGCTTGTCACCGCACCAGCCCTCGGTCTCCCAGACTATCATCAAGCCTTCCACTTGCATGTGCATGAAAAGGAAGGTTTTGCCACAGGCATCCTTACACAGAAACATGGTTCACATTTCTGGCCCCCATAGCCAGGCACGGACTGGATAATCGGGCACGTCGGGCAAATGCAATAAAAAAAGCGACTTATTCCTTCAACTATTAACAAATTCGACTTATTCCTTAAAAAATGTCTTAGCTGATGCAGACTGTATTGCAATTGATTTCACTACTGTTGACAAAATGTACTATAAGTCACTTTTGATAAAGGCATCTGCTAAATGATGTAATGTGGGCTGGTTTCTTGACACCAGACAAAACAATATACTGCATGTTTCATTTGCTCCCACCTAGAGAGCCAATTGACAGTTTCCATGGATTTGACGACTTGATGCTGCATCACACATTGTCTGAGGTAAAGACAATTATTTCCCCAGACAATAAAATCATGTTTATAAAAACTGTAACAGACGTTGAGGTCCTACTTCTGGCTGAAGTTTGGCTGGTAAATATTAGATGAGTGCATGAACAACTAGAGACAGAAAGCAGTAAGCAGGTATAACCATTTCATGTTCATATCACATTTTTGTAGTGATTCTACAGGCAATCATCCGATAGGTACTGTTGGACCAATGGCTAAGTGCACTTTAAGAAATTGCACGTGTTTGGTAGTCAAGTCAAGTCAAGTCAAGTTTATTTATATAGCCCTAATTCACAAGCATGTCTCAGAGGGCTTCACAGAAAGTATGTCTAGCTGATTCTAGCTAACACACAGTAACAAGAATATACAGAATAAAGATAACATTTGAACATTTGAAGAAAGCAGGAGAGTGGAGGAGGGAGGGAGAGGGGGGAGGTGGGGAGAAAATAGGAAATGTGGAGAGGTGGGAGGGCGCAGGGGAAGGAGAGCAGTGGGAATGTGAGAGAGGGGAGAGGACAGAGAGGAGGAGAGAAACAGAGAAGGAGAGGTGGAAGGGTACAGGGGAGGTAGAGTAGAGGTAGGGTCTAGGGTGGAGGGAGGGAGGGAGGAGAGGGGGGAGGTGGGGGGGAAATAGGAAATGTGGAGGAGGAGAGAACAGGGGAGGAGAGATGAGGGTGCAGGGGAGGGAGAGCCAGGGTAGGGGTAGGGTCTAGGGTTGGGGGAGGGGAGGGAGTAGGATACGGGCCCGGATTAGGGCGAGGGTGGGGAGAAATGGGAAATGTGGAGGAGGAGAGAACAGAGAAGGAGAGGGTGCAGGGGAGGGAGAGCAGGGGGAATGTGAGAGGGAGGAGAGGGCAGAGAGGAGGAGAGAACAGAGAAGGAGAGGTGGGAGGGCGCAGGGGAAGGAGAGCAGTGGGAATGTGAGAGAGGGGAGAGGACAGAGAGGAAGAGAGAACAGAGAAGGAGAGATGGGAGGGTACAGGGGAGGTAGAGTAGAGGTAGGGTCTAGGGTGGAGGGAGGGAGTAGGATACGGGCCCGGATTAGGGCGAGGGTGGGGAGAAAATGGGAAATGTGGAGGAGGAGAGAACAGAGAAGGAGAGGTGGGAGGGTGCAGGGGAAGGAGAGCAGGGGGAATGTGAGAGAGGGGGGAGGACAGAGAGTAGAGGTGCAGGGGAAGGAGAGCAGGGGGAATGTGAGAGAAGGGAGAGCAGGAAGTGGCAGGGATTCAGGAAAATAGGGGAGAAGAGGAGAAGGAGCAGAGGGGGGGGGGGAATGAGGAGAGAGCAGGAGAAGGGAGGGGGGGGCGGTGGGATGTGGGGGAGGAAAGAGCATGGAAAGAGAGGAGAACAAGAAGGGGGAAGAAGGGAAGAAGCGGGGAAAGGGGGAAAGAGAGGGGGGGGGGAGAAGATCAGACAACTGACTACTCTAAGCATTAACCAGAGCTAACTGGGACATAGTATCTAGCTAATCTACAGCCTAATCTGGCCTATCCTACCCTGCTCTAGTCTGATTTTAGCCTGAACACTAACAGGTCAGCCTTAGGCTGTAGCTAATCTATCGCCTACCTAAGCTGTTCTAAACCAACCGGCAGCCCTCGACCAGTGATGAAGAGCACCGATGCCCCCCGACCCGGCCCCCGCCCACATATGGCGTGGGAGGGAAGGCCAGGCCGGGACACAGCGGCACCCCCTCACCCCCAGTGAACGCAAGAAAACCTTTCCACCATATGGATCGCCGCATGGATTGCCCCAGTGACTTGGCTGAGGAGGAACCTTGTGAGGTCGTTGTGCTAGGGGCCAATTGCTGCGGCCCAGGCGGACCCAGCCCCCACGCGACCCGCCCCCCCAGCCCCCAGCCACCAGCATAGTGACTGAGAGCGTGAGAGCAGGCCACGCGGGGGACGGGCCCACCCACCAGGCCACAGCAGCGGACCCCCATCTGGGGACTCCCCTCCGAGACAGGCCGAGAGATGCCGGGCTAAACCATGCACAGAGTTTCCGATAATGAAACTCTGTGAATGGTTTAATATGGAAATAAAATGTACAAGAGAACAGAAAATTGAAAATGTAAAAAGAGTCCAACAGAAAGGATATAGAAATGTAATTTTTAAATTATCCTAAGATCAGGGAAGGGAGTTGAAAATCTAAAAAGTAGAGTCCAAAAAGAAATAGAAAATGCAGTCTTTAAGTGTTCGTAGGTTTAGAGAATACTAGTTAATTAGCTAGGTGACAAAAGGGTAACAAGATTGGGAGTTCCATGAGGATGATCTGAGGAATCCAAGAGTCCGCGTTGTTGAGGCTGGGGGGGGGGGGGGGGGGGGGTCCCCCCCTTCCCTTAGGCAGGCAGGTGACCAGGATGATGAGGATAGGGGTCGGTGGTGGTGAAGAGCCCGGGGTGTCAGACAGTAGATGGAGTAGCGGGTAGATGGCCTAGGGTGACGACAGGTGGCTAGGGCGATGACGGCCGGACCTAGGGCTGCAGCGGCGGGGGTGTACGTCAGGCCAATGAAGGACACCTGAGGGGGAGAGAGAGAAGAGAGCGGGGGAATCTGCGCAGAGGTGGAACTAACTCTATAGACAACAATAAAATTAGGTCAAAACAAAATTTATTAGGATTTTTTAGGATGACTAATACTATACTGCTAATTCAGGTCTAGGTAGTCTAGGTCTAAGTTTAGACTGATACTGCTGGCTTGTGATAGCCCGCTCAGCAGTTCAGGACTAAGTTTATTCACCAGCTATTTGATTTTATATCTGAGCTACTGGATCGGCTGATGCCATATTATTAAATTAGGTCAAGTCTATGTTTATACTGATACTGCTGGCTTGAGACAGCCCGCTCAGCAGTTCAGGACTAAGTTTATTCACCAGCTATTTGATTTTATATCTGAGCTACTGGATCGGCTGATGCCATATTATTAAATTAGGTCAAGTCTAAGTTTATACTGATACTGCTGGCTTGAGATAGCCCGCTCAGCAGTTCAAGACTAAGTTTATTCACCAGCTATTTGATTTTATATCTGAGCTACTGGATCGGCTGATGCCATATTATTAAATTAGGTCAAGTCTATGTTTATACTGATACTGCTGGCTTGAGACAGCCCGCTCAGCAGTTCAGGACTAAGTTTATTCACCAGCTATTTGATTTTATATCTGAGCTACTGGATCGGCTGATGCCATATTATTAAATTAGGTCAAGTCTAAGTTTATAATGATATTGCTGGCTTGAGACAGCCCGCTCAGCAATTCAGGATTGTATGTACTCAAGAGCTAATAAATATTTCTAAAGAATGACATCATCAAGCACAACTATCAAGCACAGCCAAATGATTGGGAGAATAAATGGGTTTTGAGTCTAGTTTTGAAGATTTCAATGGAGCCAGCTTCCCTAACTGACAGAGGAAGCTGGTTCCAGAGATGTGGAGCACGGTAAGAGAATGCTCTGCTACCTGCTGATTTTTTCTTAATTTTAGGGACGGTAGGGGATGATCGGTTTTCATTGACAGATGCAAATTGTTTCCTGAACTACTTTGTCCACTAAATGTTGATACAGGATCGGCTATGTATTGTTACAGCAGCTACATTGCCATACAGCATATCACTATCTGTTATCTGATAGCCTAAAATTATTATTATTATTATTATTATTATTATTATTATCATTATTATTATTATTATTATTATTATTATTATTACCTTTATTATTATTATTATTATTATTATTATTATTATTATTATTATTATTATTATTATTATTATTACCTACAATAATAATAATAATAAATTATTATTATCACATAATGTGATAATAATATCCCCTCTTGTGTTTCTTATTTCAGGTTGATGGAAAACAACACCTACAACAGCTTCACGCTCCAGCTGGAGGGCTTAAAGGTCACAGAGTATTCCATGTATCCTGTTTTTATATTTTTCCTCTTCTCCTATCTATTTATTATGTTTGCCAACGTGGGCATTGTAGTCCTGGTGTGCATCGACAAGAGCCTTCACCAGCCCATGTATCTCCTTTTTTGCAATCTGCCAATCAATGATATCGTTGGAAACTCTATCATGCTGCCGCGGCTGCTTAAAGACATGCTGGTGCCTCCCTCTGAACGTCTCATCAGCTATTATGAGTGTGTGGTCCAGGCCTTCATGGCACACATGTTCGGTACCACCTCTCACACAGTCCTCATGATCATGGCCCTTGACAGATATGTGGCCATCTGCAACCCCCTGCGCTACACTACAATCATGAGTGATAAAATGGTGATCAAATTAACCGTTTCTGCCTGGGGGGTGGCCTTTGTTTTGGTAGCTATTCTCCTCGGTTTGACCGTACGCCTGAACCGATGCAGGACTCTGATCACAAACCCTGTCTGTGACAACGCCTCGTTGTTTAAACTCTCCTGTGAGAGTGTCTTTATCAATAATGTCTATGGCCTCACTTTCACTGTGGTGTTGTTCATAGCTTCTATAGGCAGCATGGTTCTCACTTATGCTAAAATCACAACTGTCTGCCTGACGAGTAAGAGCAAGTCTTTGAACAGCAAAGCTCTACAGACCTGTAGCACCCATCTGTTTGTATACCTGCTTATGTGTTTTTGTGGAATGCTGATAATCGTCCTGCATCGCTTCCCCCTGTACTCAGACTACAGGAAACTCTCTGCCATCCTGTTTCATATCATCCCCGGTAGCCTGAACCCCATTATTTATGGGGTGCAGTCAAAAGAGATCCGCAGATTCTTGTTCAACGTATTCCGCTCCAGAAAGGTTTTTCCATCATTTTAATTCGAAAACAAGTGTGTGTTTTTTGGTAATGACATTATCATAACAGAGACCAATTTTCCACTTAAATATTCGTATAATAGTCGTATGATTTCAAATACTTTTCTTCATTTTTAGAAAAGGTATGCAAAGGTTTGCAACTCCTTATGATTCATGTGGTTGAACTCTATTACATTAATCTGTATCTGTAGAAATTTGTATTTAGAGATGAAGGTGCCAACTGCCAATGTAAAACTGTATTGTTTTGCGATATAATAATGTTTGATAAACTAGTTTTTAAAACTGATTTTCATC